>NW_028270149.1:80702831-81019954 GCF_037043375.1 Chiloscyllium plagiosum
CTGTTCCACTCGGCCCTGGTAGAAGAATGACCAGCAGTGTATCTCCATTGTGCATCAGTGTGACGGTTGAATAAAGATGCCCAGAGCCATGGTTGGAAGTGGTCAGCCTTCTTTCCCAGCATCCATCACTGCATTACCTGAGGAATGAACCAGGAACCTGTGAGTTCTCTGGTATGTGTACATCATGGCGGTTCCATGTTAGCTAGCTTGCACCTCCAGGATCTGGCAGCTGTGGTCACAACGGAGCTGGACCTTGATGGACTCTGGGTTGGTGAACTCTGCTGGTTGAGTGATGGGGCCCTCTCAGTGTTATGTTTGGCATCATGCACCTGGTGGAAGCCAGCGATAGGTGACAAATGCACGGTCCAAGCTGTGTCACTCTCCTCAACGAGACTCAAGGATATTTGCTGCATTTTGTTGTGACATTCAGTGTCAAAATTAAGGTTTCTCTCATTTCTCCAAGGTGGCAGTCTGAGTGCTCAGATCATTAGTGAAAGCCAGTATATTCTCAGTTACCTGTTGGATGTTCCATTGCAGGTTAACTCTCTATCCATCAGTGTTAATGCCTGAGACATTATACCAGTCAATCCAGGGATGAACTCTTTCAATCTCTCTGGTAGTGAAAAGTGCTGCCAGAAAAGTTGACAGAACTTCAAGTCAGTCTCTGGCATCTACACTGACTGTGTAGAGGCTGGAAAGGCCCAGACCATCTAATACGGACCCCCACTACTGTCTTTATGTCCAACACACCCTCTTGCTCACTTGTGATGCATGACTCACCAGATCATAAGCCAACACCTTTCCTTGTTGGTCTCACTGAGCTGTGTGTTTCTGAGGTGGTGGATGGTGTGCAGGAGTCCTGTGATGCTGTTTCCTCAGAGTGAGTGACCTCCTTCATCGACCTGAGCACCAACTCCTGTGGCAATCTGGAAGGGCATGCAGGAGATGAAGCAAAATTTAGAAGATGAAGCAAGGATTCCAAGACATCATATTTCAATGACAGACAGTAGCTCAATGTGAGTCAGTGCTGTTTACCACAGACTGGTGTTGTGGCGCAAAGCGCAAAGCTTACCTGGAATTTAGAACTTAAAGGTAATGGTTTAAATCTGAAATCTCTTAGAGATGGCAATAAGACCATAAGATATGGAAGCAGAATTAGGCCATTCAGCCCATTGAATCTGCTCTTCCATTCAACCAAGGCAGGACTAATAATGTCAGTTAACGCCACTGCTGCATGCCAAGTGAGATCAGCCAATTAAGTAATGGACTGGTTGGACCCGAGGATCTGTTTCCAAGCTGTGCCACTCTGAGTTTGTGACTTAACTGGTTTGCTTAACTGCTTGATAAGAGATTGATCTGAAATCCAATCAAGTAAGGGTAGTTAATGGAATGACGCAGAATAGAAACTCTGAGAGTTTGGTGAGAGGTAAAGGAAATGCTTTTATTTTACCTCCCCATGTGCCTGCACCCTTTTTATTTCTCTATTTTTAACCTCAAGCTGACCAGGGGTTGAAAAGCTGCATGAGCGGGGTGAGTTTTTAGAAAATTCAAGGATGAACACCACAGAGGAAGCATCAGTTCATGAAATGGGAAATGGAGCAAGTGTGAGATGGGCGGTGGCCTTTGTAAGTAAAATCAGGAGTAATTTTACTGTTCATTTTGTAAAGTAAAATCTGGTTTAACAGTATTCAATGATGAAGGAAATGAATAAAAGAGAGTAAGTTAAGGGGAGATAGTGGTAATGACATTAGAATAGTAATACAGAGAACTGGCTAATCCTCTGGGATTCACATCGTACCATCAGATAAGTTTAATTGATAGATCTCACATACCGAGTTAGTCTCAGTGACTATTGTCGATTGTTACAAAAACACATTTGACTCACTAATGTTCTTCAGGAAAATAATTTGCTGTCTTTACTGAGTCTGTCCTATATATGAGCCCAGTTCTACAACCATGTAGTTGATTAGTTCATAACCAGCTCCAAACTTTTCTAGCCAAGCACTCACTTCAAGGGCAACAGGGATGAACAACAATTGCTGGTCTTGACAGTTATGCCCACAACCCATGAAAGAATCTATAGCTTAGCAGTAAACTCTGGACACATCATGGAACTGTACTGCTACCATGGTACACTGAGCCTCCATCTGTGCAAGTCAAGATTATGTCAAAACTTATCTGTAATTTTTCAATTCTGATCCACATAGAACTCCATTAAACAATGGAGCTGAAACAGACTGATACAGGTCGTTATCATATCACTTCACAGCAGTGAGCCAGGAAACTCAGAAGATTGATGCAGATACAATGTCTAGGTCAAAATGCTGTGGAAAAGTAAATTACTAACACTTCCAAGATTCTCAATTTACTATTGGCATCACAGACAGGAAACAGTCAAAAAGTTAAAATTCAGACTATAATTACTATATAAATAGAGCAGAAAAAGTCTTTCTGCAGTAGTTGTAAGGAACTCAAATTGTCTAGGAGATGTTTATCAGCTTCAGGAGCAACTTCCATTATTTTAGTGAACAAAGTTAAAAGTCACACAACACCACATTACAGTCCAACAGGTTTATTTGGAAGCACGAGCTTTCGGAGAGCTGTTCATTTATCAGGAACCTAATGAAGGAGCAGTGCTTTGAAAGCTAGTGCTTCCAAATAAACGTGTAGGACTATAACCTGATGTTGTGTGATATTTAACTTTGTCCACCCCAGTCCAACACTGGCTCCTTCACATCATATTTTAGTGAATGCATGGAGGGTTTGGCTTTGCCTTGTTTTCTGATATGTACAGCTGTAATGTACTGTCCCCTTTAAAAATTGATCTGCAGTCAAAACTGTAAATGCACTTTGATACTGAATGCTCAGACAATGATGTACACAGCGGCCAATTGGAATACTGAATCCATGAAAAGTTTAAATATTCTGGGATCTTAGATAAACTCATAACCTGTGTAAGAGTGTTGCTGGAAACGCACAACAGGTCAGGCAGCATCCAAGGAGCAGAAAAATTGATGTTCTGGGCCAGAGCCCTTCATCAGGAAGCCCTTCTCCTGATGAAGGGCTCTGTCCCAAAACGTCAATTTTCCTGCTCCCCGGATGCTGCCTGACCTGCTGTGCTTTTCCAGCAACACGCACTCATCTCTGATCTCCAGCATCTGCAGACCTCATAACCTGTGTAAGCAGAGCTGCAGATACTTCAAATTTGGAAGAGTTACTGTACTTTGCACTGCACTTCAGAATTCTGTCACTTATTTAACCATAGTACTGTAACACTGTCTTCTTTAAGCATACCCTCCGTAATAGAAGAATCTTTCAGCAGTGACCAAATGGTCAAAAGAGAATTTGCTTTATCTGGGTTCTCACAGACTTATCTTCAAACACATGCTCCAAAGCACATGCTGAGTATTTTTCAAAACATTAATCAGTGGCTTCAAGTAAAACCCTGTGAGGTACGGATAATTTGGGGGTATTAGTTGTTGCGAATTGCAGAGCTTCTTGAGGGTTCACTTTACAAACTGATTCTGGCAAATGGGGAACAGTTACATTGTTTATTCTGTGAGTGGAAACATAACATTTGCTTTTTTTCCAGGTGGAGAAAGTCAAATCAGCCATCATCCATTCCAAACCCATTGGCTCACACCTTTACCTGGACTATTCATCCTCACACCCTCCTTCCTGTGAGGACTCCATCCCATTCTCTCAGTTACTCCATCTTTGGTCCATCGATTCTGATGCTGGCACCTTGATGCAGGGGCACCTCAGAAATGTTCACCCTTTTTCTCTAATGCAGCTGGAGTTAATAGGGCACTTAGCCATGTTTGACCCATTTCCCACACTTCACTCAATCTAGTCTGTTGTATTCGTTGTTCACAATGTGATCTCCTCTGTACTGGGGGAGACAAGTCGCAGAGTGCATCACCACCTCAAGCAACATCTATACTCTGTAAAGTAACCCTGAGCTTCTAGTTGCCTGCCAGTTCAACACATTACCATGTTCCCTGGCCAAGATCTCTGTCTCAGGCTTGCTGCTATGCTCAAGCAAGACTACGTACAAGCTGGAAGACCAGCATCTCATTTTCTGCTTGGGAAACTCACAGCCTTCCGGATCAATATCAAGTTCAATGATTTCAGGGCCTGAGCACCTTTTTCATGTCAAATCACCATCGTCCTACCAGGCCATAAGACTGCTCAGTTGTTAGAGAGAGATGCCGATGGTGGTTAAAGCTGAAGGTCATCAAACCTAAGGCGAGGGGAGAGATTGAGAAAGAGAGTCCAATATAATAACCTCAATTGAATGCATGCTGCTGACATCACTTTGCATTGCAAACCAGCCATCCAGCCAACTGAGCTACTAATGTCCTTTATTTACTCTAGGCCCGGTGAAGAAATGACTGCTTTCAGCCAAGTCGACCCATTTTCACTTTCTCATGGGCCCCATCATTAGCGTGTTTTACCTTCCCTGCCATACTATCAACCCTTCCTTTATCTAACTTTCTTTCTGTCCCTCTGGACTCGGTCAGCTTACTTCCCTGTCATCAGCATTTATACAGTTTGTTCCTCGGTACGATCAGTTCTGAAGAAGAGTCACTGGATTTGAAACATTAATTCCACTTTCTCTCCACACATGCTGCCAGACCTGCTGAGTTTATCCAACAATTTTTTAAATCAGCCATCACTTCTCTTTTCTCCAGATTGCCACCATTGATCCTATGAGGAAAGTGATGAGAATGTGGAGAGCGAGGTAACTGGTCCTTGAAGACTGTCCTTGAAGTTCTGCAGTTGGTGTGGGCAATGTCCAGAGATTCCCATATCTGGCTTACAGAAAAGGAGGAGGTATTGTCATGAAATCCAAAATACAGGGAAGAGAAAAACACTGAGAGTACAATTAAATGGCAGAAACAGATTGCATTAAATGAACCAGAGAGCAATCTAACCTGCTCACCAATTGTTATGCTATCCACCATTACTCCACACTAGCACTGTGATTACGTCTCAATTATAAAGACATAGTGTCTGCAATTTAACACAAATGTATAATCACTAAAAGGCACTACGAAAATAACTAACCTTTGTGACAAGATGGAAGCTGATGCTGACTTCAAAATGACCAATTGATGACTGGTAGATTACTTCACAGTTTCAGGTGGTGTCAGTTGTGATTTCTTTTGGAGACTGTGGAGAGCACAGAGGACAACAGAGCACAGCATCTCAGAAAGGGCTTCAATTTCAAATATATTGTTCAGCGATGACAGATCAGCAGATATCAATCGTCAGTGATTCTTGCAATATGTTGGGTTACTAACTTGAACAATATCAATGCTTGGTACCACCTCGTTATGCATCTGTCAGCATTCAGTAGCACCCAGATGAACTACTTGTTGTGATTTATTGTTGCTTATATTGTAATGCTGCTAATGTTGCTTCACACTGGCAAAGGGCTCAAGTACCTTCTTCAGGCATGTATCAAGTGAGAAAAACAACGTTGTGTATTACAAGTAATATTCTGCTGCACTGATCCTTAAGTCTCGGTGTAATGATCCACCTCTACTCAGCATATTGTGTTAAAACTCTGATGGGATTCCTTACTCTTGACACA
The DNA here is from genome assembly GCF_037043375.1 of Chiloscyllium plagiosum. NCBI lineage: Eukaryota > Metazoa > Chordata > Chondrichthyes > Orectolobiformes > Hemiscylliidae > Chiloscyllium > Chiloscyllium plagiosum. The sequence continues at coordinate 80,708,431 of NW_028270149.1, forward strand.
GCTAGACTCACTGCCTTCTTGAACTTTGCAGTATATTTTCTTACCCACTTACCTCCCCCTATCCCGCACACTCATTTACCTGCCATTCTACCTACTCGCCTTATACACATCTTTTCTCTCTGTAGCTTTTCAATGAGGCTTTGGGACATTTAAACCCTTCACTGACTAGAATATGGCAGCTAGTGCTGTAAAAAAGGGGAATAACTTGGTTCCTCCCAATGGTTCTGTGTTCAGGATTCAGATGGATTGAAGATACACTGCATATTTCTCCAGTGTGGACCTTTGTACGACAGCATGTAGATACAGGATAAAAGTGTAATTGTGACAACAAATAGCTGCTATTAATTCTGTTGCTGTCTCAGAGACTCTGCCAGATTTGTTAAATATTTCTTACATTTTCTGTTTTTGGGTTCAGATTTCCAGCATCCATTGAATTTTCCTTTTCTTACTTTGCAGTATCTATCTCATTCTATTAAAATCAGCCCTTCCTCAGTTGAGAATTTTCATAGCTGTTTCATGTTTGACCTTATCATTGAACTTGAGTACTATGACCATTATTAAATAACTGTTCACACCTCATTTGGCAGCTAACTAAATCTGACTCATTGTTTATTTCTAAATCTGAATTCTTTGGAGCAGAAATTTCTGTAGAAACTCAGCCAGTCTGATACTTCCCTCTTCTTATGGGAAATTCCCCAATAACTTTTGTTTTCACATCCCGCATGTCCAATTGTTTACATACATTGACATGGCACATGAACATGACTTGAGCTTTTGCGAACATATTCTTAGCCATGTTTATCACCAAGTCTGCCTCCTGAAGTTGATGGAGCAATTCCGATAGATTCTCCAAATGTACTTCCCAAGCGTGACTCAAAATCACCAGAACATTGATGGGTAATAATTGGATAATCCCAAAATTACTTTATTAGTGTTTCAATTAGTCTTTGAACCCAGCCAGAGACCTGGGTTCAATTCCCGTCTCAGGCGACTGACTGTGTGGAGTTTGCACGTTCTCCCCGTGTCTGCGTGGGTTTCCTCCGGGTGCTCCGGTTTCCTCCCACAGTCCAAAGATGTGCAGGATCAGGTGAATTGGCCACACTAAATTGCCCGTAGTGTTAGGTAAGGGTATGGGGTATGGGTGGGTTTCGCTTCGGCGGGTTGGTGTGGACTTGTTGGGCCGAAGGGCCTGTTTCCACACTGTAATGTAATCTAATCTAATGTAATCTAATCTAATCTAATTTGCTTGTCCCACCTTCTCAAATACAGAATTCCAAACATGGAATAGAATATGAATCAGATTTTGTAACTGCATTATCTTTGTGATAGTCTATACATAGTTTTGGGACCATTTCTCTTGGTGAGCTCCATTCTTCGCAACTCACTTCAATTATGTTGTATTTGAGCATGCATTCTCCCACCCGCCCTCCTCCTCCAACCTAAATAATAAGACCTGTTGTGGTAAGTAGGTAAGTGCTGAATTTTGCTTGTTGTATTCTTTCGACCCAGTTTTTTTTTTAAAAAAGGATACTTTCAGAGGGATGGCAGTGAAGGCAGTGCAATGTTCCTCTTACAACATGTTTGAGGTGAGGAATGCCATGGACGTCCCTGCTGATTACACTTGCAGGAAGTGCATCCATCTCCAGCTCCTCCAAGACCGTGTTAGGGAACTAGAGCTGGAGTTGGATGAACTTAGGATCATTCGGGAGGCAGAGGGGGTCATAGATCGGAGCTTTAGGGAAGTAGTAACTCCAAAGATGGCAGATAGATGGGTGACAGTGAGGGGGACTGGGTGGAAGCAGCCAGTGCAGGGACCCCCTGCGGCCGTTCCCCTCAAGAACAAGTATACCGTTTTGGATACTTGTGGGGGGGACGACTTACCAGGGTTTAGTAACGGGGCTCAGGCCTCTGGCACGGAGCCTGTCCCCGTTACTCAGAAGGGAAGGGTGGAGAAGAGCAGAGCAATAGTAATTGGGGACTCGATAGTTCGGGGCACAGATAGGCGGTTTTGTGGGAATGAGAGAGACTCACATTTGGTATGTTGCCTCCCAGGTGCAAGGGTACGTGATGTCTCTGATCGTGTTTTCCGGGTCCTTTAGGGGGAGGGGGAGCAGCCCGAAGTTGTGGTCCACATTGGCACCAATGACATAGGTAGGATGAGCGCTGAGGATGTTAGGCAGGCTTTCAGGGAGCTAGATTGGAAGCTCAAAGTTAGAACGAACAGAGTTGTTGTCTCTGGTTTGTTACCTGTGCCACGTGATAGAGAGTCAAGGAATAGGGAGAGAGAACAGTTAAATGCGTGGCTACAGGGATGGTGCAGGAGGGAGGTATTCCAGTATTTGGATAACTGGGGTTCTTTCTGGGGAAGGTGGGACCTCTATAAACAGGATGGTCTGCACCTGAACCTGAGGGGCACCAGTATCCTTGGTGGGAGGTTTGCCAGTGCTCTTGGGGGGGGGTTTAAACTAACTCTGCAGGGGCATGGGAACCCAGACTGTAGCTTTAGGGTGCAAGACCTGGAGTGTAGGGAGGTTAGGAACATGGCATCAATTTCAAAGGAGGATGTCTGTAAACAGGAAAGTGGCTTGAAGTGTGTATACTTCAATGCAAGAAGTATACGAAATAAGGTAGGTGAACTTGCAGCCTGGGTTGATACCTGGGACTTCGATGTTGTGGCTATTACGGAGACATGGGTAGAACAGGGACAGGATTGGCTGTTGCAGGTCCCAGGGTTTAAATGTTTTAGTAGGATCAGAGGTGGGGGTAAAAGAGGGGGAGGTGTGGCATTGCTTGTCAAAGATAGTATTACTGCGGTGGAAAGGACGATGGATGAAGACTCGACATCTGAGATAGTTTGGGCTGAGGTTAGGAATAGGAAAGGTGAGGTCACCCTGTTAGGAGTTTTTTACAGGCCTCCTAATAGTTCTAGAAACGTAGAAGAAAGGATTGCGAGGATGATTCAAGAGAAGAGTGAAAGTAATAGGGTGGTTGTTATGGGGGACAATCCTGATATTGATTGGGAAAGCTATAGCTCAAGTTCGTTAGATGGGTCAGTGTTTGTCCAATGTGTGCAGGAGGGTTTCCTGACACAATATGTAGATAGGCCAACAAGAGGTGAGGCCATACTGGATTTGGTTCTGGGTGATGAACCAGGCCAGGTGTTAGAATTAGAGGTAGGTGAGCACTTTGGGAAAAGTGACCACAATTCGGTGACTTTTACTCTAGTGATGGAGAGGGATAAGTGTGCACTACAGGGCAAGAGTTATAGCTGGGGGCAGGGAAATTATGATGCGGTGAGGCATAACTTAGGATGTGTGGCTTGGAAAAGTAAGCTTCAAGGCAAGGGCGTAATTGATATGTGGACCTTGTTCAAGGAGCAACTATTGAGTGTCCTTGATAAGTATGTACCCGTCAGGCAGGGAGGAAAGGGTCGTGTGAGGGAGCTGTGGTTTAATAAGGAATTGGAATCCCTTGTTAAATGGAAGAGGGCGGCCTATGTAAAGATGAGGCGTGAAGGTTCAATTGGGGCGATTGAGAGTTATAAGGTAGCCAGGAAGGACCTGAAGAGAGAGCTAAGAGCAGCAAGGAGGGGACATGAAAGGTCCTTAGTTGGTAGGATTAGGGAAAACCCTAAGGCTTTCTATAGGTATGTCAGGAATAAAAGAATGACTAGGGTAGGAATAGGTCCAGTCAAGGATAGTAGTGGGAAGTTGCGTGAAGAGGCTGAAGAGATTAGGGAGACACTGAATGAATACTTTTCGTCAGTATTCTCTCAGGAACAGGACATTGTTGCCGATGTGGATACTGAGTCACAATTAAGTAGAATGGATGGCTTTGAGGTATGTAGAGAAGGGGTGTTGGAAATTCTGGAAAGGGTGAAAATAGATAAGTCCCCTGGGCCTGATGGCATTTATCCTAGGATTCTCTGGGAAGCAAGGGAGGAGATTGCAGAGCCATTGGCCTTGAATTTTATGTCCTCGTTGTCTACAGGAGTAGTGCCAGAAGATTGGAGGCTAGCAAATGTGGTTCCCTTGTTCAAGAAGGGGAGTAGGGATAACCCTAGTAACTATAGGCTGGTGAGTCTCACTTCTGTTGTGGGCAAAATCTTAGAGAGAATTGTAAGGGATAGGATTTATGAACATCTGGATAGGAATAATGTGATCAAGGATAGTCAGCATGGTTTTGTGAAGGGCAGGTCGTGCCTCACAAACCTTATTGAATTCTTTGAGAAGGAGACTAAGGAGGTGGACGTGGGGAAAGCGGTAGATGTGGTGCATTTGGATTTTAGTAAGGCATTTGATAAGGTTCCCCATGGTAGACTACTGCACAAAATACGGAGGTATGGCATTGAGGGTGAGTTGGAGGTTTGGATTAGGAGTTGGCTGGCCGGAAGAAGACAGAGGGTAGTAGTTGATGGCAAAGGTTCATCTCGGAGTGCCGTCACTAGCGGTGTTCCGCAAGGATCTGTTTTGGGACCATTGCTGTTTGTCATTTTTATAAATGACCTGGAGGAGGGGTTAGAAGGTTGGGTGAGCAAGTTTGCGGATGATATAAAAGTCGGAGGAGTTGTAGACAGTGAGGAAGGACGTGGCAGGTTACAGCGGGATATAGATAAGCTGCAGAACTGGGCAGAAAGATGGCAAATGGAGTTCAATGTAGCTAAGTGTGAGGTGATTCACTTTGGTAAGAGTAACAAAAAGATGGGGTACTGGGCTAATGGTCGGATACTTGGTAGTGTGGATGAGCAGAGGGATCTTGGTGTCCATGTACACAGATCTTTGAAAGTTGCCACCCAGGTAAATAGTGCGGTGAAGAAGGCATATGGCGTACTGGCTTTTATTGGTAGAGGAATTGAGTTCCGGAGTACTGAGGTCATGTTGCAGTTGTATAAGACTCTGGTGCGGCCGCATCTGGAGTATTGTGTGCAGTTTTGGTCGCCATACTATAGGAAGGATGTGGAGGCACTGGAACGGGTGCAGAGGAGGTTTACCAGGATGTTGCCTGGTATGATAGAAAGATCGTATGAGGAAAGGCTGAGGCACTTGGGGTTGTTTTCATTGGAGAAAAGAAGGTTTAGGGGTGACTTGATAGAGGTGTACAAGATGATTAGGGGTTTAGATAGGGTCGACAGTGAGAATCTTTTTCCACGTATGGAGTCAGCTATTACAAGGGGGCATAGCTTTAAATTAAGGGGGGGTAGGTATAGGACAGATGTTAGGGGTAGATTCTTTACTCAGCAAGACGTGAGTTCATGGAATGCCCTGCCAGTAGCAGTGGTGGACTCTCCCTCATTATGGGCATTTGAGCGGGCATTGGATAGGCATATGGAGGATAGTGGGCTAGTGTAGGTTAGGTGGGCTTGGATCGGCGCAACATCGAGGGCCGAAGGGCCTGTACTGCGCTGTATTCTTCTATGTTCTATGATCTATTCAGTCTCTTTTTGCATCTGTGCCAACCTTTGAGGGTTAGGTCCGTAAGGGTGTTGCTTTATTGAAGAGCATTTCCTGTATATATATCATGCATAATCAGGTTAGTACTTCCTAGCTTATTCCCACATATCTTGCTATGTGATTATAATAACTCTTTCATTTCAGTTTTCCTCTGGAAGGTAACTCATTAATTTATTCCAATTTTTGAGAACTTCCTTGTTGCCCAAAATAATTTGAGGAATGTCCAATTCAGAGTCCTCTGAACTTGGTTCTTCACTCTGTGTTGTAACCAGTAACACATTCTCATTTTGCTTTTCTTGCCTATCAAAATACCTTTTGAGCATATTCTCATGATACACAGCATGAGATTTCTTCCGACCTAATGTTCTTATTAAATAATTCACTTGACTCTATTTCCTTTTGATTTGATAAGGCTGACTAAACGTTGCCTTTAAACGTTCACCTACTACTGGGTGTAACACCAACATATTATCTCTGCTGGCAAAATTGCGACTTTTTGATTTTTTGTCTGTTTCCTGTTTCATCACATGCTGTGCTACTTTAAAATGCTGTCTCACCAACTCATTCACTCAATTTAATCTTCCCATGAAAGTTGACACATAGTCTACATATGTGATCTCTGAACTCTGATTCACCAATTTCTCCTTAACTAATTTCAGTAATCCTGTCACTTCATGCCAAAAATCTAACTCAAATGACCAGAATTTGGTAGTTTCATTTGGTGCATTCCTATTTGCAAAACAGTGGAAATAGAATTCCTTTTTCCTAATCCTCTGGATAGTCTTCACTCTCAGCCATCAACATGGTCTCTAAAGTTTGATGCCACAGTTCTAATGTTCTCTGTCATTCTGGATGGTTCGCAGTGGATTGAGTTGTTTTGTTCCAAAGTTATACATAACTTCCTTGAATAATTTTGATGTAAAATTTGACCCTTCATTCGATTGTATTTCTGTGGGTAGTCTGTGTCTAGTAAAAAAAAAGAGTAACCCTTCCACAATTCTGTTAGCCGTGATACTGCATAATGAAATGTCTTTTGGAAATCTCGTATACACATCCATTATGGTCAACAAATACTGATTTCCATATTTCATTTACGTAGGGACCCGAAGCAATCAATTAAAACTCTTGTAAAATGTTTCACAAATGGGGGAATGGGTAATAAGGATGTTGGTTTTATCACTGTCCAAAGTTTTGCGACATATATGACATGTCTAGCAAAAATCAACCACATTCAAATATAGTCCAGGCCAATAAGAATGTTTTTGTATTTTGGCTTGAGTTTTCCTTACCCCCAAATGCCTCCCTCCTGGCAATTTATCTGCTACCTGCAACATCTCCTTTCTATAACCCTCCTGTAATAGAACTTGATGAGCTTCTGCCATTTTTATCAGCCTGGATTTGTTATCATCTCTATTTCCTCATCAAAACTTCATTTTTATGATAGTAATATTCTGGGCTAAACTCCTTCTTCTTCTGTATATACTTTTTGATACAACTGTTTTAGTTTTTAATCTTGCTGTCATAATTCAGCTAATTTGTCTGAATTTAAAATATCCATTTTGACCTCCACGTATTCTTGTTTTTTCTCAACCATTTGATCAAATATAATTTCTGATGTTTGAACTTCCACTTCCTTATCTTTACTCTTTGATTCCTCCTCCTGTTTCCACTTGCAGCTTTGTGACCTTGACATCAAAGTTAGGAGAAATCCCAGGTTATACTTCATGTAACACCTTATTTGCCTGATTTTCCACTGGCTTTTCAACCACAGTAGGCATCACATCCACCTGTGATCCAGCTATATGATTACCAGGGATAAACTGTATCCCTGGAACTGAGAATTTCTTTATTGCTCCCATCATCACTTCACCACTTCTCACCACATTCTCCACCCTCACTTTATATAATCATAGAATCCCTACAGTGTGGAAACAGGCCATTTGGCCCAACAAATTCACATCAACCCTCGAAAGAGTAACCCACCCAAACTGATTCCTTACCCTATTATTCTACATGTCCCCTAACTAATGCACCTAATGTACACATCTCTGAACACTGTGGGCAATTTAGCATGGCCATTTCACCTAACTTGCACATCTTTGGACATTGGGAGGAAACCGGAGCACGTGGAGAATGGAACACTCTCTTCTCACCATGAATTCCATATATTACTAGCATTTCTGGCAGTATTCCTTCTGAAGTACATTTCTCCTCAGCTCTCACCATCAAAGATTGACTTGATCCCATAGCTCTTAAAATCTGAATTTCTTTCCCTGTTCCTGCTGGCATACATAAGTTAAACCTTACCATGCAAATACATTTTTTAAAGAGATCTGGCACTTTCTTCTCAACCAACTCCTGATCAGCTTGTAAATTATTTGCATCTTATTAGTTTCCACTGTACTTTCCTTTACCACTTCAACAAAACTCAATCGTTTATCCTGTTTTCCCACGTCTGTCTTCTCAGTGCGTTTTCTAAACAAGCAACACTACGACTTCATGTGGCCGACTTCATTCCAGTGAAAACTCCTGAACTTTTTTACTTCTCTTTCCCCCTCATGGATTTCCTTTTTACCTTCTGGTAAACTATCTTTACTTTCTTCAATGTTATCTGTTTTTCCTTACCACCTGATGATTTCTTTATTCCCTAATTTATATCCCTCACAGATTGAAATTGATATTGGAAGCCAAACTTTGATTTACGAATTTCCTGATAATCTTCTGCCATTTCTGTTGCTAATCTGCCAGTCTTAACTCTCTGCTTTTCAACATGAGTTCTCACTACTTCAGGAAGTGAATTTTTGAACTCCTCCAAAATAATTGTCTCTTGAAGCACGTCATATGTTTGATTTTTTTCAATGCCCTTATCTACTTAACAAAATTGCTTTTTTTGGTCCTTTCAAACTCTGAACGTTTGGCCAAGTTTCTTCCCTCGATTCCTAAAACGTTGTCTTTATGCTTCTGGTACTAGCTCGTGTGCATTTAAGATGGCTTTTTTCACCTCATTGTACTCCCCAGGTGCCTTCTCTGATAGTGATTCAAATACCTCATTGGCTGTACCTACCAACTGTGTTTAGATCAATAATACCCACATGGTCACCAGCCATTTCAAATGTTGAAACACTTTCTCAAATGAAATGTAAAAGGCTTCTACATCCTTATCGTCAAATTTAGACATCACTTGGACATATTTAAACAGATCCCCACTGGGCCTTTGGCTACAATGGGATTGCTCTCCATCACTGTCCTCTTCACAACTCCTACCTTTCAATTCTACCTCCACCATTTTAAGTCGACTTTGAATTTTCAGTTCCAACCTCTGAAGTTCAAAAGCTCTCTCTTTCTCTCTTTCTCTATTTCTTCTCTCTGTTTGTCCCTTTCATTGCTCGGGCTTTCCTTGCTTTTTCTTTTTGTTCTGCTTTTAATCATAATTCAAAAGTGTTTTATTTCCTTTTCTTTTTCTTTTTGTTTTGCCTGTAACTCAAGCTGCTTCATTTTCAATTGAATTTCGCCATTTCAGTGGTATTCCTGGCAACTGTAAGTGCTGTGCGATTGCCACACTTTTTTCCTTTTCCTCACAGACTCAGGCAACCCAAGTTCTAGGTTGTTTGCCCATTGCCTTGATCACTTTCTGTAAAACTCCTGAAGTGACTTCTTCCACCCGCAGGATACTCTTAGTAACTGAAAGAGTCATTACTATACGAAGCAACCCGTATTTAAATCAATCAAATGCAACACCTGAAATTAAAACGCCAACACTCACCATTGCTTTTGAATCCAATTATCCTGAATCCAATTATGCTGAATCCAATTAGAGATTTTGATCCTGACAGGAACCTTCAATTTATTATGAGCCAGACCAAACCCTCTCAAAATATTAAGAAAATAGCCTCGACCTTGACTTTTTCTTATTTTAAAGGCAAGTGTTGTGTTCTAGATGCAATTTAATGGGTCAAACTACCAGTCTTGAAGCAAAGCACACTTTATTCATACATTATCATTAAAATAGACAATAGGTGCAGGAGTAGGCTATTCTGCCCTTCGAGCCAGCACCACCATTCATTATGGTCATGCCTGATCATCCTCAATCGGTATCCTATTCCTGCCTTATCCCCATAACCCTTGATTCCACTATCCTTAAGAGCTCTATCCAACTCTTTCTTGAAGGTATCCAGAGACTTGGCCTCCACAGCCTTCTGGGGCAGAGCATTCCACACACTCACCACTCTCTGGGTGAAGAAGTTTCTCCTCAACTCTGTTCTAAATGGCCTACCTATCCCTTATTTTTAAACTGTGTCCTCTGGTTCGGGACTCACCCATCAGTGGAAACACGCTTCCTGCCTCCAGACTGTCCAATCCTTTAATAATCTTAAACATCTCAATCAGATCTCCTCTCAGCCTTCTAAACTCAAGGGTATAAAGCCCAGTCACTCCAATCTTTCAACATAAGATAGTCCCACCATTCTGGGAATTGACCTCGTGAACCTACGCTGCACTCCCTCAATAGCCAGAATGTCTTTCCTCAAATTTAGATTAGATTAGATTACATTACAGTGTGGAAACAGGCCCTTCAGCCCAACAAGTCCACTCCGCCCCGCCGAAGCGCAACCCACCCATACCTCTACATGTACCCCTTACCTAACACTACGGGCAATTTAGCATGGCCAATTCACCTGACCTGCACATCTTTGCTCTGTGGGAGGAAACCGGAGCACCCGGAGGAAACCCACGCAGACACGGGGAGAACGTGCAAACTCCACACAGTCAGTCACCTGAGGCGGTAATTGAACCCAGGTCTCTGGCGCTGTGAGGCAGCAGTGCTAACCACTGTGCTACCGTGCCGCCCTTTTCGGGACCCTCTCCTGTGCAGTGCAGTGCCCAGGACTGGATACAATAATCCAGCTGAAACTGAGGCAGTCTTTAAAAAATATTCACCATAACCAATTTGGAGACCAAAACTGCACACAATAATCCAGGTGCGGTCTCACCAGGGCCCTGTACAGCTGCAGAAGAACCTCTTTGCTTCTATACTCAATTCCTCTTGTTATGAAGGCCAGCATGCTATTAGATTTCTTCGCTGCCTGCTGTACCTGCATGCTTGCTTTCATTGACTGATGTACAAGAACACCTAGATCTCGTTGTACTGCCCCTTTACCTAACTTGACTCCATTTAGGTAGTAATCTGCCTTCCTGTTCTTGCCACCAAAGTGGATAACCACACATTTATCCACATTAAACTGCATCTGCCATGCATCTGTCCACTCACCTAGCCTGTCCAGGTCACCCTGTAATCTAACATCCTCCTCACATTTCACCCTGCCACCCAGCTTTGTATCATCAGCAAATTTGCTAATATTACTTTTAGTACCATCATCTATATCATTAATGTATATTGTAAAAAGCTGCGGTCCCAGCACTGATCCCTGCGGTACCCAACTGGTCACTGCCTGCCATTCCGAAATGGAGCCATTTATCACGACTCTTTGTTTCCTGTCAGCCAACCAATTTTCTATCCAAGTCAGTATTTTGCCCCCAATACCATGCGCCCTAATTTTGCTCACTAACCTCCTATGTGGGACTTTATCAAAGGTCTTCTGAAAGTCCAGGTACACTACATCTACTGGATCTCCCTTGTCCATCTTCAGAGTTACATCCACAAAAAATTCCAGATGATTAGTCAAGCATGATTTCCCTTTCATAAATCCATGCTGACTCTGACCTATCCTGTTACTGCTATCCAGATGTGTCGTAAATACAACAAAGGAAATAAGTAATTTGAATAAGTTAACACTATTGGAAAATTTCACAGAATAATAGATTAATTCACTACTAAACAGTAACTGTGCCAATATAGTAACGTCCCATAAACATATCGTTGGCAAAGGTGAATTCAATCAAATAGATTGTCTCATGCAATTCTAGCAGCAGGAAGAGAACTCCCAGCTTTTAGCTGAGAGAGGAGAAACAGCTTCAGGACCCCAACAAGTGCTATTGGAGTTCCATTAAATATTGTGACAACTTAGAAGACAATTTCGCTAAGTTAGTTAAGTGAAAGTCCGACTAAGAGGATATGATTTAGGACTCAAAATGTTTTGAGTTGTGGGCTGGGGTGGTTTGGTGGTGGGTATTGTGCAGGTCTCAGGTTAACTGAAGTTTTTTGATCAGGGTTGCAATGAGGATTTGTTAGTAAAGCAACAATAGCCATTGAATCTTCAGGCATAAATAGTTTGAGGAGAAAGTGAGGACTGCAGATGCTGGAGATCAGAGCTGAAAATGTGTTGCTGGAAAAGCACAGCAGGTCAGGCAGCATCCAAGGAGCAGGAGAATCGACGTTTCGGGCATGAGCCCTTCTTCAGGAATGGTTCATAAATAGTTTGAAATAACATTGATAAATGACAGTATGATCTGATATTCAAATTACATCAATACAAGCAATTTGTGCAATTTAGTTCTTAAGCTCAGTGTGATAGCCCTGGCTCTCTAGGCTTCCAGTATAGTGATAGGAGTTACCAGTTTCACAGGAGCATTATAAAGTTTGAAGGGAAACTGTTCCACTTTTATACTATTCAGTACATTGCCCAGCATATAGTCATGGTACCTCACAACCTTCCTTACAGACGGAACATTTTACACAGCAGGAAAATAAAAGATTGCTCACTTCTCCAACCTATTAGTCTTTACATGTTTCCATAATGCTAGCTTCCATGATGGCCTTGCATGTCAGGTTGTAGCAGTCTTGGAACCAGCCTGTGTCCTCGCTGCAGATATTCCTCGGGCTTGTGTCCTATCACTAGCCACCTTCACTGATGTTTCATTTATAAACTTGCCCAAATTTTTAAAAAATGTAAATAATATTTTGTATCAATACAGTTATGGCCATCTCCATAGCACAAATCTGGCATTGAATTGACAATATTATTTAATGGTGACCCAGGATGGATTGATAAAGGAAAAATTTCACAATAGTGAATGCTTTGAGAGTGGTCTCCTGGTTAAAATAGAGGGACATTTATCCTCTCCTTACAGCACAGTTAGTTTTACCATATCACATGTACCCATAATTCAGGCTTTGGTTTGGCTTTCATTGTGTATCCTGAGATTGCTGCACAGTTGCTGTGGGCACCTTTATGGTCCATTTTATTTTCCTCATGCTGTTCACATTGGCAATCTGTTTGCCCCTTTAGGTAAGAATGACATTTTTACATCATTCTCTTTTATGGGTTGGAATTACAATAGAAGATAATAAACTACGCTTGGTGAATAATTGGATAAATGTCCAATCTACCTGTGTATCAATTCTCTGCTCATCGTGTTAGTGGAGAATGGGACTGCTTTAAATGAGCCAAAAGTTACATTTAAGTTCAGAGGAAATCACCCCAACATTTGGAAAAGCTTACAGAAAATTTTCTGTTTATTCTATTCCTGAAAATGTATTACAAAAATTAGTTGAACAGTTTCAATTTTCAATATATTTACCAAAGCAATAAAGTTTATACAAATTGGAGGAGGACATCACTCACCCACCTCAGTTAGCTGTTCCACTGTTGCTTTATAAACAGCTTTTAACTATCCAAATTGAACTTTCTTTGTGTTCTCATTGTTCCTTTTCACTTTTTTACCTAATTTCCTTTTGAAAAATGTAATAGCTTGGTTTGTTTTTGTTACTGAAATGCACTGTAAGGAATGACCTGCCGGAGGAAATGGCGGTTACTAGTCTGATTGCAACATTTAAAAGGCATCTGGATGGGTATATGAATAGGAAGGGTTGGAGGGATATGGGCCGGGAGCTGGCAGGTGGGACAAGATTGGGTTGGGATATCTGGTCAGCATGGGCAAGTTGGACCGAAGGGTCTGTTTCCATGCTGTACATCTCTGACTCTGTCTCTGACTCTGTTCACAAGTTGCTGAAATTTCCTGGCCAGTACACAACCTCACATGCTGTCCATCTTGTTTACTCAATCTCCACATGTTTCCGGTATAACAGTTTCATGATAACCTGGTGCAATATGCTATTTTAGTGTTTTTGAAGATTTCAGTTTATTTAGGAAGACACTGCACTTAAGCTGAGAGAAGACTTTGTTTCTTTTAGCTTTTAGCCTCACAGCTCCAGGGACCCAGGATTGATTCCAGCCTTGGGCGACAGCCTGTGTGGAGTTTGCAGGTTCTGTCTGTGTCTGTGTGGGTTTCCCCTGTGTGCTCCAGTTTCCTCCCCAGTCCATAGATGTGCCGATGCTAAATTGGCCATGCTAAATTGTCCATAATGTACAGGGATGTGCAGGCTAGGTGTGTTAGCCATGTTAAATTGTCCATAATGTACAGGGATGTGCAGGCTAGGTGGATTGGCCATGCTAAATTGTCCATACTATACAGGGATGTGCCGGTTAGGTGGGTTAGCCATGCTAAATTGTCCATAATGTACAGGGATGTGTAGGCTAGGTGGGTTAGCCATGCTAAATTGTCCATAATGTACAGGGATGTGCAGGCTAGGTGGATTGGCCATGCTAAATTGTCCATAATATACAGGGATGTGCCGGTTAGGTGGGTTAGCCATGCTAAATTGTCCATAATGTACAGGGATGTGCAGGCTAGGTGGGTTAGCCATCCTAAGTTGTCCATAATGTACAGGGATGTGCAAGCTAGGTGGGCTAGCCATGCTAAATTTTCCATAATGTACAGGGATGTACAGGCTAGGTGGGTTAGCCATGGGAAATGGAGGGTTCCAGGGATAGGGGGAGGGATGCTTTTCTGAGGATCGGTGTGGGCAGAAGGGCCTGTTACAACACTGTAGGGATTCTATGTTTTTATTGCAGGAAGATGCATTTGACTCTTTAGATCAGAAAGTAAGTAGTTGTTTTTTTTTTCTTAAAAGAGAGAACTTTGCAGAACTGATATTTTCCACCTATTTGTTGTTTCATTTGCAGACCTAAACTTGCACAAACTGGTGCTGTCAGTTTATCAAATGCTTTGAAGTCCAGGTCTGCCTGATCTTTAATGACGTTTCCAAGTGTCCACCACTGAGAACGAGGATAATTTCTTAACAGTGAGTGCTCATTACCATTGTGCTGCCATCATGATTGATCACTTAATTGGGCCCTTGCTGTTTGTATCTGATGATGTCATGCTTATATTAGCTCTTGTAACATAAGAACCAGGCATGGGTAAATTAAATTGGAGAATGTATTCGGCATTTATTACAGTTCCTGGTATACAGTCACAGAGACTTCAGTGTCTCAGCTGAGTTACTTGGTTACAAGCAGTTAAGACACTTGCATCTGCACATCATGCTTCAAATAATCCCAGTTAAAGTGGAGTTTGAGACCTTTATACCCTTGCTCATGATGTTATCATTGTGACGCAGTTTTTTCGATTGCAGGAATCCAGTGTGGAAATTGAATGATTAACTAAGCAGAGATTCTCAGGTATCTTAAAACATGGTTATACCCCTTGTGAAACACTGTGAGAGGCTGTTTTCTGACTGGGCAAGAGTCATTAATTAATGAGAAGTTCAAGGACTTTTGGAAAACGACAGTGTCCTCAATGTTTGCATCCAATTCTTGTGCAAGTGCAAGAATAATTCATTGATGTCTGAAAATGGACCAGAAGGAACTGCCTTTATCTGGATTCTCACAGAATGATATTCAGACAAACCATCCAGACGACATGGTATGTATTTCAACAAAACTATAAAACCTGTTTTAGACAATGAGAGATACTGCTGATTTGTAGATTTTGGTTGTCGTGAACTGTACACTCTCTGTGAACTTCTGGCTGTTTATAATCTGCAAGACACTGCTGCAAATTGGAGAACAACACAGTTTTCCTATAGTTGTGAGGAGTGGTGACAGTACATCTTGCTTGAGATCTCGTTTGGAGAAAGACTAATTTCTGAGCTTGCCATTTCCATTCTTTCTCCCAAGATACTACCAATGAACATGGTGCTGTGGGTGATGAGAATGTGGAGCGGGGTAACTGGTCTTCGAAGACTGACTACTTGATCTCAATGATTGGTTACGCTGTTGGTCTGGGCAAAATCTGGAGGTTCCCTTACCTGGCTTATAGAAATGGAGGAGGTACTGTAGACAAATTTAAAATATTGGAGAGTGAGCAGGCAGAGCTAAATGGGTCAATTCATCGATTTGTACAGAATGTTGATATTCAGGAAATAGCAAATGTTTATTGCACTAAAAATAATACAGTAAATAATGCAGGGTTAAACAATTAATGTGAAGTGAATTCAATCCCACAGTCAACAAATTTGCCAAATTTTTTTTCTGATGTGAGAGATGTGTCAAGATGATACTTCAGAATTAGCCACGCGATGCATCAATTCAATGCTATTTATAAACCAAAATAAATAGTTCATTTATTAATTTATATTTTCAAGTGATATTATGTGGAATGTATGAACCATCCAGATCAGATATATTAACTGCACATTGTGTGAAATCCTCAGAATAGCAGGCTCCTCAGCCAGGCCCTGGGTTCAGGCTTGTACATTATCATCAAACCTGCTCGAATCAGGGCTCTTCACAACCCACACCATTGGATTGATGGAGACCAAGGGCCGATATGTAAAATAATGTCATGACATGATTATATAAAGAGACAGGGCAAGATATTTGATTAACGTTAGAAATTCACAAAGTGGCCATTTGAGTACAACTTCGTGTATGTTGTAGAAAATTAAAATTGCAGCTGAAAGTCAACCATCTGAGTAGATTGCTAGATATGCAGATTTCTCCAGCGTTCTCATTTCCCCTCCCCCCACCTTTTCTCAGTCCCAACCCTCAGACTCAGCACTGCCTTCTTGACCTGCAATCTTCTTCCTGACCTCTCCGTCCCCACCCCCTCTCCAGCCTATCACCCTCACCTTAACCTCCTTCCACCTATTGTATTCCCAACGCCCCTTCCCCAAGTCCCTCCTCCCTACCTTTTATCTTAGCCTACTTGGCACACCCTCATCATTCCTGAAGAAGGGCTTATGCCCGAAACGTCGATTCTCCTGTTCCTTTGATGCTGTCTGACCTGCTGCGCTTTTCCAGCAACATATTTTTAAGCTCTGATCTCCAGCATCTGCAGTCCTCACTTTCTCCTAGATACGCAGACAGACAGACAAAACATGCATTCATGGAGATTTCAGGATTAATTTTAACCCAGCCTACACAGTGGAAATGTGGAGTTTCAGCTTGAATTTATGATTTTATCCACACTTTCTACTATTTTCCAGGTGTATTTCTTATTCCCTACGCTCTCATTCTGGCACTTGTTGGGATTCCAATGTTTTTCTTGGAATGTTCTCTAGGGCAGTTTGCCAGCCTCAGACCTATTGGAGTGTGGAAAGTTGTACAAATATTCCAAGGTTAATGTTTATTTTTCAAAATAGTCATAAAAATCTTAAATAAGTCATGCAATAAGTCAATGTCAACTTCTTACACAAATATTGTAAAATCTTCCTTTCTGGTCGATGTTTAAATTGGACTTGCTGATGTAGTGTCTGCACTCTGATCTGCTGTGCACATTACAAAGTGCTGAAGATGGTATTTATTACCAAGACTGGGAATGTGTGATTATCACCAGCCACAATGATGATGATGTCCCAAAGAGTTAGTGAGAAGGAATCTAAAGGTGAAGACAGGGATCATCATTCTTGTAACCAAGACATAGAATTCTAAATTAATCAACATTTCCTGTTTAATACAAAGAGCCTTTGAAGTCACTACTGTTGGACATTGAATGTTGAAGCAGCCAATACCGACCAAACACAACCGACATGTCCTGAAAGGTGTGGTCAACCAGGGCAGTCTCCCTGCTCTGTACTGTGCCCACTGAAAGAAAATTCAATTTGATTGAATGACCAGTCAAACCCATGTTAAATACTTTATTTCAAATCAATAGCTCACAATCTAATCTTCTGTTCTTTCATCTGTTTTCAGGTGTGGGGATTGCTATGGTCCTTCTGATTCCAATTGCCAATATCATTGGCTCCACTCTGTACTGCCTGTTTGCTTCCTTTCAATCACCCCTGCCATGGGCAGATTGCATCAGTTGGTGGGGATTAGAGGAAACATGCAGCAGGACCCCCAAAGGTACGGTGTTCACTTCTGTTGGGGGCTTGTACACACTGACTGTTCATTGTTCATTCTGTCAGTCTGAGTGAGGGAGAGAGATGGACAATAGTTTCAGTGACCATCCTCATTGTGACCATACAGCAGAAAGACTCGGATAGAAAACAGCAGCAGGAATCATGGCTCTGAGTCACTGGAATAGCAGGACAGTCAGTCAGAAATAAATAGTGAAACATCAGAATTTGTCAGTCTTTGATAAAGTTGTTCATATGTCTTTTATTCTTTCACCTTGTCAATAAGTCTGTCTTGTGTTCTTTCTGACTAAGTTCATTGTCTGTATCTCTCTAACATCCCAGCACTGTGACTCACATTGATTCTCTTCCCTATATCTGTGTTTTGTGCAGGTATCATTTTCTCAACTTTTTCTCCTCTTCTGGGTTTTTTCCAAACATCTACTATCTCATATATATTTCTTATACCATCTGACTCTATGACATACTCAGTTTTTATTGTTATTTAAAAGCCTTGTTTCTTTCACTTTCATCTTACCTCCCACACTGACACTGTATCACTCCTAATATCTAACATTGTTATCAAAGATTACTTCTGTTTGAATTGGCAAGAGTAAGTCTGAAATCTTGAGATGAGTCCATTTAAAATTTTTGAAGTAGAGGACATTGAACATTTCTGAAACAGAATTGAAACAAAATTTCCTTTTGCACAAAATTTCCTTGTGACTGTGGGTGCTCCCTGACTATGTATGGAGTTGGGAGATAGTGAGGACTGCAGGTACTGAAGAAGTCAGAGTCGATAAAATGTGGCCCTGGAAAAAGCGCAGCAGGTCAGGCAGCATCTGAGGAGCAAGAGAGTCAATGTTTTGGGCTGAACCTTTCATCAGGACTAGGGAGAGGGAAGGGTGCTGAGAAATAAATGGTGGAGGTGGGGCTGGGGGAAAGGTAGTTGGGATGGCGATAGCTAGGCGAAGGCAGGAGGTGATTATGATAAGTCAGTGGGAAATGTGAAGCGGATTGGTGGGAAGGAAAATGGACAGGTAGGTCAGGTCAAGAGGGTGGAGCCGAGTCAGAGAGTTTGAATCTAGAATGGGATGGAGGGAAGGGAGATTTGGAAACTGGTGAATTCAATGTTGAAGCTGTGTGGTTGTAGGCTCACGAGGTGGAAGATGAGGTGTTCCTCCTCCAGTTTGGGGGTGGCCTTGTTTAGTGGTGGAGGAGACCCAGAACGGACAAGTCATTGGGGGAGTGGGAGGGGGAGTTGAAATGGATGGCTATAGGAAGGTGGGGTTGAATGGTGTGTACAGACCAGAGATATTCCCTGAATGATTTCATGGGTTTGCACTCGGTCTCTTCGATGTAGAGGAGACCACATTGAGAACAATGGATGCAGTAAATTGGGTTCCAGAATATGCAAATAAATCTCTGCCTTTGGGACTTGGACGGAGGTGAGGGGGGAGATGTGGGTGCAGTATTTGCACCCCTTATGGCGGCTGGTGAAGGTGCCAGGTGTGGAGAGGGTGTTGTGGGGAGTGTGGACCTTACAAGGGAGTCATGGAGGGAACGGTCCCTGCAAAACACAGTTAGATATTTTTGGTGATGATGTCTGACTGTAGGTGGTGAAAATGACGGAGGATGATATGCTGAATTTGGAAATTTGTAGGTGGAATGTGAGAACCAGGGGATTCTATCCTTGTTGCAGTTGGGGGGAGTGGGTTTAGAGGGCGGAAGTGCAGGAAATAGAGGAGATGCAATTGAGGGCTTTGTTGATAACAGGGGAGGCGAACACCCCATATATGAATTTGGGAAATGTTTGAAGTCTGTTTCCTTTTCTACATTTACATCAGAGATTGCTATTAATTCTTGTCATTTTAATCATCCATCACTCAATGTCACACATCACCCACAGTCACAGTCTGTACAATACAGTCAGGGATCACCTTGACTGTATTGGTTATGGTGAATTTTTTTTTAAAGACTGCCTCAGTTTCAGCTGGATCATTGTGTCCAGTCCTGGGCACTGCACTGCACAGGAGAGGGTCCCGAAAAGGCTGATGGGAATGTTTCCAGGGATTGAGGTTCAGACGCCTAGATAGATTGACAGTTCTCTTTCAAGATGAAAAAGATGAGAAGAGATTTGGCAAAGCTGTTCAAAATTATGAGGAGTTTGGACAAAATAGCTAGACAGAAACTGTTTCAATTGGCTGAAGGCTCAAGAGTCAGAGAATTGAATTTATTGTCATGTGTACCGAGGCACAGTGAAACGCTTTGTCTTGCGAGCAATAAAGGCAGATCATAGAGTTACGTAGCATAGATAGTAAATAATAGGTAAACTGCAGCAAAAACAAAAATTCCAGATGAATGTTAAGAATTTGTATGTCCATTCAGTATTCTAACAACAGTCGGGTGGAAACTCTTTAGAAACCAGCTGATGCGTGTGTTCAGGTTTCTGTACCTTCTCCCCACTGGTAGAGGTTGTAGAAAAGCATTGCCAGGGTTGGATGGTTCTTTAAGAACGCTGGCAGCCTTTCCTTGACAGTGGGCCTGGTAGATGGATTCTATAGATGGGAGGTTGGCCTTTGTGATTGTCCGGGCTGAGTTCACCACTCTCTGTAACTGTCTCCGATCTTGAATGGTACAGTTGCCATACCAGGTAGTGATACATCCAGACAGAACGCTCTCGATGGAGCACCTATAAAAGTTGGCAGAGGGAATTGCCGTCATGCCGAATTTCCTCAACTGACTGAGGAAGAAGGGACATTGTTGGGCCTTTGTGAGCAGTGCGTCCACATGAAGAGGTCAAGATTTAAACAGATTTGCAGCATACCCAAAGGTGACATGACCAATTCAACTATGTTAAATAGTTTCTCAGCAAAAGATAGATGATTACATACATGGTTCAATGCCCGAGCAACTAATGAAACATATCACGTACTTACCTCACATAATCTGATCAATATCTCCCCTAGACCCCTTACAGTATCCAGATCCTGACCAGAGAACCTGTACCCCTCCCACAGCCCTCACAACAACTTCCTCTGGAGACCTGACATCACCCCTTGATCTCTGATGATGTCAGCTAACCCGAGAATGCAACTTTAAAAAAAAGGTTTTGTGATTTACACATGAAAGAAGTGAAACTATCACTGTATTCTAATAGATGAAAGGCTTAACAGACAATCAATTTTTCAATGTATAATTTCAGTTACATCACACTGCAAATTTTTGCTATAAATTCTGTGTTACGATCGAGCCCTCCACTATCACCTGATGAAGGAGCGTCGCTCCGAAAGCTAGTGTGCTTCCAATTAAACCTGTTGGACTATAACCTGGTGTTGTGTGATTTTTAACTTATTAAATGACAGCAGCTGTTAAAGTGGCTGTCAGGAACATTAAAATGTCAGAAGACAGCAGCTGCCTGCTGTGAAAGCCCTCTCTATCAAACTCAAACAGCTTCCATTTCATTAAACAGGACGTTCAAAAATTAACCATCAAAAGAGGAATTACTGCTGGGCTCTGTGCTGTGAAAGAACTGTCAGAGTGGAAATGTGCCTCCATACTTCTGAGAGAGCCCTCAGTTGAATCTCCCGCTCAGAAATGTAGAGCTCTGTTCATTCATTCTGAAAAAAAACTGAATGGTGTAGCCAGGTGTGTGAGACTCCACTTCCCTGGAAAATCCAGCCCATTATAAACCTTAAAGTTTTCTACATTAACTGCTACCGAACACTCTTGAAGAAACTTTTTATACTATAACATTTTAATTTGGTTTTTATGAGATCTCATATGACAGACCTTTATCCAACACGAGAATAAACAGATTGAGCAGCAGAGCTGGACTGTACCTCTGTGTTCAGATCTATGCATGACCTTACCCATGTAATCAAAAGGATTAACTTATTCAGGCAGAGTGAAACAGTTACTGAAATAGAATGCAAAATGTAAATGTAAGACTGAAACACATTCCACATTTTCCAGACCCACTCTGCAATCTCAGTCTGAATGATGGATATTTTGAAATCGTTAATACAACATGGCTGCAGACAAACAATGAAAGTTGTCCAAATGGATCAGAAATCTCCATTCCTCACCAGGGCCTGAGTGAGCAATACTGGGAGTAAGTACATTGCTGCAGATAGCCACACCGATAACCTGCACAACAGTAATTCCTCTTCAGATGGTTATTTAGTGAATGTCCTGTTTAATGGGATGGAAGCTGTTTGAGTTTGATAGAGGGGCTACTTACGTCACAAACCTGTTACAAAATAGCATCATTGGCAGGGACCCTTTACTAGTTAACAGCCCTCTAGTTTCAAAACCCTGCTTTGACAACATTTATATCACAAAAAAAAATTAAAAATTATTCATCAAGGAAAATATTCACCACCAGAATTCCTAAGCATTAAATGTTTGAAATTATCAATGATCAATGTCCCTTTCTCTGCTTTTAATTGTGACATTGTCTTGTATTTAACATATAGGCCTGGGAATTGCCTTTAGATTAACTGTCTGGAAGTAGATACCATGTTAAACAGTATGAAGGAGCTAAGTTCACTGGGAGACATAGTGATTAAATCAGATAGTTTTAACAGTGCAAAGTGAGGCAGTCGGTGAAACTCTGCCACAAACTCCATCAAATCAAATCCCCTCTGGTCAACAACATCAGCACTTACTGTTAAAACAAAGATCTTTATTGAAAGGCAATAGGAAGAGTGAGATAGATCAGAAAGAAAGTCAAATCTCTTCTAACCTCTTTGGAACAATTTTTAAAAACCACAGGCAAACATTATGATGTTCAAATCTACATATATTTATTTCATTAAGTACTTAGGTGCTTTGCATCTAATCATTAATATGGGAAATGAATTTTATCCTGACACAGATGCTCTCTGTTTTCATTTCCTTCAGTAAAGTGGTTTCACGCCGTTCCATTTCAACGGATGAGACTGGGGAGATAGTCTGGTATTTAGCCCTCTGTCTGCTTCTGGTCTGACTGATAGTTGGGGCAGCATTATCGAAGGGAATTAAATCATCAGGAAAGGCAAATGATTGTGATGAATACAGTTTTAATTAGTGACTAAGTATGAATTTCTGAAACAAAGAAATTAGAATTTATAAATCATTTGTGAAGGGCTGGTTTATCTCCCAGGTGGCGAGGAATAATCATTGGGAGAAAACAATAAAATGCTGATAATGCTCAACGGCTCATTTAGCCTCAAGCCTGTAAGAGGATATCATGACATATCTGACATTCCAGCATAAAGTTACCTACCTCACCTCCGGTTATTATTAAAGTTGCAGAAATATGTTGATAACCTTGTCGCAGTTACTGTGGGTGGAATCTGTTAGGGGTGTGAACCACGTGGCCTACGGTGAGATTTAAGGCAGAACTCTGACATGGTCCATTTCCATCAAGAGCAACTCACTGGTCTTGGGTGGCACAGTGACTCAGTGGTTAGCACTGCTGCCTCACAGTACCAGGGACCCGGGTTCGATTCCAGCCTCAGGTGACTGTCTGTGTGGGGTTTGCATGTTCTCACTGTGTCTGTGTGGGTTTCTCTGGGTGGTCTGGTTTCCTCCCACAATCCAAAGATGCGCAGGCCAGGTAAATTGGCAATGCTAAATTGTCCATAGTGCTAGGTGCATTAGTCAGACGAAAATGAGTTTAGGTGGGTTACTCTTCAGAGGGTCGGTGTGGACTTGTTGGGCTGAAGGGCCTGTTCCAACACTGTTGGGAATCTAATCTTTTACGAATCTGCTGAGTGAGGCAATGTGTTTCTTACTAGGCAGTAAGGGGAACTGGAGCTTGTTTAATGTATTATTAATGGCACAAATTGCTTATTAATATCCTGTTTCTTATCTTAACAAACACACAAACAAACAATGTTGTTGTGAATTCTTGGGCTAGAAGTCAGAGCAAGTACCTGGCAACTTCAGATCACTACTGGCTGTGCACAGCTTCCATGTTGCTCACCATCAAACAGCACAATCCATGGGCCCTCACCCACAAACATTGGCAATCAGCATTTGCCAACACTTTGTGACCATTATGGGATGTGGTGAGGCCAGCATTTATTGCCCATCCCTAATCATTCAGCGGATAGTAAAGAGCCAACCTTATTGCTGTGTGTCTGGAGTCACATGTAGGTCAAGACCAGGCAAGGATGGCAGATTTCCTTCCCTAAAGGGCATTAATGAATGAGATTTTTTTTTAAAACAATTCACAATGGATTCATGGTCATCATTACGTTCCAAATTCCAGATTTTTGATAACTTCAAATTCTACCATCTGCTTTGGTAGGATTTAAACCTACGTTCCCCAGAACATTACCTGGGTCTCTAACATTGCAGCAATAATACCACTAAGCCATTGCCTCCCCAGGGTGTGAGACATCTCTCATTGTGTAGAGGAATGTGTGCAGCCCTCATCTGCAGGGTATTCCTCCACTGATTGTTCTCACATCTAACAGCTTCCTTAGCCCAGTTGTGTACACAGTTTGTGACAACTAGCTACTTCTAAGGAGCAATAAATTGCTGAACTTTGAGATACTGAGAGATAATTGTTTTCATGGGATTTGTGAAAATACCCCCCAATGTTCCTCAGCAGTTAAATTTGGAGACAGAGGGTTGAGATGTACAGAAAGGGTGATCATGTTTAAATCTAGAAAGCATTTGACCCACGTGAGATCACATTTAGAACACTGTACGTACATTCTGATCTCTCATTTTCGAAAATCATGTTCAATTGTCAATATCTAAGAGAGAACAGCAACGTAATAGATGCCCAGACATAAATGAATGAGTGAATATTGAGCATCAAGTTAGAATTGTGTTGGAACATTTCTGACAATGGGTCATACCAGACTCAGAACTGTAACTCAGTTTCTCTCTGCACAGAAGCTGCCAGACCTGGAAAGTTTCTCCAGTATTTTCTGTGGTTGTTTCAGATTTCCATCATCTACAGGATTTTACTTTAATTAGAATTATGTTATTTACCCATTGGTCTTCATATTACAAACCTCTTTAAAGTCTGAATTTGAAAGTAAGAGTGCTTAATAATTTTCCTGTGTAACATTTTAAAATTTTCCATGTAATTTTAGGCTGGGATTTACTGGTTAAATTTTGTTGATCATTACGCTACGGACTGGATTCTCTTTATAACAGCTCTCCTGCAACTCATCGGTCTCAGCTGGATCTATGGTCAGTGAATCTTGAAAATACTGAAACAAAATCAATTAAATTACAGCACTTTGTAGTTTCTTTAATAAAATCAGACCAAATGAATCAGCTGCTGGACGTGGTGTAGATAGCTCTTTATATCAGAAGGCAACGGGAATTCAAGTGCTCTTCTTTGTTAAATGCGGTTTACAGGACATTGGTTAGACCACTTTTGGAATACTGTGTTCAGTTTTGGTCTCCCTACTATGGGAAGGATGTTGTGCAACTTGAAATGTTTCAGAAAAGATGTACAAGGATGTTGCCAGGGTTGGAGGGTTTGAGCTTTGGGGAGAGGCTAAATAAGCTGAGGCTATTTTCCATCGAGCATTGGAGGCTGAGGGGTAACCTTATAGAAGGTTATAAAATCATGAAGGGCATTGATAGGGTGTTTAGCCATGGCCTTTACCCTGGGCTAGCGGTGTCCAAAACTAGAGGGCATAGGTTTAAGGTGAGGGGGAAAGATTTAAAAGGGACCTAAAGGGCAACTTTTTCTTGCAGAGGGTGGTGCATGTGTGGAATAAGCTGCCAGAGGAAGTGATGAAGGCTGGTACAATTACAACATTTTAAAAGTTAAAAATCACACAACATCAAGTTATAGTCCAACAGACCTGGTGTAATGTGATTTTTAATTTTGCCCACCCCAGTCCAACACTGGCACTTCGACATCATATAATTTTAAAAGATATCTGGATGGCATATAAATAAGAATTGTTTAGAGGGATATGTGCAAACTGCTGACAAATGGGACTAGATTAGGTTGGAATATCTGGTCGGCATGGACGAGTTGGACCAAAGAGTCTGTTTCCATGCTGTATAGCTCTATGATTCTCTTTCTCCCCACTATCCCCAACTTCATCTTAGTGCATTGATTTTTTTTTTGATCTTTGGAAGACAAGAATAGTATTCCAATGTAAAGTATTTATCCAACATCTCTGCCATTTCCTGGTCCTCTTAGTATTTCTCCTGTCTCATTCTGTAAGGGGCCTATTTATTTTTGTATCTCTCTTCCTTTTCATACATTTAGAAAAATCTCTTTTTTTTAATGTTACTTCCAGTTTTTCTCATAATATTTTTTCAATGTTGATTTTTTTCTGATTGTTTTTTTGTTTGTAAAACTCAGCTCCTTCCCTGCTCTTATCAGACTTTTGAATGAATCTCTCAAATGGTAACTCTGATCTCTCTCTCTCTCTCTCTGTGCACCTTCTCTGCGGCTGTAACACTGTATTCCGCACTCTGTTCTGCTACCCTGATGCATTTTGTATGGTACGGTCTACTTGTAAAGCACACTCCAGCTGATACATGTGACAACAAGAAATTAATAAATCAATCTCCCAATCCTCTGTTTTGCTACTGCTCTTGCCATCTTGTATGTTCTTT
This sequence comes from Chiloscyllium plagiosum, assembly GCF_037043375.1. Lineage (NCBI taxonomy): Eukaryota > Metazoa > Chordata > Chondrichthyes > Orectolobiformes > Hemiscylliidae > Chiloscyllium > Chiloscyllium plagiosum. Next base: position 80,734,549 of record NW_028270149.1, read on the forward strand.
TTCTTTCAATTTAAGATCAGTCTTAACTTCCTTTCGTAGTCATGGTTGGTTTATCCCATTCCCAGAAACTTTCTTTCTCAATACAATATATATTTTTTCTGCAAGTCAGTAATTATTTTCTGAAAGATCAGTCACTGCTTTCCAACTGCCTATTCTGTGAAACTCTTTTCCAGTCCATGCCACCCATTTCTGCCCTGATCCATGTGTAATTTTCCTTCTCTAAGTTTGATTCAATTATTTCTGATCCAAGTTACAGCCTGTCAAACTAAATGCTGAAGTCTGCCATGTTATGGTCACTATTCCCTCGGAGGTCTTCTATTCTGAATAGACATCACTAGATTGAAAATGACCTGAACCTTGGTTGTTGTTCTAGTGAATTGTTCCAAAGCATTCTTTGAACTCTTCCTTTTACTCACTTTTGCCAATTTGATTTTCCCAATCTTCATGAAGATTCAAATCCCCGATGATTAATGCACTTTATTTTGCATGCTCTAATTATCCCTTCGTTTATTGTCTGCTTGACAAAATAACCAGTGTTGGGGTGTGGAGGGTGAGTTATAGACTACTCCCACAAGTACTTTCCTTTCTTTGGTTATTTCTTATCCAATAGTTTTTTTATTACACCTATTCCATTTTACACTGACAAAGCTCCTCTGCCATTCTTTCCTTCCGTCTGAAAAGCCACATTCCTCTGAATATTTTGTTCCCAGCTTTGATCTCCTTACAACCATGTCTCCATAATGGCTATAAAATCTTATCTCTTTGTGCCATTAATTCATTTAGATTGTTCCGAATAGCATGTACGTTTAAGTAAAGATCCATGAACTTTCCGTTACACCATCTGCACCTCCCCATCTTTTGACTTCATTTCCTGCTGATTGTATGTTCTTAGACAGTCTTGTCCCTTATTGTTTACTCTGAGTATCATTATCCAAGGGGTTGCCTTATAAAGTCACGTATTCGTTTTCCTTGGTCAGCTTATTGTTATCTCTCCTGGACCCTCATCACCTCCACTCAGAGTAAAGCCCCAAAGACTCCTCCACAGCCCTTGTTGCTCAATTTGCCAGGGCACTGATTCAAGTATGGGTCAACTGAGGCCTGTCCACCCCAATGGAACAGTTTCCTTCTATCACAGTACTATCCTAGTGTCCCATGAACTGAACCCTATACCTCCCACACCAATCTGAGCTACACATTTAACTCCATTGTTTTATTTATCCTGTGTCAGTTTGCCAGTGATACAGAGAGTAGTCGTGAAGGTTTTCATATTTCCTCTCCCAACTTGAACAGCTCCCTCTACCATGGTGTCATGACGTGTCAACGTCTCTAAGGACTTGTAAAATATGAAATTGAAATATTTGTAACAAGTCCTAAATACAGAAACATGTGAACAACAACAGAAATAGACCATTCGGCCCCTCAAGCCTGCTCCACCATCAATACGGTCATGATTGATCTGTTTGTGTTTCAAATTCCACGTTGCCTTCTTCGCCCAAGAAGAACTCATTCCAGAAAATCTCATGTTTCCGATTTGTGCTGGGATGGACAGACCCTTGTTCCCAAAATGGGAGAGAAAGATCGATCATTTGGTGACAGGGTTCAATTTCCTTATCCTTAAAATGCCAAGTGACCCCTTCTCTGGTTTAACCTGTTCATCAGTGCCACCCTGTACAAGATGAACTTCAACAGTAAACAAGCTGCCCTGAAGACAGGATAGAGCGAGTGATGGTGTCTCTCTGCTTCCTTGTTGTGTACAGGGATAAACAGATTCATCAAGGACATTGAGATGATGATTGGGGAAAGGAATTGGCTCTTCTGGCTGTGATGGAGAATCTGTTAGATTCTGATCTCTCCATGTTTGCTGGTGGTAAGGAGATGTTACACATTATTATGATTTAAACTGAAAATAATCAATCTCTCATTCAGTTTCTGATCTAGTTTTGTATCTTTTCATTCAGGCAGTCTTAATCTGGTCCTTAGCAACACTCACCCCTCCAACATATGGACCTGTTGAATAACCTGTCTGGTCAATAGCAGTGGGCTGATGTATGACCATCTTCTGTATTATGTGGATCCCCATTGTGGCCATGGTGAGAGTTGTCCAAGCTGAGGGCTCCACCTTGTGGCAGGTGAGGGACAGCTTTGAAATCTTTTGAAGAATAAGGAACAGAGAACACAAAATTAGGTTTTGGAGTTCCAATAGATTCAACACACAGCTTATCCTTTCAAAGTCAAGATGTCCTTTTGTTCTACTTCCACTCATGCTCAGTTTAGTTCACTGTGAATACCATCTTGGTTAGGGATTGAAGCTGGAGTAATAGGTGTGCGCTGGGATTTGTGTGTGTGAAGACTTCACTGAGGTGTATTTCACAATGTTAAAGAGAAAAGACATGTCATTGGTTCTGGATCATGTAAGGATCAGGGAAGGATAACTGCAAAGTGTGACAGTGAAAGACAGAACATATAAACATAAGAATGCACAGCAGTTAAGGTCAGAATGAGAAAAAATAGTAAAATTACAAAGACTGTTTACCTAGAAGTATCAAGAGTTCATCACAAAACAGATGAATTGTGTTGATTAAACAATTAAAACAAGGTGGGTTGGTTAGCTCAGTTGGTTGGATGATGAGTTGGCGATGCTGAGTGATGCCAATTCCTATACCAGCTGAGGTTACCATGAAGAACTCTCCTCCTCAAGCTGTCTCTTTGCTTGAGGCATGGTGACCCTCAGGGTAAAGCACCACCAATCACCTCACTCTCTAATGAGAGAGCAGCCCTATGGTCTGATAGCACTTTGGAGACTTCAGTGTTACAAAAAAACATAATTTATAACATTTATACAATTAAAACAATGGTCTTAATTAAGAGGGCTGAAAGGGGATCATGGAATATCTTTAGCAAATAACTTTAACAACAATCCCAAGGCCTTTTATTCGGAAAAAGGATCAAAAGGTAACTAGAGAGAGAGTTGGCCCAATCAAGGACAAAGGTGGGAAGCTGTGTGTGGAGTTGGAGAAAATGGGTGAGATTCTTAATGAGTCCTCTGCATAGGTATTGACCGAAGTGAGGGACATGGCGGACTTTGAGGTTAGGAGTAGATGTTTGATTACTCTAGGTCAAGTCAGCATAAGGAGGGAGGAAGTGTTGGATATTCTAAAAGGCGTTAAGGTGGACAAGTTCCCGGTATGGATAGGATCTATCCCAGGTTACTGAGGGAAGCGAAACAGGAAATAGCTGGGACCTTAACAGATACCTTTACAGCACACTTGAACGTGGTGAGGTCCCAGGAAACTGCAGAATTGCTAATGTTGTCCCCTTGTTTAAGAATGGTAGCAAGGCTAATCCAGGTAATTATAGACTGGTGAGCCTGACGTCAGTGGTAGGGAAGCTGCTGGAGAAGATACTGAGGGATATGATCTATTCCCATTTGAAAGAAAATCAACATATCTGTGATAGGCAGAATAGTTCTGTTCAGGGAAAGTCGTGTCCTACTAACTTAATAGAATTCTTTGAGGAACTGACAAAGTTGATTAATGAGGGAAGGACTGCAGATGTTATATGGATGGACTTCAGGAAGGCGTATGATAGGATTCCCCATGGTAAGCTGATTGAGAAAGTGAAGTCGCATGGGGTCCAGGGTGTACTAGCTAGATTGATAGAGAATTGGGTGGGCAACAGGAGACAGAGAGTAGTAGTGGAACGTAGTTTCTCAAAATGGTGAACTGTGACCAGTGGTGTTCCACAGGGATCCATGCTGGGACCACTGTTGTATGTGATATATATAAATGATCTGGAGGAAGGTATAGATAATCTGATTAGCAAGTTCGCAGATGACAGTAAGATTAACAGAGTAGTGGATAGTGAAGGGGACTGTCAGACAATGCAGCTGAATATAGATAGATTGGAGAGTTCGACGGAGAAATGGCAGATGAAGTTCAATCTGGACAAATGCGAGATGATGCATTTTGGAAGATCCAATTTGAGAGCAAACTATATGGTAAATGGAAAAGCCCTGGGGAAAATTGATGTACGGAGAGATCTGGGTGTACAGGTCCATTGTACCCTGAAGGTGGCAGTGCAGGTTGATAGAGTGGTCAAGAAGCTATACAGCATACTTTCCTTCATCGGACAGGGTATTGAATACAAGAGTTGGCAGGTCATGTTACAGTTGTATACAACTTTGGTTTGGCCACATTTGGAATACTGCATACAGTTCTGGTCGCCACATTACCAAAATGATGTGGATGCTTTGGAGAGGGTGCAGAGGAGGTTCATCAGGATGTTGCCTGGTATGGAGGGTGCGAGCTATGAAGAGAGGTGAGTAGATTAGGATTACTTTCATTACTTAGAAGGAGGTGGGGGACCTAATTGAGGTCTACAAAATAATGAGAGATATTGACAGGGTGGAAATACAAGAAGCTTTTTCTCAGAGTGCGAGACTCAATTACTAGGGGTTATGAGTTCAAGGTGAGGGGGAAATGTTTAAGGGAGATATGTGTGGTAAGTTCTTTATACAGAGGGTGGTGGGTGCAAGGAATTCGTTGCCAGCGGAGGTGATAGAGGCGGACATGATAGTATCATATAAGACGTACCTAGACAGATACATGAATGGACAGGGAGCAGAGGGATACAGATCCTTAGAAAATAGGCGACAGGTTTAGATAGAGAAATGGATTATCGCAGGCTTGGAGGGCCAAAGGGCTTGTTCCTGTGCTGTAATTTTCTTTGTTCTTTGTTTTAAAATAATTGCACAAATATGAAGATGCCAGCTTGCAAATAATTATAATATCTTGCAAACTGCAGGTATTCTTAATTTAGCAAATATAAAATAAAAGGTTCTGTATTTTGTGTCACAGTTCATGGATCATAGTTTGTCAGGTTGAGTGCATTAAATTCTCAAGCAATTCACGTACTATTTAAGTATCTAACAAAGTCAGAGTCTGGACTGTCTCAAAATCTATCTCTCAGATTCAGAATGGTGCCTTCTGCATTGCAGATCTTTACATTTATCTGACTGTGACAAGATGTAGTGGCAATGGAAGATGGGATTCGGTAGTTTTCTAGTAACATCCAGATTAAACATTTCCTGATTTTAGTACAGGTATTTCAAGACCAATCTCACTGTTCGTTTCTTAATGTTTTCAATGAATTCCAGACCTCTCATGATTTTGAAAACATCAATCAAATCTCCTCTGAGCCTTCTCCTTTCCATGAAGAAAAGTTCCAAATTCTTTATTTCAAAACCTGGCAGTTAACTGCTAATCAGCATTACTGTGAGTATTCCTCATATCATTGTCTCTGCCAATTGGAGTTCAATTTAGCAACCATTCATGTCACATAAATTTTGTCTCTCACCTTGAATTGTTTGGGATTCTTGCAAAATGTTCTGATGAATGCAAGACAAAAGTTTTGATAAAATGTACCTTTTCTCTGCAATATACAGGTTCCAGAGGACTATTGATAAACTATTCTGTGATCCCTATGCCATTGCTAGTCAGTCTACTCCATGGGCTCCTCTGCAAGTGTTTCTAATGTTAGATTTTGGGGCTCTGCCTAATTCACTTAGAATTTCTGTCTTTCTTCTCTTAATTCAACTGACACTGTGGTATCTCTTCCCTTTCCCAGGAAATATCATTGGATTAACTTGCTGTAAATCATGTCACCTTATTATATGTGATTGGTCTTTCTTGTAATTAAGGTTGTACTATTTCTTAAAAAAACATATGTAAAAACATATTCCTTAAAAACATATTACACATTCCATAATGTGTAATTTTCAAATGTAATTGTGCAACTTCACCACGGAATACAGAAGCTTCAATCTCTGTGTTGCTGGTTAGAATTTCAGCAAGGTACATTAATTCAATAAACTAATGACCCTTGCTTTTTGAATAGACAGCATTTGTTGATTCTTTTGACCGATCTTGAACCAAGAGGCCCCTCTTGAGGGGTTGTAGATCTTCATTTTGTATGTCCGTGACATTGTTAGAAGGGTGCCCCAGGGTACTACAGTCCTAATGCAATAATTAAGAGATTGGTTTTTGATGTTGTTACAAGCAGCAGATTCTTACAATCCAGCAGGAGCAATTTTGCAGGCAGGAGGGCCCATGACCTCCCTTCAGCTGCTGTCCCATTGCTTTCCCACCTGCTCGTATCCAGTCTGCAACATTATAAGGTGCGGGCAAAGCCTAGAGCCTCAGTTAATTGTGAGCCTTCATGGTAAGGGGAGGGCAGTGAGGGTGGGAAAAGGTGAGAGATGCCTCTATCACTCCTCCATTGGTGTCTTTGTATTTAGCAGGCTTGACGCTAAGTGTTGGAATTCCATTCCTAAACCTCTTCATCTCACTCTCTTACCTTTTACACTTAATGCATTGCAATAATGTCATTTCACCAGCGATAATTTCAGTGCAGTGCCCAATTTCCTTCAGTGTGTCTCACTGCCAGTGTATAACAGGATCAATTAGTGTATGGATGTGAGTATAATCTTTGTGGAGGCAGCTATGGTAGGGGCATCTAAGGAACTTTTAGTTAAACACATGAATATGCAAGGAATGAAGGCATGTCGACCAAAGGCAGGCAGAAGAAAATAGTTTAATTTGGCATCATGTTCGCTACAATATTGTGGACTGAAGGATTAGTTTCTGCACCGTAATGTTCTATGTTCTATATAAGACCAAGGTTATCATTTGTCTGTCTCAACTTCACAAAGTTCACAGAATCAATGAGTTGTTACGGTGCAGAAAGAAGCCATTCAACCCATCATGTCTGTACCAGCTCTCTGAATGTGCAGAAGGCCTTGGTATTATTCTCCTAGCCTTTTCCCATAGCCCTGGATATTATTCCCATTTCAGTGATTATCCAATGCCGTCTCTAATATCCCAACTGATTCTGCAAAAAAAGATCAAAACAATGGCACTTTTAAAAGGAGGATGACCGACAAAGGCAGTGACCACAGGGTCAGAGGAAGAAACCTACACTGCTGTCTGACACAGCAGTGAATCTGCACAGTTACTGCTTTTGCTGTTTGAGTTCATGTATCGCTGCACATCAGAGTGCATTTAGGAAATATTAACACACAGTGAGGACTAGATTGGGTTGGGATATCTGGCCGGCATGGACGGGTTGGACCGAAGGGTTTGTTTCCATGCTGTACATCTCTATGACTCTATGACTCTAAGTGCATACTTTGTACATGTAACCTTGCTGTAAATCTACAGTAGTGAATAGAGTGGATACTTTCTTAACTATATCTTTTATTGAGATCGGTCTGTTGATTAAATTTTAAAAATATAAACCGTAGGTACTAAGTTAGCATGGAGCAGTGTTTTTTTTAAGAGCAAAAACATGGTGCTATTTTCTGGGTCTGTAGATTGTGAAGGAGCAATGATGACCTTTAGTTGAGTGATGTGCTCTTCCTATCAGATGTGGGAGTTTAGGGAGCATTTCCATGTTACTGATGGTTATGTCTGCAGGAAGTGTCTTTGATTGTGAATCCTATCAGATCGCATGGTTCAGTTAGACCAGCAGTTAGAGGCAATAAGGAATTTATAAGAGCTAGGGAATATGATGGATGGCAGTTATAGGAAGCGAGAAAAGCCGCAGAAACATTCAGGTAGATGGGTAGTACAGGGGTAGGCAGGTAGTACAGGAGTGTTCTGTGGCTGTCCCCATTTCAACCAAGTATGCTGTTTTGGATGATGGACTTTCTGAGGTATGTAGCACAAACAGCCAAGTTTCTGGTACCAAGACTGGCTCTAAATGTAATGAGGGGTACGTCAGGTACCAAGAGATCGATTGTGAGAGGGGACCTTCTGGTCAGAGGCACAGACAGACGCTTCTGCGGCCAGCAGTGAAAAAATCAGAATGCTGTGTTGCCTCCCTGTTGCCAGGATCAAGGATATGTTGGAGAGGGTGCAGAATGTTCTCAAGGGGGAGAGGGACGAGCAGGAGGTCATTTTACGCATTGAAACTAACGATATAGGAAGGGAAAAGGATGAGATTCTGAAGGAAAAAACAGAAGCTAGGCAGGAATTTAAAGAGGAGGTCCTCTAGAGTCGTAATATGTGGAATAGTTCTGGTGCTACAAGCTAATGAGGGTAGGAATAGAAGGAAAAAGCAGATGAATGTGTGGCTGAGGCGATGGTGCAGGGAGAAGGGTTTACATTTATGGATCATTGGAATCTCTTCTCGAGTAGAAGTGATCTGTACAAGAAGGATGGATTGCACCTGAATTGGAAGGGATGAATATACTGGCAGGGAGAATTGCTCGAGCTGCTCAGGAGGATTTACACTAGTAAGGTGATGGGGGATAAGGGGACCCAGGGAAATAGTGAAGAAAGAGAAGAATTTGAGATTGGTACAGTTGGGAAAGGTCAAACAGTCAGAGCAAGCAAGAACAAAGCAGAAAACAAGGTGGAACTGATAAATTAAACTGCAATTGTTTCAATTCAAGAGACCTAACAGGGAAGACAGATGAACCCAGGGCATAGTTCGGAACATGGGACTGGGATATCATTGCAATTACAGAGATGTGGTTCAGAGATGGACAGGATTGGCAGCTTAATGTTCCAGGATACAAATCCTATAGGAAGGATAGAAAGGGGGGCAAGAGAAGAGGGAGAGTGGCATTTTTGATAAAGGATAGCATTGCTGCAGTACTGAGGGAGGATATTCCTGGGAATACATCCAGGGACGTTATTTGGGTGGAACTGAGAAATAAGAATGGGATGATCACCTTATTTGGGATTGTATTTTAAACCCCACCAATAGACAGTGGGAAATTTAGAAACAAATTTGTAAGGAGGTCTCAGTTATCTGTAAGAATAATAGAGTGGGTATGGTAGGGGATTTTAACTTTCCAAACATAGACTGGGATTGCCATAGTGCTAAGGGTTTAGATGGATAGGAATTTGTTAAGTGTGCTCAAGAAAATCCTCTGATTCAGTATGTGGATGTACTGACTAGAAAGGTGCAAACCTTGACCTACTTTTGGAAAATAAGACAGGGCAGGTGACTGAGGTGTCAGTGGGGGAGCACTTTGGGGCCATTGACCATAATTCTATTAGTTTTAAAATAGTGATGGAAAAGGATAGACCAGATCTAAAAGTTGAAGTTCTAAATTGGAGGAAGGCTAATTTTGACGGTATTAGCAAGAACTTTCAAAAGCTGATTGGGGGCAGATATTCGCAGATAAAGGGACAGCTGGAAAATGGGAAGCCTTCAAAAATGAAATAACGAGAATCCAGAAACAGCATATTCCTGTTAGGGTGAAATGAAAGATTGGTAGGTGTAGGGAATGCTGGATGACTGGAGAGATTAAGGTTTTGGTTCTGTAAAAGAAGAAAGCATATGTCAGGTATTGACAGCAGAGTTTGAAAGAACCCTTAGAAAAGTCTAGGAGTTTACTTAAGAGGGAAATCAAAAGGACAAAAAGGAAACATTAGATAACTTTGGCAAATAGCATTAAGAAGAATCCAAAGGAATTTTATCAATACATTAAGGACAAAAGGGTAACTAGGGAGAGAACAGGGCCCCTCAGAGATCAACAAGGAAGCCCATGTGTGGAGCCGCAGGAGATGGGAGAATATTTTGCATCAGTGTTTACTGTGGAGAAGGACATGGAAGATATAGAATGTAGGGAAATAGATGGTGACATCTTGAAAAATGTCCATATTGAAGAGGAGGAGGTGCTGGATGTCTTGAAATGCATAAAAGTGGATAAATCCCTAGGACCTAATCAAGTCTACCTGAGAACTGTGTGGGAAGCTTGAGAAGTGATTGCTGGACCCCTTGCTGAGATATTTGTATCATCGATAGTCATAGGTGAGGTGCTGTAAGACTGGCGGTTGGCTAATGTGGTGCCACTATTTAAGAAAGGTGGTAAGGACAAGCCAAGGAACTATAGATTGGTGAGCCTGACATCGATGGTGAGCAAGTTGTTGAAGGGAATCCTGAGGGACAAGATTTATATGTATTTGGAAAGGCAAGGACTGATTAGGGATAGTCATCATGGCTTTGTGCGTGGGATTATCATGTCTCATAAACTTGATTGAGTTTTTTGAAGAAGTAACGAAGCAGATTGATGAGGGCAGAGCAGTGGATGTGATCTATATGGACTTCAATAAGGCGTTCAACAAGGTTCCTCATGGAATTCTTCCTCATGGAATAGTAAGGTTAGATGTCATGGAATGTAGGGAGAACTAACTATTTGGTATGGAACTGGCTCAAAGGTAGAAGACAGGTGGTGGTGGAAGGTTGCTTTTCAGACTGGGGGCCTGTGACCATTGATGTGCTACAAGGATCGGTGCTTTTTGTCATTTATGTTTTGGTAAGGCAAATCAGAGCAGGACTTGTACACTTGTTGGAAAGGACCTGGGGGGTGTTGCTGAACAAAGAGACCTTGAGGTACAGGTTCATAGTTCCTTGGAAGTGGAGTCACAATTAGATAGGATAGTGAAGAAGGTGGTTGTTATGCTTTCCTTTATTGGTCAGAGCATTGCATATAGGAGTTGGGAGGTCATGTTGTGGCTGTTCAGGGCATTAGTTAGGCCACTTTTGGAATATTGTGTGCAATTCTGGTGTCTCTCCTATCAGAAGGATGTTGTGAAACTTGAAAGGGTTCAGAAAAAATTTAAAATAATGTTGCCAGGATTGGAGGATTTGAGTTTCAGGGAGAGGCTGAATAGGCTGGGGCTGTTTTCCCTGGAGTGTCGGAGGCTGAGGGTTGACCTTCTCGAGGTTTATAAAATCATGAGGGGCTTGGATAGAGTAAATAGACAAGGTCTTTTCCCTGGGGTGAGAGAGTACATGACTAGATGGCATAGGTTTAGGGTGAGAGGGGAAAAATTTAAAGGGGATGTAAGGGGTAACTTTCTCATGTGGACGGTAGTGCGTGTTTTGAATGAGCTGCCAGAGGAAGTGGCAGAGGCTGGTACAATTACAACATTTAAAAGGCGTCTGGATGGGTCTATGAATAGGAAGGGTTTCAAGGGATATGGGCCAAGTGCTGGCAAATGGGACTAGATTAGGTTCGGATATCTGGTCAGCATGGACGATTGGACTGAAGGGTCTGTTTCCATGCTGTACATCTCTATGACTCTATTTGCTACTTTTGCAAATCATCAAAACATCAAGGACTAAAGAGCACAGATTTAATGAGATTGAGCTAATTGTTCCTGTTTGCTCTGTCCAGACCTCTCATTATTTTGTGAACTTTAATGAAATCCCTCTCAGTGTTCTCCTCTCCATGGCGTGAAATTCCAAATTTTCTAATTAAAACAGGCAGCACAGTGGCTTAGTGGTTAGCACTGCTGCCTCACAACACCAGGACCAGGGTTTGATTTCCGCCTCAGGCGACTGTCTGTGTGGAGTTTGCACATTCTTTCCATGTCTGTGTGGGTTTCCTCCAGGTGCTCTGGTTTCCTCCCACAATCCAAAGATGTACAGGTCAGGTAAATTGGCCATGCTGAATTGTCCATAGTGTTAGGTGCATTAATCAAGGTTGAATGGATATGGGTGGGTTACTCTTTGGAGGGTCGGTGTGGACTTGTTGGGCGGAACGATCTGTGTCCATACTGTAGGAAATCTAAAAAAAACCTTGCAGTTAATTGTCAATCAGCATTAGTGGGTTCATTCTCCATGGCAACACCCCTACCAATCAGAGTTCATTTAGCAACCAATTAATAAACCCGTTTCAGGCGACTGAATTTACTTTTCACTTTGAGTTAGTTGGGATTCATGCAAAATGTCCAAAAGAATGCAGGACAAAAGGATTTGACAAAATGTATCTTTTCTCAACAATACATCGAAAGGATTATTTGATAGACTATTCTGTAATCCTTATCATTAATGCTAGTCAGTCTACGTCATATGCTTCTCTACAAATGTTTCTAATGAAAACAACGTTAGATTTTGGGGTTCTGCCTAATTCATCAAGAATTTCAGTCTTTCTTTGCTTAATTCAGCTAACACTGTGGTATCTCTTCCCAATGAAGAGCTGTTCTGTGATCTTATTACAGGGCACTAAAGCCCTAAAGCAAGAGTTAAGAGATGGTCTTTGAGGTTGTTGTAAACAGCAGGTTCTTACAGTCCTGCACTAGCAGGCAGGAAGGCCCATAAAGTCCTCTCAATTGCCATCCCACTGCTCTCCCACCTGCTTGTGTCCGGTCTACAACATTATAAGGTGTGGGCAAAACCTGGAGCATCAGTTAATACTCCCCTGCAGTTGTGGGCCTTCATGGTAAGGAGAGAACAGGGAGGCTGGGAAAGGGAGATGGCTGCCTGTATCACTGAGACCAGATCAGCTGCCAGCTCAAAGTCCCAGCCTATCCAGATATTCACTACATTCCTGACCTTGCTGTTGCGTCATCCTGCTCTCCCTGGACCATCGCTCCCATTTCTTGTCATGTGACCTCACTGCTAGCTCCCCCTGTGGAGCTCCAGCACTTTGACTCTGCAGGTTGCTTCTGGTGTCAGCAGTGACCATTACTCCCTGTGGCACTGCTGGGGCAAAAGGGTTGGTCAATCAGATTGGCAGGCAGTTTTGTTTAAGGAAAATGCACGAAATGGAGTCAGCACCTCAGCCAAGACCCAGGTAGAAGGTTTGCTGAAGTTTCCTGTGTCCACTGTAAACATGGGCATCAATTTGGGGCAGGGTGGGGTTAGTGAGAATTACTGAGTATTCAAGTTCCTGTATCGTGAATGTTCAGTCATGTTCCTCCCTGAGTCTTGATGATAATACACAGATTCCAGTCTCTGTACATTGTGGACAGGAGCTCCTGCTCTCACAGCCCCCACTTACAGTCTGCACTGCCTGGGTTCCCAACAATTAACCACAGGATGAGGGGAAGTATGATACAGAGGGATCTGATTCAAACTGATATTAGTCATAGAAGGTGCAGAAAAAGTAAAGGCTGAGAATTGCATTAAGAACTGCCATATTGATTCTGATTTGGGTGAAAGAAAAAGAGCTTGATTAATAAAACCTACCATTGGAATCTTCTTTACAGTCTCTGCGATAATGTCTACCATATCAGTGGAATATATACCTATTGCTAACATGTACCAATGACACATTGGTTACAACAAGGGCCTGTGCTTGTTGCAGGACCAAGTGTTTTTCCTCGATCACACTCGATAAAATGAGCTCTGCAAATCCCTGCCAGGAAGGATTTGTTGGCAGTGAACCTGCCTTGATGGTCTGATAGTATGAGCAATCTCTAACATGGTGAGCAGTGGTGCAGGTTCCGGTGAGCTTTGAAGGTATCTTCAGACACAGCTTTAAGAAGATAAACTCGTGACAATTTTTGACAAGACAGAATCAACAGAGTGAGGTTCATCTGGTAGAACACATTAAAGTGATTGGGATTGGAGCTCTGAAGAGAATGGGAAATGTCTATTAGGCCACACAGAAGTGGGACCCATTCATTGCACTTGCAAACAAGGTGGGAATAATCTATTTTGACAACGTAAGCATGAGAAAATTGTCCTGTACAGCTATACACAGTAACAGCATTGTTATACAGCAAAATAGTATTTTTAAAGATAAGGAGATGTTGAGATGTTACATTATTAAATGAAAAAGAAGCTAAATAACTATATCAGGAAGCCAAGGCAACAGTAATAGTACTGTCAGCAAGATGTCATTTCAGAAATGGGCTGAATAGTACATAAAATTGGACACCTTGCCAATTACCATTCTTAGATATTGATTTAGCCTCCAAACTAAACACTTAATCAGAAACCGAACAAATACACATTTATATTCAATGATCGAATGCATCAAGTTGCTCATAAAAGTTGCATCAGATACATTTGTTGAAATTCTGCAAGGTTTTAAAAATGACTGGATAACAAATTAAATTCTTGAAAACACAATATTTATCAGGGGTTCAGCATCCAGAGAAATCCATGAGTAATTTATTTAGTGATCTCTACATATTAGTGGAAAAATGTGACTATGAAGCCTTGAAATCACCCTTCATTAGAGATAGGATTATTGTTAGATTACTGGTAAGTCTTTTTCAGTTTTATTGTGGTCCAAAGAAAATTTTCAAGAAAGCCATTCAGATGGTGAGAGAAGCAAAAATCTGGAAGCAAAACAGATCAACCTAAGACGGGAGGATCAACCTTACCACAAGATATCAGCAGATTCTCTTCAGCTCCTGTGGTTCAAAAATCCTAAAGACAGTAGAATAACCAGTAGAGAGATTTGGCCAGACAGCAGATACTAGGAGTGAGTGTCAATGCAGTGGAGAAAACAAACCTCACAGGCACAGACAGTATCCTCTTCCAACATTCTCTGTGAGCCCTTTAGTCGTTAGAGCTCTACCTGACTCCTTCTTGAAAACACTGAATGGTTTGATTTCAATCACTTTCTGTGGCAAAGAATTCCGCAGGCTCACCACTCTCTGGGTGAAGAAGTTTCTCTTCATCTCATTCCTATATGACCTCATCTGTATTCTCAGAATGTGAGCCCTGGTTCTGGATTTCTTGGTCACTGGGAACATCCTTCCTGAATTTACCCTGTCTAATCCTGTTAGAATTTTATAGGTTTATCAGATATTCTCTCAGCCTTCTAAACGATGGTGAATATAGTCCTAATCAATCCACTTTCTCTTCATATATCAGTCCTGTCATCCCAGGGATAGTCTAGTTGCAGTCCCTCCATAATTATTCCAACAATCCATGAATCAGTCTATGAACCTATCCGTCTATGAATACGTCTATGAATTCATTTGTCTGTGAATCTGACCATCCGATCATGAATCCAACCAACTGTCCACCAAGGAATCAAACCATCTGTCTGGAAATTTGGCCCACTTTCTGAGAATCCATCAGTGCATCTTTTCATGTGCCTATCTGCGAATCCATCCTAAAATCCGTATGTCTCTCCATGAATCCAGCTGTCCGTCCATCCACACATGGACTAATTCTCTGAGCATGCAAAATACCACTGCACTCTTAACTGCCATCCACTTGTATCCCAACTCAGAAAAAGAATTGCAGTAAGATCAACCAACTGAAAGATGCCCAGTTTGGCTCTTGATCAATTGGAATCTAAGCCATGTGAACTAATAGCAATTTTTAAGAAATTCAGTTTGCAACTTCCATTTTCCCTTTTCTCTGTCCTTCTTCACTGTGTGTGTGAATGAAGTGGCAAAACACAGTTCCTCCATGTTTTGCATGTTCTGTTAATAAACCGCATCTTTATTTTCATCTTTAAGAATTTTGCTGTGGGTTTATTTCCAAGATTGAAACTTAAAAAATAAAGATACAATTTGGGCAGCCCGTTGTGGTCTACTTCAAAATGGGACAAAAAGGGGAAATGTTACCTCAAACAATACCTCACTATGTCCAAATTAAGAGGGGAAAAGTGACCATAATTTAAATTCACCCACATTCCTCCATAACCTTTTGATCATCAAGTTTTCCATTTGATTAGTGTGCACTCACACATGCACACAGCATACTTCTCCTGACAGTTCACTCACCGCATTCTCACAAGCTTGGATCTGCTCTCCTTGGATCATTGCATTGGATCATACCCTCTGACCATCTCCCCATTCAGAGTCTTCCTTGCCAATTTATTCCCATAGAATTAATCACCTTGGCATATTCCTGCTGGGACACAGCACAAAACAGGCCATTCACAAACAACCTTGTTGCTTCTTGTGTTCTATATCAGGAGCCCTTATCTTACTGTCCATTTACTCTATTATGTCCTCAAATATTTCTACACGTTTGGTCAAAGAAACCTTTCCCTTTGACATTCATGCCATGTATTCATAGCTACTCCAAACATCCTGCTATTGTCTCTCCACTAAGGATTCCATTATTTATTCGGCATTAATGCAAACGGATTGATTTGTCATTGCTTGAAAGGGGTCAGGAAAGATTTACAAGGACGTTGCCAGCGTTGGAGGGTTTGAACTATAGGGAGAGGCTGAATAGTCTGGGGCTGCTTTTCCTGGACCATCAGAGGCTAAGGGGTGACCTTATAAAGGTTTATATAATCATGAGAGGCATGGATAGGATAAATAGACAAGGTCTTTTCTCTAGGGTGAGGGAGTCTACAACTAGAGGGCCTAGGCTTAGGGTGAGAGGGGAACGATATAAAAGGGACCTAAGAGGCAACTTTTTGACACGGAGGATGGTGTGTGTATGGAATGAGCTGCCAGAGGAATAGATGGAGGCTGATACATTTACATCATTTAAAAGGCATCAGGATGGGTACATGAATAGGAAAGATTTAGAGGCATATGGGTGAAGTGCTGGCAAATGGGACTAGTTTAGGTTCAGACATCTAAGCAACATGGACGAGTTGGACCAAAGGGTCTGTTTCTGTGCTGTACATCTTTATGACTCTGTGATATGCTATGTCCACTTTCATAAATTTTGTCATTATTTTAGCTATCAACTGGATCTCTAGCACAACACCATTTCTGAATGAATTATTAAAAAATAGTCATTTCTTGTCCCTAGATTATTTCAAAATATATGAATGCAATTTATCGAGACCTGAATTGGAAAAGGCCCAATATCCCGGAGGGGAGATTTGCAAGTGCTACTCAATAGGTGTGAGACCCATAAGGGATTTGTATGGGTGGGCAGGTGGGTTGGGGGGTGGAGGGATGGGGGAGGTATTGGACGTGCAAAGAGGATTGCGAAAAGAGACAAGGTGAAGGCTGGTACAGTTGAGAGGAGGAGCAACTCAATTAGTCAAGGCAGGCATGAGCAAGACAGAGAACAAGGTAAGACTGATGAATGAGACTACATTTATTTCAATGTAAGAAGCCAGACAGGTAAAGCAGGTACCTCGGGGCATGGTTGGGGACATGAGAATGGGATATCATAGCTATTACAGAGACACAGCTCAGTGAAGGGCAGGACTGGCAGCTTAATGTTCCGGGGTACAGATTCTATAGGAAGGATAGAAAGGAGGGCAAGAGAGGAAGGGGAGTGGTGTTGAGGTTAGGGCTAAGATTACAGCTGTACTTGGGGAGAATATTCCTGAGAGTATGTCCAGTGAAGTTATTTGGGTGGAATGGAGAAATAAGAAAGGGATCATCAGTTTATTAGGATCTTACTATGGGCCCCACAATAGTCAGCGGGAAACTGAGAAGGAAATTTGTATGGAGGTCATAGATATCTTTAAGAATCATAGGGTTTTCCTGGGAGTGTCGCTGTGCTGTACATCTCTAACTCTAGATGATGAGTTTTATCCTCCCTGAGCTTAATTGATTTATTCAATATATTCAATTCTATAAAGACAATATTAAATGTATTTTTTGTGTTGCTTACTTCATAGTTTTCTATATACCTGGATTACCTCCCCACTAAAAATCCAAGCAAAATTATTTTCAGCCACCTCTCTATCACTCGCTGTGCTATTATCATGTCTATCATTTAAAGGTTCTATTTCCTTAACAACATGATTTATTTTTATTGATGAGTTAATATAGTTATTTCTTCTACACTTTTGAAAATTTCTGTCAATTGTTCTCTTACGTTTTCTGTTTGAAATAAACTAATTGTAGGATCTCCAAAACCTGCACTCTCTTCAAAGACTTAACGTTCTTTCTGAAATGTAAGGCCCAGAATTGGATGCAACATTCTACGGGAAGCCAAAAGGATAATTTATATATTTGCAATTTTTGAGAAGATTTGTAGCTCAGATTGAGGTTTAAGTTTGCTCATTGAGTTAGTAGGGTTGTTTTTAGATGTTTTGTCATCATGCTAGGTAACATCATCAGTGAGCCTCTGGTGAAGTGCTGGTGTTCTGTCCCGCTTTCTATTTGTGTGTCTTGGTCTGTTGTGGTGGGTGATATCATTTCTGGTACTTTTTCTCAGAGGTTGGTAAATGGGGTCCAAATCGATGTATTTGTTGATGGAGTTCCGGTTTGAATGCCAGGCCTCTAGGAATTCCCGTGCATGCCTTTGTTTAGTCTGTTCTATGATGGATGTGTTGTCGCAGTCAATGCAGTGTCCTTCTTTGTCTGTGTGTAAGGATACTTCTGATAGTAGGCCATGTCTTTTGCTGTCTAGTTGCTGCTCACGTATCCTGGTGGCTAGTTGCCTGCCTGTCTGTCCGATGTAGTGTTTGCTACTGTTCTTGCAGGGTATTTTGTATATGACATTCGTTTTGCTTGCTGTTGTTATCGGGTCCTTTAGGTTCATCAATAGCTGTTTTAGTGTGTTGGTAGGTTTGTGGGCTATCATGATGCCAAGGAGTCGGAGTAATCTGGTTGTCATTTCCAAGATGCCTTTGATGTATGATAGTGTGGCTAGAGTCTCTGGGCGTGTTGTGTCTTCTTGTTTGGGCATATTGTTTAAGAAACAGCAGACTGTGCTTATTGGGTAACCGTTGTTCTTGAATAGGTTGAATGGGTGTTTTTCTTCTGCTGCCTGTAGTTCTGGGGTACTGCAGTGTGTTGTGGTTCATTTACATACTGTCCTGATGCAGCTGCCTTTGTGGGATGATTGCTCCTGTAGTTGAGTATCTGGTCTGTGTGTGTGTTACTTTCCTGTAGATTGCTGGTCTGCAGTTCTCCGTTGACTGTTCATTCCACTGTGACGTCTAGGAAGGGGAGTATTTTGTTGTTCTCTTCCTCTTTGGTACAGTTTATGCCAGTAAGGATGTTATTAATGATATTGTAGATTTCTTCTAATTTGTCCCATTTCGTGATGACAATGGTGTCATCTACACAACGGACCCAAAGCTTGGGTTGGATCGTGGGAGGGCTGTTCATTCTAGTCTCTGCATATCTACTTCTGATAAGAGTCCTGAAATTGGCAGTCCCATTGGTGTACCGTTGATTTGTTTGTAGGTCTTGTCATTGAAGGTGAAGTAGGTAGTGAGGCACAGGTCTACTAGGTTAAGGATGCTGTCTTTGCAGATGGACTTGGTGCTGTCTGGTGTTTGTATCCTTGGTTTCTCTAGTAGTGAGGTCAATATTTCTTTAGCCAGTCTGATATTAATTGTTTTAAATCGGGTCGTTATGTTGAAGGAGACCATGACTTCGTCCGCTTCTACCTTGGTATCTTTAATGTTCAGGAATTCTTGGGTGGAGTGGATAGAGTGGCATGAGTTTCTACTGGGTATTTAAGTTTACAGTGACATTCCTTTGTTAGTCTATACGTCAGTGTGCTGGCAAATGAGACTATGGACCTGAGGGGGACCCTGGTTTGTGTATCTTAGGTAAACTCAGAAACGTGTTGGATCCATCAGATTTCGTTCTTTGGAGATCTGTTTTATTAATTTTGCCTGTTTTGTGGAGTTTCTTCAGCAATGTTGTGATACGGTTTCCTCACTGTGGAGTAAGGTCCATCGCCACCTGTTGGTAGGTGTTGGTATCTGTGAGTAGTGAGTTCGCCTTTTCAATGTATTGTGTTCTGTTTGGGATTACGGACATGCACCCTTTGTCTGCGGTAGGATTACAATATTTCTGTGTTTCCTCAGTCCTTCTCGGGTTTCATTTTCTGTGCGTTGAGGAGTGTTCCCTTTTTTCTTCCTGCTTAGTGTTCATGCTACTGTCCACCTGATAGCCTGCTGGGTTTCTTCCTTAAGTTAGTAGACCTGTGCCTCACTACTGTGAGAGGTAATTTCGGTTTAAACTTTAAGATGTGCCTGGACCACAGACTGATCTATAATAAAAGGCAAAACCTTTGTTTCTTTTCTAACAACCATTTTATATACTCAAAAGTAGAGTAGTTTAAATTGTGCAGAATGCTGACAATTTGTGAGCGATAGTAAAAGCAAGCAGGCTCTTGATTAATGAAGCCATTCACACAGCAGAGAAGGATGAGTCCTTGGCTGATAAGACTCCAGGATGGGAGTACGACTTGAGACATCTGTTTCAGATTAAAGCTTTTGACTGATAAGACTACAGGGTGAGAAAAACAACAAACTTTGGAGACTCTGGAGCCTTTTGTTGCAGACTTTGTGATAAAAATAATGATGTTTTTAAGAATGTGAACCTCATGGCTTGTTGGAGCCAAGGAGAGGAGGGACTTGTCCTATAAATAATGGAGACTTTGTAAGCCTCAGCGCGCCTTTTCTTTAAGGGTGCCCAACTCTGCAGACTTGACTTGTTAATAAAACTTTGTTTTCCTGAATTTGTCTAGAGCGATTATTGAGAAGCGATTTTCGTTTCTAACAACTTGGGGGCTCGTCATCCGGGATCAACACTCCGGCCGCGAGGGGAGTTGAGGAAGGATATCGGAGAAGGTGCACCCTGCTGAGTTCAGCAGTCCCTGATTCCTTGCTTGTCGCCCCACGCGGATTGAGCGAGTGATATCCGGGAGGCTCAGGAAAACAAAGGAGGGGTGTACCCGAGGCAGTGGGGACGGTTAACGATCGAGTAATTTCGGTGCACCGAACCCAGGTAAGAAAAAACTTGCGGGGACCGTGTTTCCGGAGGACTGGGTACCTACGGGGTGCCTGTGGATTTTTTCTACAGAGACGTGGGACTCAGGAATCTAGAGACCGGGGCTCGCCTGTGAGGGATTTTGCAGAGACCGTGTTTGAGGAGGAACGTGTACCTACGGGGTGCCTGTGATTTGTGTCACAGAGACGTAGGACACAGGAATCCAAAGACCGGGGGTGCCTGCAAAGGAACCTGGGCGATCACGGGACTGAAGGTCCGGGAATTGGCGACATTGTGATAGATTATCACGGGAAAAATACGAAGTCCTCGGAAATGGGAAATAAGGGATCTAAGGTGATTAAGGGAAAGGTAGGCTTAAACAGGGACAATGACACATACCCCGGGGTACCTGACGATAGTCCGTTAGGGAAAATGCTAAATAATTGTGATCAGGGTGGAAGAAAGGGAAAATCTAAAAGGAAGATGGTAAAATACTGTCAAAAGTGGTCCCAGAAACCTATTCAGGGCGACTCAGTGTGGTGGCCTAGATTCGGTACTGACGAAGACTGGGTCCGGCAAGCCCTCATTTTATATGTCAATTCAAAACCTGATGTTAATCTGGAAGAAAGTGATTATGCCCTTTGTTGGCTGCCGGTTACGATATCTTGCCAAATGCAGGTAACTAATAAAGATTCGAAAGGGCAGAAAGAATGGGACCCTTTAGATCACTTACCGCCGCCCTACGTGACCCCGTCTGCCCCACAGAATGTTCCTTCGGGTGACGACGATTCAGGGGAAGGGGAAGAAGATGGGGAGGAATCACAAACTACCTCAGGGGTACAGACCAGATCTCAAGCTGAAAAGGGTCACAGACAAAACCCTGTCTCGATTGCAAGAATGAATCCACTCCGGGAA
The DNA here is from genome assembly GCF_037043375.1 of Chiloscyllium plagiosum. Lineage (NCBI taxonomy): Eukaryota > Metazoa > Chordata > Chondrichthyes > Orectolobiformes > Hemiscylliidae > Chiloscyllium > Chiloscyllium plagiosum. The sequence goes on from NW_028270149.1 coordinate 80,755,830, forward strand.
GTGCCCATGGGGGGCGAGGAAGGAAGGACGGGATATGTGAACGTTCCCTTGACGAGTACTGAAGTACGGAATTTCAGGAGGGAGATGAAGGGTCTACTAGAGGACCCCATGGGACTTGCTGAACAATTGGATCAGTTCCTGGGTCCGAATACTTACACGTGGGAAGAGATGTGTTCCATCATGAAAACATTGTTCTCTAGCCAGGAGCGTCAGATGATACGACAAGCTGCGCTCTTGGTCTGGGAGAGAGAGGGGGGAGAAGGAGGGGAGCAGAAGTTTCCCCTCTCCGACCCCGAGTGGGATAAGAACACGGAGGGAGGACGGCGCAACATGAGAGACATGCGGGAATATTGGATAAAAGGAATAAGACACGCAGCCCCGAAGGGGCACAATTTTACCAAGGCCTTTGGTAATCATCAAAACCCGGAGGAAACCCCTACGGACTTCCTAGACAGGATTAGGAAGAATTTGCAGCAGTTTGCTGGGGTGGACCCTGAGACGGACGTGGGGCAACAACTCATACGGGTAGAGTTTGTATCAAAGGCCTGGCCGGACATACGAAAGAAGTTAGAGAAAATGGATGATTGGGATAGTAAATCTTTAAGTGAATTACTACGAGAGGCGCAAAAGGTGTTTGTGAGAAGGGACGATGAGAAGCAAAGGAAGGCGACAAAGATAATGATGCAAACGGTGCAACAAATGACAGCTGGAAGAAAGGAAAAGGGAGAGCCGTGGCAGAAACAGGAAAGGGGAGAGTCGTGGCAAGAGCAGAGGAAAAGAGAACCATGGCCGGAACAAAGGAAGAGTGGAGGAACGCGAGACCGCGACAGGGAAACGAAGAGGACACTCAGATGTTACTATTGTAATGAAGAGGGACATTTTAAACGGGAGTGCTCCCGCTACAAGCGGGAGGTGAGGTCGTACGCCCTGATGGAGGAAGATTAGGGAGGTCGGGGGTTCCTACCCTTGGGGCAAAAGGACTATCGACAGGAACCCCTGGTAAACTTGAAAGTAGGGCCCCAAGGATCGGAGATCACATTTATGGTGGACTCGGGAGCCGAAAGATCAAGTATAATCCAAATACCCCCCGGCACCCGAGCAGGAGGAAAAGTTATGGGGGTATCTGGAATTGGAGGACAGAAATTACAAGTCCCAGTGGTAGAGGACGTGGAAATTGGATATGAAAACAGAACTACTAAACGAGACCTCCTTCTACTGCCATCGGCGGGATTTAATTTGTTAGGAAGAGACTTGCAGGTCAAACTAGGGATCGGAACAGTACCAAGTAACGGGGAAATGGTGGTAAGGTTGTTCGCCCTCACCGAAGAAGATGATCAACAAATAGACCCGGAAGTTTGGTACCGAGAGGGGAACAGAGGGGGTCTAAACATCAAACCTCTCCAAATCACCATGTTACCAAGAAGAGGCCCGGTAAGAAGGAAACAATACCCGATTGCTATGGAAGGACGGGAGGGGTTACAACCTGTGATAGAAAGATTGATCACAGATGGACTACTGGAGGAATGCATGTCCCCTTTCAATACTCCAATACTCCCTGTGAGGAAGCCGGACGGGACATATAGGCTGGTGCAAGACCTGCGGGGGTTGAATGAAGTAGTCCAGGCTAGATACCCAGTGGTACCTAATCCCTACACGTTAATGAGTAAAATTCCCCCCGAACATGAATGGTTCAGCGTAATAGATCTGAAGGATGCTTTTTGGAGTTGCCCCCTTGACGAAGAAAGTCGGAACCTTTTTGCCTTTGAATGGGAGAATCCCTTCACAGGACGAAAGCGACAGTTAAGATGGACGGTCTTGCCGCAGGGATTCACAGAGTCACCCAATTTGTTTGGACAAATACTGGAGCAGATCTTAGAAGGATTTCAGTGTAACGCGGAGAATCAATTGCTCCAATATGTCGATGATCTCTTACTCTCAGGACCAAGAGAAGAGGAGGTACGAGCAGACACCGTTGCCCTGTTGAACTTCCTGGGGAAACAGGGTCTACGCGTCTCCAGGACAAAACTCCAGTTTGTGGAGCGAGAAGTAAGATATCTGGGCCATCAAGTCAGTAAGGGGCACCGCCGTATCACGCCAGAACGAATATCAGGAATTACGGGTATGCCAATACCCAGGACGAAGAAGGAAGTCAGACAATTCCTGGGACTAGTAGGGTATTGCCGGATATGGATTGAAAGTTACACCACTTTAGTAAAATTTTTGTACGACAAACTGGGACAAGAAGGACAAAAGGTGGACTGGTCAGATGAGGAGGAGCAGCGATTTAATATTATTAAAAATAAACTGATTCGAGCTCCGGTATTGGCTTTACCCACCCTGAAGGAACCGTTCCAGTTATATGTTAATAGCGCCGGCGGAATTGCCCAGGGTGTGCTCACTCAGCTGCGGGCAGGGAAACGTCAGCCGGTTGCATTTTTGTCAAAAATGTTAGACCCTGTGTCATGTGGATGGCCGACCTGTATACAGGCAGTGGCAGCTACGGCAATGTTAGTAGAAGAGGCCCGAAAACTTACCTTTGGAGGAAGGATCACAGTATACTCCCCACATTCGGTTAGTGCCATACTGGCTCAGAAGGCTCACCGCTGGTTAACAGACTCTCGCATCCTAAAGTATGAGACGATTTTGATGACCGGGAACGATCTCAATTTTGCAAAAGATCTCAGTTGCAACCCAGCCCAGTTTCTGTACGGACGTCCTGCAGACGGGGAACAGGAGCATGATTGTGTGGAATTTGTGGACTTGCAGACCAAAAGCCGAGAGGACCTGCAAGAAGCCCCGCTGGGTGAGGGACAGGAACTGTATATCGACGGGTCCTCCCGGTGCATCAGTGGAGTACGATACAGTGGCTATGCTGTTATAGATGGTGCAACGAAATGGACGATTGAGTCTGGACGACTGCCCGGGAAGTGGTCAGCCCAATCCTGTGAGTTGTACGCCCTCCAGAGGGCCCTGAAGCTGTTGGAAGGGAAAGTGGGGACCATATATACTGACTCAAAGTATGCATACGGAGTCGTTCATACTTTCGGGAAAATCTGGAAAGAGCGAGGATTGATAACTTCCCGGGGAAAGGAATTAGCTCACGAACAAATGATCAGCCTAACGTTGGAAGCCCTGGCGTTACCTATGGAACTTGCAGTAGTCCATGTACCCGGTCACCAGAAGGGGTCGACACCGGAAGCGGTGGGAAACCGGCTGGCAGACGAGGAAGCCAAGCGGGCAGCGGTCGAAAAATCCGTCCAATTGTTAACGTTAATACCGTTGAGGGAGGGCCTCGCTAAACAACCCGTCTTCACCCAGGGGGAGATTGATAAAATGGATCAATTGGGTGCCCGGCTAGATACTAACGGGAAGTGGACGGTTCCTGATGGGAGACAAGTACTGAACAAACAGATCACCCGGGGTATTCTGCACCGATTACACCATCAGACCCACTGGGGGGTGCAAGCCATGTGTGACACAATCCTGAGAGACTATGTATGCAGGGGGATATACACATTAGCCCAACAAGAGGTAGTCGGATGCCCCACTTGCCGGCGTATTAATCAGAAAGCCATGCGTTCTATGCCAGCTGGTGGTCAGCCCCTAGCGATTAGGCCATTTCAGAGGATCCAAGTCGACTTTACAGAATTACCCCCAGTACGGAGATGGAAATATCTGCTAGTAATAGTAGACCATTTCACTCACTGGGTAGAGGCTTTCCCAACTGCCAAAGAAGATGCACCAACCGTGGCCCGATTGTTGTTAGAGAACATAATCCCGAGATATGGCATAATGGAATCTATTGACTCCGATTGCGGGACGCATTTTATTTCTAAGCTACACCATTTGATCTGTAATGCCCTGGGTATCCAATGGAAATTCCACACACCCTGGCATCCTCAGAGTTCGGGTCGAGTTGAGAGAATGAATGGCACGCTCAAGACCCAATTGACTAAGCTGATGTTAGAAACTAAGTTACCCTGGCCAAAGTGCCTGCCCATTGCCCTAATGAGGATACGTACGGCACCTCGCCGAGATGTCGGGGTTTCCCCCTATGAAATGCTCTTCGGATTACCGTATTGGAGTAAGGTTGATGGATGTCCCACTCTACAAGGGGGGGATGTATTTATCCGAACCTATTTACTGGCCTTATCCCGTTCTTTTGCAGAACTCCGAAGGAAAGGTCTCCTGGCTCAGACTCCGCCGCTCGACTTCCTCCTGCATAAGGTGGAGCCCGGAGATTGGATACTTGTTAAGACCTGGAAGGCCGAAAAGCTCCAGCCGCGGTGGGAAGGACCGTTCCTGGTTCTGTTAACAACTGAGGCAGCTGTTCGAATGAAAGAAAAAGGGTGGGTCCACGCATCAAGGATAAAGGGGCCCGTTCCGCCTGAAGAAGAAAGCACCTGGACATGCGAGCAAGGGGACAAGCCGTTGTCGGTAAAACTGAAAAGACAGCAATAATGAACTCTACTTGGACTGTATTGGTGGGGATATTGATCAGTTTACTCCTGTATGTGGGGGAGGGTGAGGGGAGATGTGACAAATGTCGAACTACAGTAAGACTTGGGATTCGAATCTATTCGGGATCACTTGTGTCCCATTCCTATGTGGACGATAGGTGTTACAATGTGAGTGCACGCCATGAATGTTGGGAGGATGGGAGACCCTATTATCAGGTATATAATAAAGGATACGGTGGCAAAATCCATGGATGCCCTATAAATGACCGCTGGGTGTGTATTAGCAAAACTGGGAGGCGGGACCTATCCTCCGTGTTGCTCAGGGAGCAGGTTGACAGAGTCAAGGAGACCAAGATACAGATCCCTGATCGGGGGTTGGGGAAAGAGCAAGACCGTCAGGGAATGGTCGTGCTCCCTAAAGTGCCATCTGTATACGAAGAGGTAGAAGGACAGATTGAACTCCCTGATGTTACACAAAACCTGTTTATTGATCTCACCTCTAGAATAGCCACTGTTTTAAATGTAACTGCCCTGGCCCTAGAGCTGTTGGCTCAGCAGCAGGATCAGATGAGGGCTGCTATATATCAAAACCGACTTGCCTTGGATTATCTGTTGGCCTCGGAGGGGGGTGTGTGCGGGAAATTTAACCTGACAAACTGCTGTCTAGAAATTGACGATAATGGTAAAGCGGTTTTGAAAATTTCCGATGAAATTCGGAGATTGGCCCATGTGCCAGTACAATCTTGGCGTCCTCTTAGTGGCATCGGATGGTGGGATGGTCTCCTAGGTGGTAGCTGGTGGCGCACGGCGTTGCTGGTGGTTGGGGGCGGCATGATTCTTCTTCTCGTATTACCCTGCCTAACTCCCTGTATTCAGTTTTTAATTCAGAAAAATATTTCCCGACTCCAGGCAGTGGTGGTTCCACAACATGGGACACGGGAACTTAAAGTGATGTTGCTGCGAAAGACCAAGGATTTCCCGGGCCCTTGAGGGAAGGGGGGGGGGCTTATCTTGGTCAGGCACATCTTAAAGAAAGAAAAGGGTGGAATTGTGAGAGGTAATTTCGGTTTAAACTTTAAGATGTGCCTGGACCACAGACTGATCTATAATAAAAGGCAAAACCTTTGTTTCTTTTCTAACAACCATTTTATATACTCAAAAGTAGAGTAGTTTAAATTGTGCAGAATGCTGACAATTTGTGAGCGATAGTAAAAGCAAGCAGGCTCTTGATTAATGAAGCCATTCACACAGCAGAGAAGGATGAGTCCTTGGCTGATAAGACTCCAGGATGGGAGTACGACTTGAGACATCTGTTTCAGATTAAAGCTTTTGACTGATAAGACTACAGGGTGAGAAAAACAACAAACTTTGGAGACTCTGGAGCCTTTTGTTGCAGACTTTGTGATAAAAATAATGATGTTTTTAAGAATGTGAACCTCATGGCTTGTTGGAGCCAAGGAGAGGAGGGACTTGTCCTATAAATAATGGAGACTTTGTAAGCCTCAGCGCGCCTTTTCTTTAAGGGTGCCCGACTCTGCAGACTTGACTTGTTAATAAAACTTTGTTTTCCTGAATTTGTCTAGAGCGATTATTGAGAAGCAATTTTCGTTTCTAACACTACCCACTTCACATTCAACAACAAAACCTACAAGTAATTCAATGGAACAGCCATGGGATCACCAATATCAGGATTCTTAGCAGAAACAGTTATGCAGAGACTAGAACGAACAGTCCTCCCGCTATGTCGATGATACCTTTATCATCACAAAATGGAACAAATTAGAAGAAATCTACAATATCATTAACAATATCCTTACTGGCATAAACTGCACCAAAGAGGAAGAGAACAACAACAGACTCCCCTTCCTAGACATCACAGTGGAATGAACAGTCAATGGAGAACTGCAGACCAGCATCTACAGGACAGCAACATACACACACAGACCAGGTACTCAACTACAGGAGCAATCATCCCAATACCCACAAAGGGAGCTGCATCAGGACATTATTTAAATGAGCCACAACATACTGCAGTACCCCGGAACTATGGGCAGCAGAAGAAAAACACCCATACAACCTATTCAAGAACAACGGGTACCCAATAAGCACAGTCTGCCAATTCTTCAACAACAAGCCCAAACAAGAAGACACAACACGCCCAGAGACTCAAGCCACACTACCATACATCAAAAACATTTCGGAGATGACAACCAGACTACTCTGATCCATTGGCATCATGATAGCCCACAAAACTGCCAACACACTGAAACAGCTGTTGATGAACATAAAGGACCCTGTACAAACAGCCTGCACAATGAATGTCATATACAAAATACCCTGCAAGGACTAACAAACACTACATCGGACAGACAGGCAGGAAACTAGTCACCAGGATACATGAGGAGCAACTGGCCACCAAAAGACATGACCAGTTATCACTAGTATACTTATACACAGACAAAGAAGGACACCACTTTGACTGCGACAACACATCCATTCTAGGACAGGCTAAACAAAGACATGCATGGGAATTCCTCGAGGCCTGTTAGTCAAACCAGAACTCCGTTAATAAACACATCGATTTGGACCCCATTTACCAACCTCTCAGAAAAAGAAATGGAAATGATATCACCCACCACAACAGACCATGACACACAAATAGAAAGCTGGACAGAACATCAGCGATTCACCAGAGGCTCATTGATGATGTTACCTAGCATGGTCATGAAACGTCTGAAAACAAACCTTCCAGCTTAGCGAGCAAACTTACAACCTGATCATTTATATATGTTCAACATCATATTTATAAAATCATGCAGGGCATGGATAGGGTAAACAGACAAGGTCTTTTCCCTGGGGTGGGAGAGTCCAGAGCTAGAGGGCAGAGGTTTAGAGTGAGAGGGCAAAGATATAAAAGGGACCTAAGGGGCAACCTTTTCAGAGGGTGGTACGTGTATGGAATAAGCTGCCAGAGGAAGTGGTGGAGGCTGGTACAATTGCAACATTTAAAAGGATTTGGATGGGTATGAATAGGAAGGGTTTGGAGAGATATGGGCCAGGTGCTGGCAGGTGGGACTACATTGGGTTGGGATATCTGGCTGGCATGGACAAGTTGGACTGAAGGGTCTGTTTCTGTGCTGTACATCTCTATGACTTTATGACTCTATCATCTTGTTACTTTTTAAATTTATACTTCAATCCCGTGTGGTTTATTAAACAGATAAAGACAGCTTGCAAAGAGTTGTCATGCTATGCCAATTAATTTGAAATAAATTCCCACGCCTATGAAGTTTCAGCCAAGTATTTAGTCAAAGCTGAGAAATAAACTCGAAAGCAATCGACCAATGCCAACAAGAACTGGAAGGAACCCAGTAGTTATGAAGACGACATTGGGACAAGTTAACAAGAGAATCCAAGTGTAACCCTGAAGAAAAGGAGAATAGTTCAACAGCATCCAAGTGATTTAAAAAAACATTGAAACAAAACATATGGCAAAGGAATGCCAGGTTACAAGGAAGTAACTGACATACAGCACATCTGGATTATCACAGCTGACTTGCTGACTATCCTTGAAAAACTCACATTGATGTGACAGAGGGAGTATACCAGATCAGTGATACATCATCAAGGTGCTTTGAATTATATTAGAAGTTTTCAGATCTCAGGTGTTGCCAGAAGTTGTAGACAATTTGGGGCTTCCGTAGAATCAAGCTTGCTTCTATATCGTTCCCCTCTGTGCTCTTCCAGGTACGGACCCCAATCAGGAGCTGCAGAAATTTTCTGGGAAAGAAAAATTGAAAGGTTTAATCATTTCTGCCTGATTTCTATCCATCATTGAACTTCCACTGACAGAAAATCCAGATCCGAATCTGATCATCCTGCAGTTGGAACTGATATAAAAAAGATAAGGTGTGGAGGGAGGATTGGGCAGTCCCAAAATTTCATAAGAAGATATGATCTCACTCAGGAAATTTCTAACTGTTAGCTTGATGAAAAACTGAGAGGAACATACTGGTAGGCAATAGGAGGGACGAGAGCTTGGATCTTAATATAGAATCTGTAATTACTTTGTGAGAAAACTGATATAATTATTTTTGAAGAATGCCAGAGACATTCATAATAGGTCGTGTGGATAGAATTGATTTGAAGGACTGCCGAGAAATTTCCTGAAAAAAAAAGCTAATTCCAATTCAAGAGAGTAATTTTCATGTTTGTTGACAATCATATTATGATTAATTGCAGTATTCTGAAGTTTTTCTTAATTCTCTCATACAACCAGAGAGGAAATATGAATATATGTCTCATTTACTTCTATAATTTTGTATATCTCAATGTGCATGTACACTTGCATGTACATACATACATGTTAAACACACATATATTTGTGTTGGCATGTTACATGTATGTGTGAGAGAGTAGGGGTGAAGTCTTTCCAAAATTGTACTTAATGCCACTGATGTTACTCTAACCTATCTCCAGCCACACGATGCTATTTATGCCCACTGTGGAGTATCTCAACAACTTCATCGCAAGGTTGCTCCAGGGTCCTAAAGCCCTCGCACAACAACAAGAAATCATTATTTATGGCATCTCTTCAACTTTCCAGTGCTCTCCCATTGAAGATCCAGTTAGAATTGGATAAAACGTTTCGATTAAATTTCAAAGAACAGAAATTGCTGGAGAAACTCAGCAGGTCTGGCAGCATTTGTGGAGAGAAAATAGAGTTAACGTTTCAACTTCAGTGACTCTTCTTCAAAACTGGACTTGAAATGATAACTGTGCCTTCTTTCTACAGATGCTGTCAGACATGTTGAGTTTCTCCAGCCATTTCTGTTTTCGTTTCAGATTTCCAGTATCTCCAGTTTATTATTTCCTTACCTGCCACAAGGTGGAGCCCTCACCTTGGACAAATCTCACTGCAGCCACAATCGGGATCCACATAATACAGAAGATGGTCATACACCAGCCCAGTGCTAATGTCCAGACAGGGTATTCAACAGGTCCATATGTTGGTGGGGTAAATGTTACTGATGACCAGACCAAGATCATCTGTTTAAAATGAAGGCATAAAATCATATCAAAAACAGAATGATTATCTGCACTTCATTTTCTGTTTAAAACATTAAAAGATGTAACATCTCCTTACTGCGAGCAAATTTGGTGAGATTAAAAACCAGCATGTTCCCCACCAGAGCCAGAAGAGCCAATTCCTTTCCCCAATCATCATCTCAATGTTCTTGATGAATCTGTTCAGCCCTGTGAACAAGGAAGCAGAGAGACACCATCAGTCACTTTGTCCTGTCTTCAAGGCAGTTTGTTAATTGTCAAAGTTCATCTTGTTCAGGGCAGCACTAATGAACAGGTTAAACCAGAGAAGGGATCACTCTGGGTTTCAAACAGGATGAGCAGAGTTTTCCCTGTCACCAATCTGGAGAAAGTGAGGACTGCAGATGCTGGAGATCAGAGTCAAGAGTGTGGTGCTGGAAAAGCACAGCAGGCCAGGCAGCATCTGAGGAGCAGAAAAAATTGACGTTTCGGGCAAAAGCCTTTCATCAGGAATTAATGAAGGGCTTCCTGATGAAGAGCTTATGTCTGAAACGTCGATTCTCCTCCTTGGATGCTGCCTGACCTGTTGTGTTTTTCCAGCACCACACTCTCGACCCTGTCACCAATCTGATTACCTCTGAAATTTGTCCACAAGTCCCACAAAATTGGTACTTACTCAAGAAGAGGCTCTGGTTTCTGATCTTTGTTGAGATTGACAGGCCACTGATATCAGAACAGGGGCATGATGGACGACAAACTGAGTCCATTGTCCTAATTTGAAGAAAAGCAAAAGGGCCCTCGGCCATCTTACAAAACCCTGCAGACAACTGAAGCAGAACCTGCCTGTTGGTTCATTTGCCTTGATAGGGATTGATAATTGTCTCATTTCATTCCATTTGGGTTGTACAACATTCCTATCAGCAACCAGCTGGAAAATGGCTGTCGCCAAACTGACCCCAATGACAACTCAGTCAGACCAAGCAGGCTAGACCAGTAAAAGATGGGCAGAAAGCACTGCCTGTCTCATTTATTTTTTGAAACACAGATTCTACTAACCATAGATCCAGTTTAAAGTAATCAGTTCCAACAGAGCAGTTGCTTGAAGTCCCCATCCAGCACAGAAATGATCAATTCAATTGATCCAGTAGATCCCAGCCTGGATTAAGAAAGAAATATTTGAAAATGAGTTGAATGTGAAAACAAAAACAATACACTTCATCCAAAATAAGCAATGCCTGGGACACTAAGGTTAGGAAATTCCCATTAAAAAGAGTGGTGGAACGGAGTTTCATGGCGTCAGGGTTTGGAGTAAGTTATTTTGCGCAATGTTCCACTTCTCAGGATATCTATAACCAATCCCTACAAGGTGGAAGCAGGCCATTTGGCCCATCAAGTCTGCACCGACCCTCTGAAGAGCAATCCACCCAGACCCACACCCCCACCCTATGCCTGTAACCCTGCATTCCTCATGGCTAATCCATCTAGCCTGCACATCCCTAGATCCTGTGGGTAATTTAGCATTACCAATCTATCTAACTTGCACATCTTTGGACTGAGGAAGGAAACTGGAGCATCCGAAGGAATCCAGTGCAGACACAGGAAGAGCCTTAGAAGAGTAAAAAGAAAGTAGGAGTATACTTAAGAGGGCAATCAGGAGGGCAAAAAGGGGACATGAGATAGCTTTGGCAAATAGAATTAAGGAGAATTCAAAGGGTTTTTACACATATATTAAGGACAAAAGGGTAACTAGGGAGAGAATAGGGCCCCTCAAAGATCAGCAAGGCAGTCTTTGTGTGGAGCCACAGAAAATTGGGGAGATACTAAATGGATATTTTGCATCGGTATTTACTGTGAAAAAGGATGTGGAAGATATAGACTGTACGGAAATAGATGGTGACATCTTGCAAAATGTCCAGATTACAGAGGAGGAAGTGCTGGATGTCTTGAAACAGTTAAGGGTGGATAAATCCCCAGGACCTGATCAGGTGTACCCGAGAACTCTGTGGGAAGCTAGAGAAGTGATTGCTGGGCCTCTTGCTGAGATATTTGTATCATCGATAGTCACAGGTGAGGTGCCGGAAGACTGGAGGTTGGCAGACGTGGTGCCACTGTTTAAGAAGGGCGGTAAAGACAAGCCAGGGAACGATAGACCAGTGAACCTGACCTCGGTGGTAGTCAAGTTGTTGGAGGGAATCCTGAGGGACAGGATGTACATGTATTTGGAAAGGCAAGGACTGATTCGGGATAGTCAACATGGCTTTGTGCATGGGAAATCATGTCTCACAAACTTAATCGAGTTTTTTTGAAGAAGTAACAAAGAAGATTGATGAGGGCAGAGCAGTAGATGTGATCTATATGGACTTCAGTAAGGCGTTTGACAAGGTTCCCCATGCGAGACTGATTAGCCAAGTTAGATCTAATGGAATACAGGGAGAACTAGCCATTTGGATACAGAACTGGCTCAAAGGTAGAAGACAGAGGGTGGTGGTGGAGGGTTGTTTTTCAGACTGGAGGCCTGTGACCAGTGGAGTGCCACAAGGATCGGTGCTGAGTCCTCTACTTTTTGTCATTTACATAAATGATTTGGATGCGAGCATAAAAGGTACAGTTAGTAAGTTTGCAGATGACACCAAAATTGGAGGTGTAGTGGACAGTGAAGAGGGTTACCTGATTACAACAGGATCTGGACCAGATGGGCCAATGGGCTGAGAAGTGGTAGATGGAGTTTAATTCAGATAAATGCGAGGTGCTGCATTTTGGGAAAGCAGGACTTATACATTAAATTGTAAGGTCCTAGGGAGTGTTGCTGAACAAAGAGACCTTGGAGTGCAGGTTCATAGTTCCTTGAAAGTGGAGTCGCAGGTAGATAGGATAGTGAGGAAGGCGTTTGGTATGCTTTCCTTTATTGGTCAGAGTAGTGAGTACAGGAATTGAGAGGTCATGTTGCGGTTGTACAGGACATTGGTTAGGTCACTGTTGGAATATTGCATGCAATTCTGGTCTCCTTCCTCACGGAAAGATGTTGTGAAACTTGAAAGGGTTCAGAAAAGATTTACAAGGATATTGCCAGGGTCGGAGGATCTAAGCTAGAGGGAGAGGCTGAACAGAGGCTGGGGCTGTTTTCCATGGAACGTCGGAGGCTGAGGGGAGACCTTATAGAGGTTTACAAAATAATAAGGGGCATGGATAGGATAAATAGATAAAGTCTTTTCCCTGGGGTCGGGGAGTCCGAGAGGGCATAGGTTTAGGGTGAGAGGGGAAAGATATAAAAGAAACCTAAGGGGCAACGTTTTCACACAGAGGATGGTACAGTATGGAATGAGCTGCCAGAGGAAGTGGTGGAGGCTGGTACAATTGCAACATTTAAGAGGCATTTGAATGGGTATATGAATAGGAAGGGTTTGGAGGGATATGGGCCGGGTGCTGGCAGGTGGGACTGGATTGGGTTGGAATATCTGGTCGGCATGGACGGGTTGGACCGAAGGTTCTGTTTCCATGCTGTACATCTCTATGACTCTATGAGAATGTGCAAACCCCACACAGACAGTCACCCCAGGCTGGAATCAAACCCGACTCCTTGGCACGGTGAGGCAGCAGTGCGAACCATTAAGTCACCTTGTTTCACTCAGTGAATCTGGCAGCGAGTGAGATGGAAGTGCTCACCACTGCTGTGATGTTCCAGCTTCCAAACCTCTGGCGCCATATTTAAAGGCCAGCTGGATTCTGAAAGCCGAGAATAATGCCTCATAGTGTCAAGCTAACCCCTAAATATAGTGCAGAAGGAAGCCAAGCTCAGTCCTCACTTCCTAGGAAAGAATCTTGAGATTCCCGTGGATAAAAATCAGCTCCTGAGTGGGGTCCGTACCTGGAAGAGCACAGAATGGACCAAAGGAACAGACCATTCCACCAGTCCCTGCCAGGCCAGACCCAGATAGCAGCAGGAGTGAGAGCTGTGGTCTGTGTAAAATGGGATGCCTGATAGTGTGCAAAAAAAGGTCAATCATCTTCTGCACTCTGCTCATGGAGACAGGAGAAAGGAAAATGCTGCAATAAATCACCAATTTTATTTTATTTTAATTTGTTTGTGAATGTTGTCATCACAGGCTGGGTCAGCATTGATTGCCCATCCTTGATTGTCCTGGAAAAAGATGCTGAGCCCTTTCAAATCAGTGGAGTCTTGGACTGTGGAAGAAAGTGTTATTAGGGAGGGAGTTCCAGGACCGTGAGCCAGTAACACTAAAGGAAAGCGAATACAATTCCATGTCAGGATGGACAAAGTTAAAAATCACACAACACCAGGTTATAGTCCAACAGGTTTAATTGGAAGCACACTAGCTTTCGGAGCGCCATTCCTTCATCAGGTAATAGTGGAGGACACAATTCTCAGGCACAGAATTTATAGCAAAACATTACAGTGTGATGTAACTGAAATTATACATTGAAAAATACCTTGATTGTCTGTTGAGTCTTTCATCTGTTCAAATACCATGATAGTTTCACTTCTTTCATGTGTAAATCACAAAACCTTTTTTTTAAAAGTTGTATTCTCAGGTTAGCTGTAACAATGGGCGTTAGCCAGACAATATGTTGAAGGTATTAGCCCCCTGTGTTCTCTGTCTATGCCAAGATGTTTAGTTTGATTCTAATCTAAAAAGTGAGAAAACTGAGTTTTACATGAATTCATGCAGTTTTTGAGCTCAGAGTTTTACATGGATTCATGCAGTTTTTGAGCAAAGTACAATGTAACCCTGCAAGTACAAATTCACCCCACAAAATATATGTGTGCATGTGGGTCTTTGTCTGTCTGTGTGTGCATGTCTGGGGTGGGGGGTTGTGAGTGTCTGTGAGAGAGAATGTCTATGTGTGTGCATGAGTGTAGAGTGGTTAAAGTCTCTGAGAGGTTGCCTGTGTGGGTATGGGAGTGTGTGTGTCTGTAAGGGTGTGCGTGAGTGTCTGTGTACGTGTCTGTGTATATGTGTGTCCGTGTGTGTGTGTGAGAGTGCGTGTGTATATAGGAGTGCTTGTGTGTGTAGGAGTGTCTGTGCATGTGTGTAGTGCAATGGTGGTCACCTGTAATGTGACATGAACCCAAGGTCCCGCTTGAGGTCACTCAACCAGGACCTTGGGTTGATGTCACATTACAGGTGACCACCATTGCACTATGCACACACACTCTCTCTCTCTCTCTCTCTCACACACACACCTATATGCACACAGACACTCACATACACCCCTACACCCACACAGGCATCCTCTCAGAGACTTAGACCACTCTATACTCATGCACACACATGTACACTCTCTCTCACAGACACCACAATACCCCCCACCCCAGACATGCAAACACAGACAAAGACCCACATGCATACATATATTTTGTGGGGTGAATTTGTACTTGCAGAGTTACATTGTACTTTGCTCAAAAACTGCATGAATTCATGTAAAACTCTGTTTTCTCACATTTTAGATTAGAATCAATCTAAACATCATGGCAGAGAACACAGGGGGCTACCACCTTCAACATATTGTCTGGCTAACGCCCATTGTTAGAGCTAACCTGAGAATGCAACTTTACAAAAAAAGGTTTTGTGATTTACACATGAAAGAAGTGAAACTGTCATGGTATTTGAACAGATGAAAGACTCAACAGACAATCAAGGTATTTTTCAATGTATAATTTCAGTTACATCACACTGTAATGTTTTGCCATAAATTCTGTGCCTTAGAATTGTGTCCTCCACTATCACCTGATGAGGGAGCGGCGCTCCGAAAGCTAGTGTGCTTCCAATTAAACCTGTTGGACTATAACTTGGTGTTGTGTGATTTTTAACTTTGTACACCCCAGTCCAACACCGGCATCTCCAAATCATGTCAAGATGGTGTGGGCCTTTCAGGGGAACTTGCAGCTGCTGCTGCTGCATTTTCTGCCCTTGTCATTCTAGGTGGCGGAAGTCACGGATTTGGAAGGAGAAGGTCTCAAATTACACTGTTCCTCAGCATGACTGTTTCAATGTCTCTGAGCAGTGTGATTGCCCTCTGGAGCAAATGTTCAGGTAGCTTTCCCGTCCCTAATGCAGTTTGGACGCCAGCCCATTAACTAGGATCTGAAGTTCCATGAGCTGTAAATATTAGCTAAAAAAAACCCTTGGTATCCAGCATTTTCCACATACTGAAGCAACAACACATCACCCATCCCTTCCATCACCACTCCATTTTAGTTAAGTTATTAATTCATCACCATAGAATCCACCACTTTTGGAAATAAAGCACCAGTATCAATCTCATTCCCAGCTATTTTTCAGGAACTTTTAAAAAGATCTAGAGACCTAAACTCAAATGGAAGACCTTTTTGTTGACTTTAACAATACCATAAGACAGCGGAGCATAAATTAGGCCATTCAGCCCATCGAGTCTCTCCACCATTCAATCATGGCTGATTTTCCCTCTTTCTCCCCGTAACCTTTGATCCCCTTGGCAATCAAGAACTTATCTATCTCTGTTTTAAATATACTCAATGACCTGGCCTCCACAGCCTTCTGTGGCAATGAATTCAATAGATTCACAACTCTCTGGCTAAAGAAGTTTCTCCCAATCTCTGTTCTAAATGGTCTTCCCTTTACTCTAAAGCTGTGCCCTCAGGTCCTTCTCTCTCCTGCCAATGGAAACATCTTCCCAACATCTACTCTGTCCATGTCTTTCAGTATTCTGTAAGTTTCAATCAGATTCCCCGTCATCTTTCTAAACTCCATCGATTATAGACCCAGGGTCCTCAATCATTCCTCATCTGTTAAGCTTTTCATTCCTGGGATCATTCTCATGAATCTCCTGTGGACTCGGTCCAGGGCCGATACATCCTTCCTGAGGTACGGGCCCCAAATTTGCTCACAATATTCTAAATGTGATCTGATTAGAGTCTTAGAGAGCCTCAGGAGTGTATCCCTGCTTTTATATTCTAGTCCTCTCGAGATGAATGACAACATTACATTTGCCTTCCTAACGACTGACTCAACCTGCAAGCTTTACCTCAAGAAAAACCTGGACTAGGACTCCCAAGTCCTTTTGCATTTCAGACTTCTGGATTTTCTCCAATTTAAAAAGTAGTCCATGCCTCTATTCTTCGTACCAAAGCGCATGACCTTACAGTTTTCCACATTATATCTCATTTGCCATTTCTTTGCTCATTCTCCTAACCTGTCTAAATTTTTCTGCAGCGTCCCTGCCTCAATACTACCTGCCCCTCCATCTATCTGTGTATCATCTGCAAACGTAGCCAGAATGCCCTCACTTCCTTCATCCAGATCATTAATGCAAAAAGTGAAAAATTATGGTCCCAACACTGCCCCTTGTGGAATGCCACTAGTCACTGGCTTCCAGCCTGAGAAGGACCATTTTATCCTCACTCTCTGCCTTCTGCCAGACAGCCAATCGTCTATCCATGCTATCAGCTTGTGTCTAACACCATGGGCCCTTATCTGACTCAGCAGCTGCATGCGCAGCACCTTATCAAATGCTTCTGGAAGTCCAGATAAATAATATCCATTGGCTCTCCTTAGTGTAACCTGATTGTGACCTCCTCAAAGTATTCAAGCAGATTCGTAAGGCATGACCTTCCTTGATGAAACTATACTAACTTTGCCCTATTTTACCATGCACTTCTAAATATTCAGAAATCTCAACATTCAAAACGGACTCCAAAATCTTACCAATGACTGAGGTACAGCTTATCAGCTAATTATCTTATAATTTCCCATTGTTTGCCTTACTCTTTCTTAAACTGGAGGAGACGTGGGGTGGTGATTAGCAATTAATTAGTAATTTTCCAGTCCTCTAGGATCCTCCCTGACTCCACTGATACCTGAAAGATTACTCCTAAAGCCACCACTATCTCTTCAGCTCTCTCCTTCAGAGCTCTAGGGTGTAGCCCATCTGGCTCAAGTAATTTATCCACTTTCAGGTCTTTCAATTTTTCTAGTACCTTCGCCTTGGTGATGCCACAGTACTCATCTCTGCTACCCCAACTCCAATGAAGTTTTGGGATATTACTCATGTCTTCCACCTTAAAGTACTTATTCAGTTCCTCAGCCATTATTTTGTTCCCCAACACTACCAATGACTAAAAATGATCATCAATCCGACACACCAATTCGCTTTCCCCCATTCTTTTATTACGGTGTTCTGCCTCTGCTCTTACTACAGGTAGGCCTCTTGATCTGTGTCTTTTATTTTCTGCCATTAATCACTCACTCTTCAGGCTTTAAATCTCATAGTAGACCTTACTTCAAGCTGCTCTGTCCCCCTTTGTACTATATTCCCACTTTGATTCACATTCCCAGTGAACTCACTCAGCCATTGTCTCACTCAGAATCACAGAGATATACAGCACGGAAACAGATCCTTCGGTCCAACTTGTCCAAGCTGACCAGATATCCTAAACCGAACTAGTCCCATTTGCCAGCATTTGGCCCATATCTCTCCAAACCCTTCCTATTCAAATACCGAGATGTCTTTGAAATCAGGTGAAGTCTTCACTCAAACTGATCATGCTGCTTACTGCACAACTAAAGTCACCGGATACTGCAAAGGCTAGGGGCTCTGGCAATATTCCAGTGGAAATAGTGAAGATTTGTGCTTCAGAACTTGCTGCTCCCCTAGCCAAGCTCTTCCAGTACAGTTACAACACTGACATTTACCCGACAATGAGGAAAACTGCCCAGATATGTCCTGTACATGAAAAGCAGGACAAATTCAACCCAGCCAATTTCTGCCCCATCGGTCTACTCTCAATCATCTGTAAAGTGATGGAAGGTTTTATGAATAGTGCTATCAAGCAGTAGCTGCTCAGCAATAAACTGCTCAGTGGCGCCAGGTCTGGATTTTGCCAGGGCTACTCAGCTGTTGACCCCATTGTTCAAGCCTTGGTTCAAACATGGACAAAGAGCTGAATTCTAGATGTTTGGTGAGAGTGATAGTCCTTTGAGCAAATGTGGCATCAAGGAGTTCAAACAAAACTGGAATCAATGAGTATTGGGGGTAAATTCTCCACTGGTTGGAGTCATATCACAGAATCACTACAGTGTGGAAACAGCCCATTTGGCCCGACAAGTCCACACCAAGCCACTGAAGAGTAACTCACCCTGACACATTCCCATTCCATATATTTACCCCTGACTAATGCACCTAACCACAGATTCCAGAACACTATGGGCAATTTAGCATGCCCAACTCACCTAACCTGCACATCTTTAGATTGTGGGAGGAAACCGGAGCACCTGGCAGAAACCCATGCAGACATGAGGAGAATGTGCAAACTCCACACAGACCGTCGCCCGAGGCTGGAATCCAACCCAAGTCCTTGGTGCTGTGAGGCAGCAGTGCTAAGTACTGAGCCACCATGCCACTCCACGGCATAGAAGTTGATGATTATAGATGCTGGAGCTCATTCATCTCAGCTCCAGGACATCTCTGCAGGATTCCCTGGAGGTAATGTCCTAGACCCAACCAACTTCAGCTGCTTTATCAATGACCTTCCTTCCATGATAAAGTCAGAAGTGGGAATGTTCACCAATTATTGAATAACATTCAGCACCAGTCGTGACTCCTCAGATACTGAAACAGTCCCTGTTCAAGTGCAGCAAGATTTGGACAACATCCAGGCTATTTAGTATTTGTGCTACACAAATGTCAGATAATGACCATCTCCAACAACAGAGAATCTAACCACCACTACACGATATTTAATGGCATTACCATAATTAAATCCACCACTATCAATATCCCAGGGGTTACCATTGACCAGAAAATGAATTGAACTGGCAACTTAAATAATGTCACTGCAATAACAGGTCAGAGATTAGCAATCTTGCTGCAAGTAACTCAGCTTCACTTCCCCTAAAGCCTATCCACCAACAATGACAATAAATCAGGATTGTGATGGAACACTCTGCACTCTTCTGGAAGAGTGCAGTTCTTACAACATTCAAGAAGCTTGACACCATCCAGGACAGTGCAGTCCTCTTGACTGGTACCACATCTTCACTCTCTCCACCAGTGATGCTCAGTAGTAGCAATGTGTACCATCTACAAGGTGCATGGCAGAACTTGTCAAAGATCCTTAGACAGCATCTTCCAAACCCATAGCCAGTCCCAAGGACAAAGGCAGCAGGTAGATGGAAACAACACCAACTGCAAATTGTCCTCCAATCCATTAACCATCCTGACTTGGAAATATGTCACTGTTTCTTCAGTGTCAGCTGATCAAACACTTGAATGCTGTCCCTAACAGCATTGTGGGTCACTCTACACTTCATGAAAGGCATCAATCTATGATAGCTGCATGTGAAATCAAAGCTAAAATACCGAAAGATGGCATACTGTGTCACACATGGGACACTGAGGAGATACATCAGCTGCAGCATTTCAAGAAGGTAGCTCAACATCACCTTCTCAAGGACAACTAGGGATGGTCAATAATTGCTGGCCTAGCTAGTGGCGTTCTTCGAATGGATAAAAAGAAAATTTCTTCTCCCCTGAAGGCTATTAACCTCTGGCATTAACTATCCCCAGAAAGTAGTGTAACCTGAGTCACTGAGTATACCGAAGGCTAAATTAGGTTGAATTATAACACTGAAAGAACACCAGAGTTACAAAGGGCAGGCCGTAAAGTTGAAAGCAGGCCATGATTACATCATCCGTAATTTTATTGAATAGTAGAACAGGATAGATGGGTTTGAATGGCCCAATGCAGCTCTTTTTAAAATATTCTTAGTATATTGCCCTTCCGTCATTGTTACTGGATCAATATTCTGAAATTTTGTGGCAATCTGTAGCACTCTGGAGGCACCTCCACCATGAGGACTGCAAAGTTTCAGCTCATTGCTATCTTTTTAAGGACACTTAGAGTTGAGTTTTAGTTCTTTACCCAGGCTCTGTATTGAATAAGAATCATCAGCCTCTAACAGCACTTCATAACATTGAAGTGGGTGGAGAAAAGAAGAGGACAAAAATACAAGGGCTTCACTTCATGAAAGGCATCAATCTAATGATAGCTGCATGTGAAATCAAAGCTAAAATTCTGAAAGATGACATACCTGTGTCACACATGGTACACTGAGGAGATACATCACCAAGCATACCCCAGCTGTCACAGAAAGACGCTTTGATCACAGAAATGTAGGGAACTGTCCAGCAATGAGGTTATAATAGCTTCTGGTGAAATTCACAGTCAAATAATTAATCAACTTTGTGATCCCAGGGAACAAATGTCCCCTCCCTCTCACCCAATAACTCCATAACTCCCCAGACCAAAGAACAGGTAGGACTGTTGTAGATTAGATTAGATTCGATTACATTACAGTGTGGAAACAGGCCCTTCGGCCCAACAAGTCCACACCGACCCGCCGAAGCATAACCCACCCATACCCCTACATTTACTCCTTACCTAACACTATGGGCAATTTAGCATGGCCAATTCACCTGACCTGCACATCTTTGAACTGTGGGAGGAAACCGGAGCACCCGGAGGAAACCCACGCAGACAAGGGGAGAATGTGCAAACTCCACACAGTCAATCGCCTGAGGTGGGAATTGAACCCGGGTCTCTGGCGCTGTGAGGCAACAGTGCTAACCACTGTGCCACCGTGCAGCCCATGTAATCTGGCATAATTCCAGACCTGACAGAGATGTACTTTAAACTATTTACATGATATGTGCTATTCAGTATAAAGGTACCCACTTCGTCCTCAGCTACTATGTCATGAAGTCAGTGTAGTGAAGGTAGTGTGTTCAGTCAATGAGTTATGTGCATATAACCCACAGTAATATCCATAAGTACAAAATCTGGGTCATGTATGTAACTTTGGAATTGTAGGCTTATAAACAGATAGCATTGTTAATGAATTTCAAGACATCTGTCTCAACAAGAACCTGTTTCTCTGGGGTATGTGACAAAACAAAACTGCAGAGGCTGGGATCAATGTAGACAAACAGGAGGCTGGAGGAACACAGCAAGCCAGGCAGCATCAGGAGGTGGAGAAATCGATATTTCAGGTTGAGACCCTTCATCAGGATGGGGGAGAGGAAAGGGATCTCGGAAATAAATAGAGGGAGGGGAGTGGGGAAAGGTATGTGGGATAGGGATAGGTGGATTCAGGTAGGGGGAGTATTGTGATAGGTCAGTGGGAAGGGTGGAGTGGATAGGTGGGAAGGAAGATGGATAGGCAAGATCAGATCAAGGAGACGGGGAGGAGAGTAAGGGCTGGACATAGGGTAACGTTGGGGGTGGGGAGATAGAGAAGTTAATAGAATGGAAGGGAGGAAGCAGGGCTAGAAAGGGAGCCAAGGGGTAGTAGATATAAACTTAGAGACAAAAAAATGAAAATTAGGTATAAACTTGGTTATAGACAAAAAAATGAAAGTTTGGTATAAACTTGGTTAGAGACAACCTCATCCCCGTCTCCTTGACCTGACCTTGCCTGTCCATCTTCCTTCTGTCCATCCACTCTACCCTTCCCACTGACCTATCACAATACTCCCCTATCTGCATCCACCTATCACTATCCCGCCTACCTTTCCCCCAGCCCCACTCCCCTCCCTCTATTTATTTCTGAGCTTGCTTCCCCCTCCCCCATCCTGATGAAGGTTCTCAACCTGAAATGTCGACTCTCCACCTCCTGATGCAGCCTGGCTTGCTGTGCTCCTCCAGCCTCCTGTCTGTCTTCGCTGTAGTATGTGTTATGTGGACAAATATGTACAAAGTTTCAAAGCACATTAATGGTAAAAATACCATCAGCTCCCGATGTGGCATTTAAATCTGGAGCCTGTGGCACAGCGATAGGTTTATTACCCACTGCACCATAAGTCTGTCAGCAACAATCACTAACCAGTGTTTCTCACACAGGGCTGGAAGACAAAAATTACTTCAATACAATACTGCAGAAGGGCTGCACTTTTGGAAATGCCATTCTCAGATGTGATATCAAAATTGAGTCCACATTTGCCCGTTTGGGTGAATGTTTTGGAAGGAGGACAGGGTAGATGTAAGTCAATCAACATGAAAAAAAATACATCATCTGGTCTTTTTCCATATTGCTGCTGGGTTTTGCAGTTTTTGAGTTAGCCACCATATTTCCTACATTACACCAATGCTGTTTCCTACATTACAGTTCACAGGCATTTCAATGCCTTGCGATATCCAGTAGTTATGATAAATGCAAGATCTTGGTTCTTCCACCGGCCTAGAACTGTTTTTGCCTCTGAGCTTATTTGTAAATGTGCAAACAGCCAGTAAAGTACGTACTGAATTGGCATACTCCAGGAGAGAAGTGAGACACCTTCCATATCAGTGAATCTTGTATATGAAGCTTCAGAATCTGGGTCTGAAATAGATATAACCCCAGTTGAGGTTATATTAAGCTTATTACAAGTCCCTTTTATAAATGTTGACAGTGACTCCCTGGGAATGTGCCATTTTGCTGTAAGCAGCATCCTTAGCTGGGCCAAACTCCCCTAGTCCTAATACTAACCATGTGTAATATGTGCAGCATTGGGTTCCTGTGCAGACTCAAGGGCTAGACTGCAATAGCTCCCTTTTAATCAAAGTGGAAAGGAAGTAAAGTAATATTGTTCTTACCTACAGCTACAAATTGACTGCTGAGTCCTAGAGTGATCAGCATGAAGAAAAATAACGTGGCCCATAAAGGTGCCCATGGCAACTATGCATGGGCCTATGGGTAGGCAATGAAAGCCAAACCGAAACGTAGATACAATTGAAATGGTCAACTAATTGTACTTAAAACAGTAATTCACAAACTGTTTCATTTCTTTTTAATTTAACACTCAATAATTAATGAAGACATTTTTTTTGTTGAAATGTATCACATTTTGTGCAGTAATGGATCTGAGACTTTGTGGCTCTCTTCCATCATGTTGAAACATTCAGTTGTTTGGTATTCCAATCCTGTTCACCAGTCTCTAATCTCAGCAACAAAGCCGTCCAGTTTCTGCTGAGAGTTGTGTGGCTTTGACTCTTGAAATATCATGTGCCTTTGCTTCTGAGTTTTATCCTCCTCCTCCACTTCAGTTTCTTCACCACATCTTCTCACTGGCCTCCCTTCCGCTCTGCTTCCCATGTGTGTCAACACTTCTATGCACTGTTCGCATGATCACTCACCCATCTCTCACCCCGATTTGTCAAATCCTTTCAATGTTTGTTCCATTTGGATCCCCCACTCTTTCCCCTTCTTTTCATATTTTCCACATTTTCTCTCTTCCTTCCTGTCTATTCCATTTTCTCATTCTTCCCATCTCCTTCCTAGTTGTTCTTTCCCTCCTTAATACAATGGAATTGACTCCAAAATCTGTGAACAGAGTGGATATGAGAAAAGAAAACAGCATCTTGGAATCCCTACAAGGAACAAAGTATCATTGTTCCTTGACAGAAGTTTCACCTCAGCGATACAGAAATTAAATACGGAATCTAAAAGAGACTGAAATCTGAAGATTTTTGTCTTGCTCGCATCAGGACTGTAATGCAAGAAACCAAAGTTGGTTAGGGAACTTCGTTTTTATACAACATGAGAAAATATTACTGTTTGGTTGGCCAATGTGTAGCATAGAGATACACCAGAAACCGTTAACTGCTAATCAAGCAGGTAGACTCTAATTGTTCAAGTCGGTACCATGCAAAATGGTCTTGTAGGGAATGCATGGAATATTAAACTGACATATGTGACCCTCCTTTACATTGCCAAATGGAATATAGCCACACATTGTAACTTTTCCAGTGAGGAAAGGGTCATGGAGACTGCTAATCTCTGCAGTACTCCCCCTGATGATACCATTATCAGTTTATCTGCCTGGTTCAAGTATTTCCAGCTAAGATTGACAGCCGATTTTCCTGCTCCTTGAATGCTGCCTGACCTGCTGTGCTTTTCCAGCACCACACTCTCAACTCTAATCTCCAGCATCTGCAGTCCTCACTTTTGCCTCACATCTCAATGAGTCAGGGTAGTTTGGGAATGTAGTTATACCTGTCATAGAGTCATAGAGATGTAAAGCATGGAAAAAGACCTTCAGTCCAACTCGTCCATGCTGACCAGATATCCAAACCCAATCCAGTCCCACCTGCCAGCACCCAGCCCATATCCCTCCAAACCCTTCCTATTCATATACCCATCCAAATGCCTCTTAAATGTTGCAATTGCACCAGCCTCCGCCACTTCCTCTGGCAGCTCATTCCATACACGTACCACCCTCTGCGTGAAAACGTTGCCCCTTAGGTCTCTTTTATATCTTTCCCCTCTCACCCTAAACCTAGGTCCTCTAGTTCTGGACTCCCCTGACCCCAGGGAAAAGACTTTGTCTATTTATCCTATCCATGCCCCTCATAATTTTGTAAACCTCTAAAGATCACCCCTCAGCCTCTGACCCTCCAGGGAAAACAGCCCCAGCCTCTGTTCAGCCTCTCCCTGTAGCTCAGATCCTCCAACCCTGGCAACATCCTTGTAAATCTTTTCTGAACCCTTTCAAGTTTCACAACATCCTTCTGATAGGAAGGAGACCAGAATTGCATGCCATATTCCAACAGTGGCTTAACCAATGTCCTGTACAGCCGCAACATGACCTCCCAACCCCTATATTCAATACTCTGACCAATAAAAGAAAGCATACCAAACACCGCCTTCACTATTCTATCTACCTGCTACTCCTCTTTCAAAGAGTTATGAACCTGCACTCCAAGGTCTCTTTGTTCAGCAACACTCCCTCGGACCTTACCATTAAGTGTATAAGTCCTGCTAAGATTCGCTTTCCCAAACTGCAGCACCTCGCATTTATCTGAATTAAACTCCATCTGCCACTTCTCAGCCCATTGGTCCATCTGGTCCAAATCCTGTTGTAATCTGAGGTAACCCTCTTCGCTGTCAACTACACCTCCAATTTTGGTGTCATCTGCAAACTTACTAACTGTACCTCTTATGCTCGCATCCAAATCATTTATGTAAATGATAAAAAGTAGAGGACCCAGCACTGATCCTTGTGGCACTCCAGTGGTCACAGGGCTCCAGTCTGAAAAACAACCCTCCACCACCACCCTGTGTCTTCTACCTTTGAGCCAGTTCGGTATCCAAATGGCTAGTTCTCCCTGTATTCCATGAGTTCTAACTTTGATAACCAGTCTCCCATTGGGAACCTTGTTGAGCACCTTACTGAAGTCCATATAGATCACATCTACCGCTCTGCCCTCATCAATCAAGTTTGTGAGACATGATTTCCCAGGCTCAAAGCCATGTTGACAATTCCTAATCAGTCCTTGCCTTTCTAAATACATGTGCATCCTGTCCCTCAGGATTCCCTCCAACAACTTGCCCACCACCGAGGTCAGACTCATTGGTCTGCAGTTCCTAGGCTTGTCCTTACCACTCTTCTTAAACAGTGGCACCATGTTAGCCAACCTCCAGTCTTCTGACACCTCACCTGTGACTATTGATGATACAAATATCTCAGCAAGAGGCCCAGCAATCATTTCTCTAGCTTCCCACAGAGTTCTAGGGTACACCTGATCAGGTCCTGGGGATTCATCCACCTTTATGCATTTCAAGAGATCCAGCACTTGTGTTTGATTTAGAAGCATAGATTATTAAAATCCCTACAGTGCTGAAAGAGGCAATTCGGCCCATTAGGTCTACACCAGCCTCGAAAGAGCATCCAACCAGACCCATGCCCACTACTCTATCCTTATAACCCTGCATTTCCCATGACTAGCCCACCTAGTCTGCACATCCCTGGACACTCTGGACAGTTTAGCATGGCCAATCCACCTAACCTGCATGTCTTTGGACTGTGGAAGGAAACCAGAGCACAGAGGAAACTCACACAGACACACGGAGAATGTACAAACTCCACACAGACTAAAAGGTTACTCAAAGCTCGAATCAAATCTGAGTCCCTGGTGCAGTGAGGCAGTGGTGATAACCACTGAGCCACCTTCCCTCAGAGTCAACTATTGGAACATGTTTACTCTGCCCAACTTGTTGGGTAAGTATTCGGCTAAGAATCATTGAACCGAGTGACGTTTCTCACTCAGCTCAGAATCTGAGATATTGCAAAGACTGACAATATGATGGGCAATTCATCAATTCCTTATCACCATCCCACATACATCTGACAATGCAATGGCTAGAAGATTTGTCCATTATGAGCACTTTGAATGATAGCTTTGCTGGCTTCTTCAGACTGCACAGAACAATTGCTGCAGCAGATCTGACAGAAACTCATGTCAGAAGTCCCTCAATGTGCAGACAGCTTGCTATTCCTGCCTAAAGATCCTGTTGCATCACTTTCTTCAGTCAAAGATCAATAATAACAAAATATGTTCCTGGCTGGGAGCCCAGTGAATGGGTAGATGAATAGTAAAAGCCTCTAATGTTTGATGACACGCGTTCATGTTACAGTACAACCAGTTGCAAGGAGTCATCAGCCTTAGATGTCTATACTTTCCCCAATAGAAGTGAGCACTGTACCTCTGGGAGTCCTGCTGCATGTTTCATCTGCTCCCCACCAACTGAAGCAGTCTGCCCACAGCAGGGGAGATTGGAAGGAAGCAAACAGATAGTCCAGAGTGCAACCAATGATGTCACTGTATGTCTATAATGGTACTGAACAGGACCATCATAATTCCCACACTTTGAATTTGAAATAGAAGCAGGAATACTGATTAGAAACAATTTACAATTGAATTGATTTAGTGTAAATGTATTCCGCTAGTCAGCAAAACCAACTGTGTTTAGTTGCAATTAGTTATTCGAAGTATTCCTGGGGCATCTCCATGTTGCTTTTAAATTATTTCCGAGATCAAGAACATTGGCAAGCACTTTAATACAATGAATAAAATCTGTAATTATTAATTTTAAAATAAGAAAGCTTCATTTATATCTTAGTAAGAAATCAGACTTCTTAGGAAAACATATGAAGAATATGACAACTTAGAAAACAGGAACACAAGTAGACCATTCATTCCCTCAGTTCTGCTCCATGAAACGAGATCATGGCTGATCTTCAATTTTAACATAATTTGCCTGATCTACTTCCATATCAATGATGTTTTAAACATACAATTCTAACAATTTCAGTATTGAATGTATTCAACGACTCAGTCTCTGTCGCCCTCTAAAGCACAGAATTGCAAAGATTCATCACCTTGTGAGTGAAGAAATTCCTCCTTATCTCAGTCCAAAGTCAGAGTGACTATGAACCCATTATCAATTGTAAAGACCCATCTCATTCATGAATGTCTTATAGGGGAGGAAATGGCCATCTTTCCCTGGCCTGATCTACATGGGAAACCCTACCCACAGCAATGTGGTTGACTCTAAACTGCCCTCTGACCAATTCAGCATGGACAATAAATGCAGGCCCAGCCAGCAACACCTACATCCCATGAATGAATTAAAAGAAAAAAAACTGATTTCCTTATTACTTTCTGAATCTCAAAGCAAATAATGAATTAGTTAAATGATGCAAATTCATTCTAGTCCTTAATCTGATTTTCCTGTAGTTTGAACCCAATCTAGCAAATTTTTTTCCGGCAGATTAAATTTTATGTATAAATTAAATTAGATTACCTACAGTATGGAAACAGGCTCTTTGGCCTAACAAGTCCACACCAACCCTCCGAAGAGTAACCCACCCAGACCCATTCCTCACATTTCCCCCTGACTAATGCAACTAACACTATGGACAATTTAGTATGGCCAATTCACATGACCCACACATCTTTGGATTGTGGGAGGAAACCAGAGCAATCGGAGGAAACCCACGCAGACACGGGGAGAATGTGTTGTACACCCACTGGTCGCTGGTCCAAGTTAAATTTTTACAACCAAGATCCTAACCCATTAACATCATTAACCATTAACCCGGAGGGACATCCTAGCTGGACACGGTCCAGTCCTCACCCAATGTACTCATATATGCACTTGTGATGGAAGAGTTGGCAATCAGCGACAGGATCTTGGTCTGTTATTTTCCTTCTTGGTTCTTCAGGGACTGCTGTGTCAATGACCTGTGAGATTTGATTTTATTTGTTAAAATGCAAAGTGGCATACCAGGTATCCTTCTTGCTCTCAAAACATTTAACTTGATAACTTTTCCCACTAACATTTCTCATCAGCGAATTTGAATTTGTTTCACCACTTTGCACTAATGGAAAATATTTCTAACACATATAAATTGTTTTCAGCAGCACTGTTTTATTTAAGTAAAACATCGAAAATTTCAAGGAGCAGTCACTTCTATTACAAAAAGAAATGGAGCACACAGCCATTACTAATGCTGGGGACTGAGGAACAGGTTTCCCTGATCTTGTTCTGATAGCTCACTAAACTGGGAGGGAAGAAAACATTGCATTCGCTGCATCTCTCTGTTCACTTTCTCAGTCTTTGCAAAACCAAATCCAGATCAGATTGCATCAAGGATATCGAGCAAGGCTGGCCTCAGGCTCCACTTACTAACATGAATTAAACACAATATTTAAACCTTTAACAAGCTCACGGTGCTGGATAAACATTAACCTTGTAACATGGGCACAGCTTTCCACATTGCAACAGGTCCGAGACTGGCAAACTGCCCAAAGGAACATTCCAAATAAAACATTGGCAATGAAAGCCAGCATCAGGGTGTAGGGAATTAGAAACACGCCTGGAAAATAGCAAGGGAAAGCTGAAATACATTGCACACACGTTAGGATTCATCATACATTTTTGATTTGAAAGTTAAAACCACAGAACATTTCAATTCAGATGACTCCAGTGGAAATAAATACCATAAATGACAGAACAGTGCGACTTCAAATTGCAACTTTACTTGTACAAGATAAATGTTTGAGCCATTATCCTATTGTTATATTCCCAGCAGACCAATTCATTTGAGACCTTCAGATTTCACCTGACATAAAGGAGATGCTCGAGTGCAACACAGGCATGTGTCTGTCAGGGAATTTATTATCTGGTCTTCTTTGTAGCTGAGAATACAATCTGTGCATTGAACAGAAAGCTTTTGCTTTGATTTTTCAACATGAAGTAAAGGATCGATCAACACCAGATAATTAGCAATTACCAAAGTATACAAATATATTCACTGGAATATCAGAGAATACACCAGCCCTCAAGCTCCACACTGGCTTTCAATCAAATCTTGTGTGTAATGCAATAGTTTCTTGGAGCCAATGTTCTACATTCTTTCACACAATCCCTCCCTTGAGATGTCTGACCCGAGGGGGCATTTTGCATTTTGAGTGCGAGCAGCAGCTAAGTTTAAACGAACCCGGAAGGCTACAGCTAAGGTGAGACAGTTTGTTTTAAAATTACTTACCGGTAGCGGGCAGTGGTGTTTTTTTTTCTCTTCACAGAAAGAGCGGGAGCCGCAGGGGGAAGTGACGACGACCAGAGGGGCAGCCGGGAAGGAAAGCAGTGAGTATAAATACTCACCCTTCGACGCCAACGGTCATTTTGAGTGCGAGCAGCAGCTGAGTTTAAACGAACCCAGAAGGCTACAGCTAAGGTGAGACAGTTTGTTTTAAAATTACTTACCGGTAGCGGGCAGCGGTGTTTTTTTTTTCTCTTCACAGAAAGCGCGGGAGCCGCACGGGGAAGTGACGACGACCAGAGGGGCAGTCGGAAGCTGGTGTAGCGCAAGCTTACCTGGGCAGGTTTTTTTCCTATAAAAGTGCGCAGGAGAGGAGCCCGAGGCACTACAGAGGTAGTGCCTCCCACCCGCCCTCCTCCTCTAACCTAATAATAAGACCCATTGTGGTAAGTAGGTAAGTGCTGCATTTTGCTTGTTCTATTCTTTAGACCTAGTTTTTTTTTAAAAGGTTACTTTTAGAGGGATGGCAGTGAAGGCAGTGCAATGTTCCTCTTGCAACATGTTTGAGGTGAGGGATGCCATGGCCGTCCCTGCTGATTACACTTGCAGGAAGTGCACCCATCTCCAGCTCCTCCAAGACCGTGTTAGGGAACTGGAGCTGGAGTTGGATGAACTCAGGATCATTCGGGAGGCAAAGGGGGTCATAGATCGGAGCTTTAGGGAAGTAGTAATTCCAAAGATTGCAGACAGATGGGTGACAGTGAGGGGGACTGGGAGGAAGCAGCCAATGCAGGGACCCCCTGTGGCCGTTCCCCTCAAGAACAAGTATACCGTTTTGGATACTTGTGGAGAGGGGGGGGACTTACCTCTGCCACGGATCCTGTCCCCGTTGCTCAGAAGGGAAGGGTGGAGAAGAGCAGAGCAATAGTTATTGGGGACTCGATAGTTCGGGGCACAGAGAGGCGGTTCTGTGGGGACGAGAGAGACTCACGTTTGGTATGTTGCCTTCCAGGTGCAAGTCTCTAATCATGTTTTCCGGGTCCTTAAGGGGGAGGGGGAGCAGCCCGAAGTCGTGGTCCACATTGGCACCAAAGACATAGGTAGGAGGAGGGCTGAGGATGTTAGGCAGGCTTTCAGGGAGCTAGGCTGGAAGCTCAGAGTTTGAACAAACAGAGTTGTTGTCTCTGGTTTGTTACCCATGCCACGTGATAGAGAGTCGAGGAATAGGGAGAGAGAACAGTTAAATGCGTGGCTACAGGGATGGTGCAGGAGGGAGAGATTCCGGTATCTGGATAACTGGGGTTCTTTCTGGGGAAGGTGGGACCTCTATAAACAGGATGGTCTACACCTGAACCTGAGGGGCACCAGCATCCTTGGGGGGAGGTTTGCTAGTGCTCTTGGGGGGGATTTAAACTAACTCTGCAGGGGCATGGGAACCTAGACTGTAGCTTTAGGGTGCAGGACCTGGAGTTAGGGTGCAGGACCTGGAGTGATGGTATCAATCTCAAAGGAGGGTGCCTGTAAACAGGAAAGTGTCTTGAAGTGTGTATACTTCAATGCAAGAAGTATACGAAATAAGGTAGGTGAACTTGCAGCGTGGGTTGGTACCTGGGATTTCGATGTTGTGGCTATTACGGAGATATGGGTAGAACAGGGACAGGATTGGCTGTTGCAGGTTCCAGGGTTTAAATGTTTTAGTAGGGTCAGAGGTGGGGATAAAAGAGGGGGAGGTGTGGCATTGCTTGTCAAAGATAGTATTACTGCGGTGGAAAGGACGATGGATGAAGACTCGACATCTGAGATAGTTTGGGCTGAGGTTAGGAATAGGAAAGGTGAGGTCACCCTGTTAGGAGTTTTCTACAGGCCTCCTAATAGTCCTAGAGACGTAGAAGAAAGGATTGCGAAGATGATTCAGGAGGAGATTGAAAGTAATAGGGTAGTTGTTATGGGGGACTTTAACTTTCCAGATATTGACTGGGAAAGCTATAGCTCGAGTTCGTTGGATGGGTCGGTGTTTGTCCAATGTGTGCAGGAGGGTTTCCTGACACAATATGTAGACAAGCCAACAAGAGGTGAGGCCATACTGGATTTGGTTCTGGGTAACGAACCAGGCCAGGTGTTAGAATTGGAGGTAGGTGAGCACTTTGGGGACAGTGACCACAATTCAGTGACTTTTACTCTAGTGATGGAGAGGGATAAGTGTGCACTGCAGGGCAAGAGTTATAGCTGAGGGCAGGGAAATTATGATGCGGTGAGGCACGACTTAGAATGCTTGGCTTGGAAAAGTAGGCTTCAAGGCATGGGCACAATTGACATGTGGAGTTTGTTCAAGGAGCAACTATTGAGTGTCATTGATAAATATGTACCTGTCAGGCAGGGAGGAAAGGGTTATGTGAGGGAGCTGTGGTTTAATAAGGAATTGGAATCCCTTGTTAAATGGAAGAGGGCGGCCTATGTAAAGATGAAGCGTGAAGGTTCAATTGGGGCGATTGAGAATTATAAGGTAGCCAGGAAGGATCTGAAGAGAGAATTAAGAGCAACAAGGAGGGGACATGAAAAGTCCTTAGTTGGTAGGATTAGGGAAAACCCTAAGGCTTTCTATAGGTATGTCAGGAATAAAAGAATGACTAGGGTAGGAATAGGTCCAGTCAAGAATAGTAGTGGGAAGTTGCGTGTGGAGGCTGAAGAGATTGGGGAGACACTGAATTAATACTTTTCGTCAGTATTCACTCAGGAACAGGACATTGTTGCTGATGTGAATATTGAGTCACAATTAATTAGAATGGACGGCTTTGAGGTATGTAGGGAAGAGGTGTTGGAAATTCTGGAAAGGGTGAAAATAGATAAGTCCCCTGGGCCTGATAGCGTTTATCCTAGGATTCTCTGGGAAGCAAGGGAGGAGATTGCAGAGCCATTGGCCTTGATTTTTATGTCCTCGTTGTCTACAGGAATAGTGCCAGAAGACTGGAGGCTAGCAAATGTGGTTCCCTTGTTCAAGAAGGGGAGTAGGGATAACCCTAGTAACTATAGGCCGGTGAGTGTCACTTCTGTTGTGGGCAAAGTCTTAGAGAGAATTGTAAGGGATAGGATTTATGAACATCTGGATAGGAATAATGTGATCAAGGATAGTCAGCATGGTTTTGTGAAGGGCAGGTCGTGCCTCACAAACCTTATTGAATTCTTTGAGGAGGTGACTAAGGAGGGAGACAAGGGTAAAACGGTAGATGTGGTGTATATGGATTTTAGTAAGGCGTTTGATAAGGTTCTCCATGGTAGGCTACTGCAAAAAATACGGAGGTATGGCATTGAGGGTGAGTTGGAGGTTTGGATTAGGAATTGGCTGGCGGGAAGAAGACAGAGGGTAGTAGTTGATGGTAAAGGTTCATCTTGGAGTGCAGTTACTAGCGGTGTTCCGCAAGGATCTATTTTGGGACTATTGCTGTTTGTCATTTTTATAAATGACCTGGAGGAGGAGCTAGAAGGTTGGGTGAGCAAGTTTGCGGATTATACGAAAGTCGGTGGAGTTGTTGACAGTGAGGAAGGACGTGGCAGGTTACAGCGGGATATAGATAAGTTGCAGAGCTGGGCAGAAAGGTGGCAAATGGAGTTCAATGTAGGTAAGTGTGAGGTGATTCACTAACAAAAAGATGGGGTACTGGGCTAATGGTCGGATACTTGGTAGTGTGGATGAGCAGAGGGATCTTGGTGTCCATGTACACAGATCTCTGAAAGTTGCCACCCAGGTAAATAGTGCGGTGAAGAAGGCATATGGCGTACTGGCTTTTATTGGTAGAGGAATTGAGTTCCGGAGCCCTGAGGTCATGTTGCAGTTGTATAAGACTCTGGTGCGGCCGCATCCGGAGCATAGTGTGCAGTTTTGATCTCCATACTATAGGAAGGATGTGGAGGCACTGGAACGGGTGCAGAGGAGGTTTACCAGGATGTTGCCTGGTATGGTAGGAAGATCGTATGAGGAAAGGCTGAGGCACTTGGGGCTGTTTTCAATGGAGAAAAGAAGGTTTAGGGGTGACTTGATAGAGGTGTACAAGATGATTAGGGGTTTAGATAGGGTTGACCATGAGAACCTTTTTCCACGTATGGAGTCAGCTATTACGAGGGGGCATAGCTTTAAATTAAGGGGTGGTAGGTGTAGGACAGATGTTAGGGGTAGATTCTTTACTCAGCGAGTCGTGAGTTCATGGAATGCCCTGCCAGTAGCAGTGATGGACTCTCCCTCTTTATGGGCATTTAAACGGGCATTGGATAGGCATATGGAGGATAGTGGGCTAGTGTAGGTTAGGTGGGCTTGGATCGGCGCAACATCGAGGGCCAAAGGGCCTGTACTGCGCTGCATTCTTCTATGTTCTATGTTCTATAAAAACGAGAGGTTCAGGAGGGGCGGCCGAGAGTAGCAAAAGATCTAAAAGGTTTAGTTGCTGTCCCACCATACATCTTGGAATCCACACTGGGTCATTTTCCACTGTACAAAATATCCTGAGGCTTTTCACTGTCCAATACAGTCAACATGAACAGCAAAAGCATCTCATTTCCAACTATTATTTCCCAGCACAAAACAAACAGAATGGTGGATGCTAGAAATCTGAAGCAAAGACAGAAATTGCTGGAGAAGCTCAGCAAATCTGGCAGTATCTGTGGAAAGAAACTGGAATTAATATTTCGCATCCAGAGTTCTGAGGAATGGTCACTGCACCCGAAGTTGTAACTCTGCTTTCTCTCCACAACTGCTACACACCATATTTCCCATAGCTGACTCACCAAACCTGCAGAACCTTGGACACTATGGGCAATTTAACATGGCCCGTCCACCTAATCTTTGGACTGTGGGAGGAAACCAGAGCACCTGGAGGAAACGTATGCATGCACTGAAAGGAAGTGCAAACTCCAAATGGAGTCAACCAATGCTGGAATCGAACTCAGGTCCTTGATGTTGAGGCAGCAGTGCTAACCACTGTGTAATCATGTACCCTACTTGCATAGAGAGGACTGAAGGAGGCATGGGCATGAGAAGACAATGAGATGAGGAAGAGAGTGATTCAATGGACGTGTGAGGCACTTCAAGAGGGGAATTGATGAAGCTGGAATTTGTGCTACTCTGTGCATCACTTCTCAGGGAATATGATTAGTTGAGAGAAGCTTGGCACCTGAATGTGTTGTCCCACTGACTTCTCCCTCCCTTCTGAGATCCCGGATCTCCTTGGTAACTGGTGAGAGCACACTGCTGCTGCCGATTTCCATCCTTGCTCAAAGACACTGTCGTATTCCTCTGGTGGTTGGGAGAAAATTCCACACTGTCATTCCTCAGATCCTGCAACAGGATATTCAGCAAGGAGTGAGAAACATAGTCATCTTGGGTCTTCTCCCCATTCCTTATGGTGGTAGCAGCCTCAAACTCCAAAGCCAGCAAAGCCATTCCAAACTTTGTCCAAGTTCCTTCAATAGAAACGCTATGTTTGACAGAATGGGTGTGACATCCCCATCCACCTTCCTGGTTTGGCACTGGGAAGCTGACACCGTAACTTGGAACCTCGGCAAAAACAGAGAAAAGGAATCGTCAGATTCCACCGTTGACAGACCCAAGGGGAGGACAATCCACCATGGTGTCATGGATTACAAGCCAGGATTTGATTGATGAGAGCTGATCCAGAGGAGGGTCAATGAAGTAGTCTGTTCAGAGAATATTCCTTCAGTAACAATATTGTCAGAGTTACATCCTGATTTTAAAGCCCAGGACCTGCTTCTGTTAAATGGAACAGATGCTCAGTAACACAATAAACATCCTGGGATTGGGAACTGAAGAGGGTTTGGATAGGGATCAGCTGACTATCCACAATCATTCAGTAGCCAGCAATGAAAAGTAAAAAGGAGTGAAGCTCAACCAGTGAGGGTGTGGAGGATAACATGAATAGCCTCAAGAATGGTAACTTGCTTGAGGCATTCATGTGTCCCAGTATGGACTGTGTGCTGCCTCAGGCACAGGCGCTGTGCTTGACTCCAAGGGGAAACTACTTGTGGTCATTGTCTTTCATTTGTAAGAGAGGACCATATCATAAAAGTATGAGACAGGGAGGTGCAGCATACAGTCCAGCCTGACCCCAATAGAGAATATGGATTACACACAAGACACCACGGAGGCCACTTCTTCACTGATGATGAGGAAGGAGTGCTCACTCAACAGGATGAGATGATTTTGCTCAGAGGGCACGAGAATTGATCTGAAAACATGAGGAGGCACAGTGCTCACGGAATAGCCAGTGGGAACACAGTAACCATTGGCCTTCCATCTATCTGTTCTGTCATGCAGGTGAGAGTCTGACTCTACAGAAAAGAGCCTTTGAAGAAGAGAAGGGGATCCCAATGGGATTCACAGTCACTGCCTGATACGATACTGGAAGACTTGCTCGTAACACGAGGAGATTTGGTGAGCAGATAAAGGTCATCTGTCCCCTCCACCACCTCCCCACCCCCTCCTGGGGTTTTCTGTTCTTTCTACTCTGGCAGTTAGACACATCTGAAGCCACCAAACAGGACTACTTGAATGCCAAACATCATAAGCAGCAAGTAATAGACAGAGCTAAGTGATTCCACAACCAATGGATTAGGTCTAAGCTCTGCAGTCCTGCTAGATCCAGTTGCAAATGGTGGTAGATGATTAAACAACTCACTGGAGTTGTGGAGGAAGTTCCACAAATATCCTCAGTGATGGAAGAGCACAGCACATCAGTGCAAAAGATAAGGCTGAAGCTTTCACAGCAATCTTTAGCCAGAAATGCTGAGTGGATGATCCATCTCAGCCTCCTCCAATGGTCCTCAGCATCACAGGTAGTCTTCAGCCAACTCGATTCACTGCACATAAAACAAAGAAATGGTTGAAGACACTGGTTACTACAAAGGCTATGGGTTCTCACAACATTCTGACAATAGTACTGAAGACTTGTACTCCAGAACTTGGCACTCCCCTAACCAAGCCATTCCAGTACAGTTACAATACCAGTATCTTCCTGACAATGTGGAAAATTGCCCAGGTTTATCCTGTCCATAAAAAGCAGGACCAACCCAACCCAGCCAATTACCACCCCATCAGTCTAAGTCTCGATCATTAGTAAAGTGATAGAAGGTGTCATCAACAGTTCTATCAAGCAGCACTTGCTCAGTGATTCCCAGTTTGGGTTCATCCAGGGCCACTCAGCTCTGGACCTCATTACAGTCTTGGTCCAAGTATGGACAAAAAGAGCTGAATTCCAGAGGTGAGGTGAGAGTGACAGCCCTTGACATCAATCTCCATTCGACAGAGTTTGGCATCAAGAAGCCCTAGAAAAACTGGAATCAATGGGTAAAAGGGGGAAAATGGTTGTGTTTGTTGGAGGTCAGTCATCTCAGCTCCAGGACATCTCTGCAGGAGTTCCTCAAGGCAGTGTCCTAGGCCCAACCATCTTCAGTTGCTTCATCAATGACCTTCCCTCCATCACAAGATCATGACTGGGATATTTGCCAATGATTTTACAATGTTCAACAGTATTCGCGACCCTCAGACACTGAAACAGTCCATGTTCAAATGCAACAAGATTTGGACTATATCCAAGCTTGAAACTTTATTGCTGGAACAGCACAGCAGGTCAGGCAGCATCCAGGGAACAGGAGATTCGACGTTTCGGGCACAGGCCCTTCTTCAGGAATGATTCCTGAAGAAGGGCCTGTGCCCGAAACGTCGAATCTCCTGTTCCCTGGATGCTGTCTGACCTGCTGTGCTGTTCCAGCAATAAAGTTTCAACTTTGATCTCCAGCATCTGCAGACCTCACTTTCTCCTATATCCAAGCTTGGGCTTACAAATGGCAAGTAACATTTGTGCCATACAAATGCCAGGCTATGACCATCACTAATAAGAAGCAATCTAACTACCTCCCTTTGGCATTCAATGGCATTACATTACTGAATTCCCAACTATCAACATCCTGGGGGCTATCATTGACCAGAAACTTAACTGGACTCTCCACATTAACACAGTAGCTACAAGAGCAGGTCAGAAGCTAGGAATACTGCAGTGCTCAACTCACCTCCTGACTCCGCAAAGCCTGTCCACCATCTTAAATATATTCAATTCCTGAAGAAGGGCATGTGCCCGAAACGTCGAATCTTCTGTTCCCTAGATGCTGCCTGACCTGCTGTGCTGTTCCAGCAATAAAGTTTCAGCTTTGATCTCCAGCGTCTGCAGACCTCACTTTCTCCACCATCTACAAGGCACAAGTCAGGAATGTGATGGAGTACTCCCCACTTGCCTGGATGAGTGCAGCTCCAACAACACTCAAGAAGCTTGACACCATCCAGGACAAAGCAGCGCGCATGATTGGCATTACATCCACAAGCATCCACTCCCTCCACCACCAACGCTCAGTAGCAGCAGAATGTACTATCTACAAGATGCATTGCAGAAATTCTCCAAAGATCCTCAGACAGCATATTCCAAACCCATGACCACTTCCATCTAGAAGGGCAAAGGCAGCAGATATATGGGAACACCAGCACCTCACCACCTTCAAATTCCCCTCCAAGCTGCTTGTCATCCTGACTTGGAAATATATTGTTGTTCCCTCATTGTCACTGCGTCAAAATCCTGGAATTCCCTCCCTAATGGTTTTGTGGGTCAACCCATATCAGATGGACTGCAGCGGTTCAAGAAGGCAGCTTACCACCACTTTCGCAAGGGCAACCAGGGATGGGCAATAAATATTGCCCCAGCCCACATCTCACAAAATGAATTGTAAAAAAAAAACATGGTTCTGTCATTCTCACATTCCAATAATTTAATCTGAACTGTCAACATCCTTTCTCCCCCCAGCACTCCAACCCCAACAACCCATCATTATTGTGTAAATGCTCCCTCCTCCACATTTCGCATCAGCTTTGATGAAGAATCACCTAGACTCGAAACATTAGCTTGCTTTCTCTCCATGGATGTTGACTGTACGGCTGTGATCTCCAGTATATGTTGTTTTCGGTCCAGATTCCAGCATCTGACATAATTTGCTTCTATCCAGAACCCTGTGATGCCTGATCTGTGCCAAGGTTCAGAACTCTGGGCTGCCGAGGGACTTGAGGTGAGTGTGGGTCTAGTTGTCATGGTCCCCAGTGACATAAATAGGATTAGGAAATGCATTCAGAATAGGGAGTATGAACTGGAAGGGTCTAACTCAGAAAGCAGCACCCCAATGATCTGAGCCACAAGACCATGAGACATCGGAGCAGAAACTAGCTCATTCAGTTGAGTTTGATCCATCTTTCAATCACGGCTGATAATTTTCTCAACCCTATTCTCCCGCTTTAACACTTGATCCCCTTGACAATCAATAACCTATCTATCTCCATCTTAAATATATTCAATAACCTGACCTCCACAGCCTTCTGTGGCAGTGAATCCATTAGAGAGAGCCATTACAGAGACATGAATGTGTGGCTCAAACACTAGTGAGAGAGTGCTGAGTTTTACACAAATAGTTGGGCAACAGTATGTGAGGGGAGATGTGGTAAACTAAAGGGAAATGATAGGGCATTAGAGCAAAGTAACAACTTGAAGATTCAGCTTGTGACCAAACAATACAAAACATGTAAACACAAGATTACACCAATTGACAAGGGCAGAGCTTGCAAAATCATAAAAGATGGAGTTAAGGGGCAGCATGGTGGCTCAGTGGTTAGCACTGCTGCTTCATAGTGCCAGGGACCTGGATTCATTTCCAGCCTCGGGCAACTGTCTGAGTAGAGGTTGCAAATTCTCCGGCTGCACCAGTTCCCTCCCATAGTCCAAAGATGCACAGGTTAGGCAGATTGGCCATGCTAAATTGTCTGTGGTGCCCAGGGATGTGCAGGCTAGGTGGATTAGCCATGGGAAATACATGGATAAATAATGATTTGGAGATGCTGGTATTGGACTGGGGTGTACAAAGTTAAAAATCACACAAACCAGGTTATAGTCCAACATGTTTAATTGGAAGCACTAGCTTTCAGAGCGCTGCTCCTTCGTCAGGTGGTTGTGGAGTACACAATTGTAAGACACAGAATTTATAGCAAACGTTTATAGTGTGAAGTAACTGAAATTATACATTGAAAAATACCTTGATTGTTAAGTCTCTCATCTGTTAGAATGACCATGATAGTTTCATTTCTTTCATATGTAAATCACAAAACCTTTTTAAAAAGTTACATTCTCAGGTTAACTATAACAATTGGTGTCAGCCCAGATAAAATGTTAAGATGTTGAAGGTGTTTTGCTGTCTGTGCCATAACGTTTAGACTGATCCTAATCTAAAAAGTGAGTTAACAGAATCTTACATGGATTCATGCAGTTTTTGAGCAAAGTACAATGTAACTCTGCAAGTACAAATTCACCCCACAAATGTATATGTGTATGTGTGCATGTGGGTTTGTGCGCGCATGTGTGTGTGTGTGTCTGGGGTGGGGGGTTGTGAGTTTCTGTGAGAGAGAGTGTATATGTGTGTGTGAGTGTAAAGTGTCTGTGAGAGGATGCATGTGTGACTGTGGGAGTGTGCGTGTCTGTGTATAGGTGTGTCTGTGTGTATATAGGAGTGCGTGTGTGTGTATAGTGCAATGGTGGTCACCTCTGGTGTGACATGAACCCAAGGTTCCGGTTGAGGCCCTCCTATGGGTACCGAACTTAGCTATCAGCCTCTGCTCAGCCACTTTTCACTGCTGCCTGTCCCGAAATCCGCCTTGAAGGATGGTCACCCGAAGGTCCAAGGTTGAATGTCCTGGACCACTGAAGTGTTCTCCAACTGGGAGGGAACACTCCAGTCTGTTGATTGTTAGGCAGTGCCCATTCATTCATTGTCATAGCCTCTGCTCGGTTTCACCAATGTACCATGCCTCAGGGCATCCTTGCCTGCAGCGTATGAGATAGACAACGTTGGCTGAGTCGTATGAGTACCTGCCACGTACATGGTGGGAGGTGTCCCCACGCGTAATGGTGGTATCCATGTCCGCACTCTGACTCGTCTGGCTAAATAAGTAAGTTAAGAGTAGTATTAAATTGAAAGAATTGTTAAACAATTCTCTGAATATTACAGGCACGTCAGATGATTGGACAGATTTTAGAAAATATGCAAAGGACTGACTGAAAATTTGAGTCGAAGAGTGTGGCACTGGAAAATCACAGTAAGTCAGGCAGCACCCGAGGAGCAGGAGAATTGATGTTTCAGGCATAAGCCCTTCATCAAGAATGACTGAAAATTAGTGAAGGCAAAGATATTAAATATAAGAGAAAGTTAGCTCGAATATAAAATTAGATTGTAAGAGTTTCTGCAGTGCTTGTAAAGAAACAAGTATCTTTAACCAATGTTGGACATCTGGAGGGGGAGTCTAGGGAATTAATATGTAGAGGCACTGAATAGCGTTTTTGGGTCTGTCTTCACTGTTAAACCCCACAAAAACCTCCCAAAGATATTTGAAAATCAGGGCAAAAGTGAGGGGAAAAAAAAACAAGTGTGATCATCATGAAAACATGTTGGGAAAACTATTAAATCTAAAGATGGACAAGTATGTGAGATGATGGCAAAGTGGTAATAATATTGGATGAGTAATCCAAAAAAATAGAATATTATTTGGAGATGTGAGTTCAAAAAAGGATTGGTGCTGGGTCCACTGTTGGTTGTCATTTATATATATGTGATTTGGATGAGGATATAGAAAGCATAGTTTGTAGGTTTGCAGATAACACCAAAGTTGGTGGTAAAGTGGTCGGTGAAGAAGGTTATCTAAATGCACAATGAGATCTTGATCAGTTGGTCCAATGGGCCGAGGAGTGGCAGATGGAGTTTAATTTAGGTAATCACGAGATGTAGCATTTTGGTAAGCCAAGCCAGGGCAGGACTTACATAGTTAATGGTAGGGCCCTGGAGAGGGCTGTGGAACAGAGACCTCGGGGTAGAAATACATAGTTCCTTGAAAGTGGCATCACAGGTAGACAGGATGGTGAAGAAAGCATTTAGCACACTTGCCTTCATTGCTCAGAACATTAAGTATAGGAGTTGGGACATCATGTTGTGTCTGTATAGGACATTGGTGAGGCTGCCTTTGGAGTACGGTATATGGTTCCAGTCACCCTGCTATAGGAAGGATGTTGTTAAATTAGAAAGGGGGCAGAACAGATTTACAAGGATGTTACCAATCATTAATAATGTGGATAAAAAATAACTTTTCCCGAGTGTAGGTCAGTTCAAACTAGAGGGCGTAGGTTTTAGATGGGAGGGGAAAGATTTAAAAGGAACCTGAGGGGCAGCTTTTTCACACAAATGGTTGTGCGTATATAGTATGAACTGCCAGAGAAAATGGTAGTTGCTGTCTTAACGTTTAAAATACATTTGGACAGGTACATGAAGGGAAAGGTCTAAAGGTATATGGACCAAACGCTGGCAAATGGTTTTAGTTTAGTTTGGGAACCTTGGTCGGCATGGATGAGTTGGTTCAAAGAGTCTGTTTCCAGGCTGTATGAGACAATGAATCTCGCCATGGCAAAACTTAAGTACAATAAAAGTTCTGGAATTAAAATGTCACCTCATGGTGACTGTATTACCACTGTTGATAATCATAAATACACATAAGGTTCATAAATGACCCTTTAAGAAAGAAATCGACCATCCATACCAGGCGTCTGGCCTATATGTAACACCAGACTGAAAGTAATGTGGTTGTGTCTTAACTTCCTTCTGATCAATTAGAGATGGGCAATAAATAGCCAATGATTCCACATCCTGTAAATGAATAACAAAAGCCCCAAGGATCTCATAACCTATATCCTACAGTCTTTCCAAACTATAGAGGCAGCAAAGACACTGTTTGTAATGTCCCAAAACTTCTTAAATTTTCAAAGATACAAAGTGATTGGAAGTTAGCAAATAACATCCGTGTTCTAATTTGAAGGGATCCAGAAAGCAGGACATTTTGGGCCTAACGTTTCTCATATGGAAAATTTTGGAATCCATTAAAGTCAACATGGCTTTGTAAAAGTGAAATCATTTTAACGTGTTATGACAGCTCATTCAGCAAGTAACAAGCAAAGTGAATAAAGGAGAACTTGTAGATATGGTGCATGTGGAGTTCCACAAGGTTTTTGACAAGGTGCCAAATCAAAGGCTACTACACAAAATAGGAACCAATGAGCGAAGTGTTAATACATTAAGATGGATAAAGAATTGGTTAGCTGAGCAAAAGTTGGGTTGGCAAACTCTAATGGGAGTGCCACAAGGATCAGTGCTGAGGACTCAAATAATTAAACTCTATACCAAAGACTTCAATGAGGGGATCAAACATCTTGTTGCTAAATTTGCTAATGATGTAAGGTCAAAAAATAAGTTGTCTAGAGGATAACAATTCTTTACAAAACGTCATAGATAGATTAACTGAGTGGGCAAAAATGGAGCAAATGGAGTATAAGTTGGGAAAGTGTGAGCTTGACAGGAAGAGGAGAAAAGTGAAATCCCATTTATATGTAAAAGTAAAATCATTACAATCTTACCAGATCAAAGGGCTGCTCTCTCGTTAGTGTTTAACCTGAGGGCCACCAAGACTCACGTGAAGGGAGATGTTGAGAAGGAGAGTTCTTCATGGTACCTTGACCTGTGCAGGAATTGAAGCCACACTGTTGGCATCACTCTGCATCGCAAGCCAGCCATTCGGCAACTGAGCTAACCAACTACTCCCTATTTATATGTGGAGAGGCTGTGAAACTCTGCAGTACAGAGGGATCTGGGTATCCTGGCATCATGAATCACAAAATATTAATTACACAGGTTCAGGAAAAGATTATGAAGGCAAAAAGAAATGTTGTTTACTTGAGGGGAATTGGAACAGAAATGTAGAGAATTTTACTGCAGTTGTACCGGGCCTTGGTAAGATCACATCTGGTGTACTGTGTTCAGTTTTGACCTCCTTATCTGAAAAAGATATTAATGTTATAGAAGCAGTTCAGAGAAGGTTCACTTGACACGTTTCAGGGAAGAGGGTTTATCTCATGAAGAAACATTGAACAGGTTAGGCCTTTACATACTGGAGTTCAGAATAAGTAGTGACTTTTTTATAGGTCTTGAAGGAACTTGATTAGGTGGATCTTGAGAGATGTTTCCTCTTGTGGTATAGACTAAGTTAGGGGACACAAAGTAATGAATAATAAGTCTTGTTTCTAAGATTCCAGACAGAAGAGTTTGTTTTATCTCTCCATGGGTTATTATCCTATGAAACTCTCATCCTCAGAAAAAAGTGGGGGTTGAGTTACTGAAGTCATTTAAGGCTCTTTGATTTTCAATTGGCAATTGTGTCAACGCTGTTAGAGATGGGCAGGAAGGTAGAATTGAGGACACCAATCCTGTGGGACAAACAAATTTGCTCAGAGATAGAGTCATAGAGGCATACAGCACAGAAACAGGCCCTTCAGCCCAAGTTGCCCATGCCGACCATGTTTCCGAAACTGAACTCATCCCATATACCTGCCTTTAGCCAACATCTCTGTAAACCTTTCTTATCGATGTACCTGTCTAAATGTGTTTTAAACATTGTAATTGTACTCGCCTTTACCACTTCCTCCGGCAGCCCATCCATACACACACCACCCTCTGTGTGAAAAAGTTGCCCCTCAGGTCACTTTTAAATCTTTCCCCTGTCACCTGAAGCCTACGCCTTCTAGTTGTGGACTCCTCCACTCTGAGGAAAAGACCTTGGCTATTCACTTTATCTATGCCCCTCATGATTTTAAAAATGTCCATAAGGTCATAATGTCCACTCAGCCCCTGACACTCCAGGGAAAACAATGTCC
Source organism: Chiloscyllium plagiosum (assembly GCF_037043375.1). NCBI lineage: Eukaryota > Metazoa > Chordata > Chondrichthyes > Orectolobiformes > Hemiscylliidae > Chiloscyllium > Chiloscyllium plagiosum. The sequence continues at coordinate 80,800,531 of NW_028270149.1, forward strand.
CAGCCTATCCAGCCTCTCTTTGTAACTCAAACTCTCCAGTTCGAGTAGCATCCTTGTAAATCTTTTTTGTACCCTTTCCTGTTTAATAACATCTTTCCCACAGCAGGGTGACAAGAGTTGTACACAGTATTCCAAATGCAACCTCACCAACGTCTTATACAGCCGTAACATGACATTTCAACTTCTGTTCTCAATGCTCTGACCAATGAAGACAAGTGTGCGAAACGCCTTCTTCACCACCCTGTCTACCTGTGATGCCACTTTCAAGGAACTATGTCCCTGCACCTCGAGGTCTCTCTATTCAACAACAGTCCCCAAAGTCTGACCATTAATTGTGTAAATCCTGCCCTAGTTTCTCTTATCAAAATGCAACACCTCAAATTTATCTAAATTAAACTTCATCTGCCATTCCTCAGCTTATAGATCCAACTGATCAAGATCCCATTGTACACCTAGATAACCTTTTTCACTGTCCACTGTTTTGGTGTCGTTCGAAACTTACTAACCATACATCCTATATTCTCCTCCAAATCGTTTATATAAATGACAAAATGCACTGGACCCACCATCGATCCTTGTGGCACACCATTAGCAATATGTTTCCAGTCTCAACAACAACCCTACACCACCACCTCTGTCTCCTACCATCCAGCCATTTTTTTTTTAATCCAGTTGGCTGGCTCTCCTTGGATCTCATGTGAGATGACTTTACTTGCCAGTCTACCATGTGGAACCTTATCAAAGGTCTTGCAAAAGTCCACGTAGACAACATCTACCGCTCTGCCTTCATCTATCTGCTTGGCCACCCCTGCAAAAAGACTCAATAAAGTTAGTGAGCCATGATTTCCTGTGCTGAAAAATGTGTTGCTGTAAAAGCAGAGCAGGTCAGGCAGCATCCAAGGAGCATGAGAATCGATGTTTCGGGCATAAACCCTTCTTCAGGAATAATTTCCTCTGCACAATTTTAGGCTGACTATCCCTCATCAGTTCTTGTATTTCCAAACGCATGTAAATCCTGACCCTCAGAATTCCCTCCAACAACTTACCCATCACTGATATCAGGCTCACTGGTCTATAGTTCCCTGGCTTTTCCTTATCACCTTTCTTAAATGACCGAACATTAGCCCACCTTCAGTCTTCTAGCACCTCACCCATGGTTGTCGATGATACAAATTACTCTACAAGATGACCTGCAACTTCTTCCCTTACTTCCCACAATGTCCTGGGATACACATGATCAGGTCCAAGGGATTTATTGACCTTTTGGCATTTTAAGATATCCAGCACTTCCCCTTTTCAAGACATCACTATTTATTTCCCCAAATTCCTAGTCTCCTTCTTTCTCCACAATGAATATTGACATGAACTATCCATTTAGGATCCCATCCATCTCTTGTGGTTCCACACAAAGATGGTCTCATTGATCTTTAAGGGGTCCTATTCTCTCCACAGTTACTCTTATCTCTCTTAGTGTACTTGTAGAATCTATTTGTATCCTTCTTTACCCTATTGACCAAAGGTGTATCATGTCCCCCTTTTTGCCCCCAGATGTCCCTCTTAAGTGTATTCCTACAACACCTAAGGGATTCACTTAATGCCAGTTGTCTATACCTGACATACGACTACATAATTTTGTTGACCAGAGCGTCAATTTCTCCAGTCATCCTGTGTTCCCTACTCCAGCCAGCCTTGCTCTTCACATTGACAGGAACATGCTGGCCCTGAACTCATGTTATGTCACTTTTAAAAGCCTCCCACTTGCCAGACATCCTTTTACCTAAGAACAGCACCCCCTAAATAACTTTTGAAAGTTCCTGTCTAAAACCATCAAAATTGGCCTTGCTTCAGTTAGAACTTCAACTGGTGGATCAGGCCTAGCCTTTTCAATAATAATTTAAAAACTAATCAAATTATGGTCAAAGTGCTCCCCCACTAACACCCCAGTCATTTTCCCTGCCTTATTTCCCAAGACAAGGTCGAGTTTTGCCCTTTCTTTAGTAGGCTCATCCACATTTTGATTGAGAAAGTATTTTTCTAAATACTTAAATTCCTCCCCGTCCAAGTCCTTAACATCCGGCATTTATAGTGATTTGTATCTGCCGCTTCCAGTTGTCTGTTCCAGCTGTCCGCTGCAGTGGCCGGTATATTGGGTCCAGGTCAATGTGCTTATTGATTGAATCTGTGGATGAGTGCCATGCCTCTAGGAATTCCCTGGCTGTTCTCTGTTTGGCTTGGACAACAGGAGACGAAACGTCTGCAACAGAAATTCCCAGCTCGGTAAACTAGTCCCACCTGCTTATGCTTGGCCCACAACCCTCCAAACTTTTCCTATTCATAAAATTATCCAAATGCTTGTTAAATGTTGTAACTGTACCTGCTTACAATTACTTTCTCTGGCAGTTCATTCCATACACAAACAACCCTCTGTGTAAAAACGTAACCCCCATATCTTCTTAAATCTTTCTCCTCTCATCTTAGAAATATGCACCCGAAGTTTGAACCCACACACCCAAGGAAAACGACTCTTGTCATTCACCTTATCTTTGCTCCTCATGATTTTATAAACCTCAATAAGGTCACCCCTCAGCCTCCGATGCTCCAGGGAAAGCAGTCCCAGCCTATTCAGCCTTTCCCTATAGCTCAAATCCTCCAACCCCAGCAACATCCTTGTAAGTCTTTTCTGAACCCTTTCAAGTTTCACAACATCCTTCCAAGAGGAAGAAGAGCAGAATTGCAGAATTACACAATATTCCAAAAGTGGCCTAACCAATGTCCTGCACAGGACCTCCCAACTCCTGCACTAAGTAATCTGACCAATAAAGGAAAACATACCAAATGCCTTCTTCACTATCATAGCTGCCTGTGACCTATTTTCAAGGAGCTATGAACCCGCACTCCAAGGTCTCTTTGTTCAGCAACACTTCCTAAGACCTTACTATTAATTGTATTAGTCCTGCAGAGTTTTGCTTTCCCAAAATGCAGCACCTCCCATTTATCTAAATTAAACTCCATCAGCCAATCCTCAGCCCATTGGCCCATTTGTTCAAGATCCTGTTGTAATCTGAAGTAACTTTCTTCACTGTCCACTACACCTCCGATTTTGGTGTCACCTGCAAACTTACTAACTATACCTCTTAGGCTCACATCCAAATCATTTATATAAATTATTAAAAGTAGTGCAGCCAGCACTGATCCTTGCGACACTCCACTGGTCACAGGCTTCCAGTCTGAAAATCAACCCTCCCCCACCTCCCTCTGTCTTCTACCCCCAAGACAGTTCTGTATCCAAATGGCTAGTTCTCCATGTATTCCATGAGATCTAACCTTGCTAACTAGTCTCCCATGGGGAACCTTGTCGAATGCCTTTTGAAGTTCATACAGATCATGTCTCCCACTCTGCCCTCATCAATCCTCTTTGTTACTTCTTCAAAAACCTCAGTCAAGTTCGTGAGACATGATTTCCCACGCACAAAGCCATGTTGACTATCCCTAATCAATCCTTGCCTTTCCAAATACATATGCATCCTGTCCCTCAGGATTCTCTCCAATAACATGCTCATGATCGACATCAGGGTCACCGGTCCCTGGCTTGCTCTTACCACCTTTCTTAAATAGTGGCGCCACATTAGCCAACCTCCAGTCTTCCAGCACCTCACCTGTGACTATTGATGATGCAAATATCTCAGCGAGATGCCCAGCAATCACTTCCCTAGCTTCCCACAGAGTTTGAGGGTACACCTGATCAGGTACTGGGGATTTATCCACTTCTATGCGTTTCCAAACATCCAGCACTGCCTCCTCTGTGATATGGACACTTTTCAAGATGTCACCATCTATTTCCCTACATTCTATATCTTCCATGTCCTTTTCCACAGTAAATACTGATGCAAAATACTCGCTTAGTGTCTCCCCCATCTCCTGTGGCTCCACTCAAAGGCTGCCTTGCCGATCTTTGAGGGACCCCATTCGTTCACTAGTTACCCTTTTGTTCTTAATGTATTTGTAAAAACCCTTTGGAATCTCCTTAACTCTATTTTGCAAAGGTATCTCAAGTCCCCTTTTTGCCCTTCTGATTTCCCTCTTAAGTATACTGCTACTGCCTTTATACTCTTTTCAGGATTCACTCGATCTATCCTGTCTATAGTTGACATATGTTTCCTTCTTTTTCTTAATCAAACCCTCAATTTCTTTAGTCATCCAGCATTCCCTACACCAACCAGCCTTTCCTTTCACCCTAACCGGAATATACTGTCTCCTGACTCTTGTTATCTCATTCTGAAGGCTTCTCATTTTCCAGCAATCCCCTTACCTGCGAACATCTGCCCCCAATCAGCTTTTGAAAGTTCTTGCCTGATACCATCAAAATTTACAAAACAAAACGTCTTCTCTCAAAACCAGGTGGAATTTAATTCTTCTATTTGGATCTTCCCGTGTCTTCTTCTTAGGGATTCTGTTTCACAGGTTATTGAATTATAAATGTACTTTTAAGAGAGCTATCTTTCAGGCAGTCTTTTCACATGCTGGTAGCTGGGCAGTTCTCCTCCCAACTGTTCAATTTCCCCTGGTCTTATACACCCCCCTCCTTCCCCAAAGCTTGGGATTGTGTCATTGGCTTTTAAGATTGTCAATGTACTAAATTCAAACTGGATTGGAGTTTAGCATTTTTCGAGGTATAATTTAAACTGATTGGCCTAATTCAAATCTTTTTTGTCCTTTCTAGGCAACTAGTTACCCTAGCTACCCCAGTAGCTGGAGCACCTGTTACATTGTATCTTATTGAGAACACTTGGTGTTGTCAGGTAGCTCTACCAGCTTTTAATTCACTGAAAGATACAGTACACCCACATCTTCATAACATCTCCCCCCTTAAGAAAAAAATGAACCATCATGATGGAAAGATGGCTTCATTTTTTTTCTTAACTTTTTAAACATTATCCTAAGATGCAGATAACTTTAATATAAGTTCACCTTAACTTCTTCCCATATACCTATATATATATTAAACATTAAATAGAGATAAATCTCATCTAAAAACACTGGGAGGGAGCAGAAGTTTGAACCTAGCATGAAGATAATTTGGGAAGCTTTCTCGTGGGTTGAGAAGACTAATAGTAAAGGTAAAGTGGCCATAGTCGCATCAGACCATTGGGCTGCTCTCTGGTGATGACTTAACCTGAGGGTGACTATGCCTCAGTTGAGGGGCGGGGTTGAGAAGGAGAATCATTATATTCCTCAAGCATGGAAGCAGTCCATTTGGCTCATCAAGTCCACACTGACCCTCCAAAGAGCAGCACACCCAGAAACACTTCACTACTCTTTCCCTGTAACTCCACGTTTCCCATGGTTAACCCACCTAGCCTGCACATCCCTGGACACTAGGGGACAATTTAGCATGGCCACTTCACCCAAAACTACAAGTCTTTGGAGTGTAGGAGGAAACCACAGCACCCAAACGAAACCCATGCAGACATAGAGAGAGTGTGCAAACTCCACCCAGTCACCCGAGGGTCGGAATAAAACCCGGGTCCCGAGCACTGTGAGGCAACAATACTAATCTCTGAGCCACTGCACTGCCCTTCATGGTAACTTCAGCTGGTGTGGGAATTGAACCCATGCTGTTGGCATCACTTTGCTTCAGAAACCAGCCATCCAGCCAATTTCCTGTATAGCCCTCTAGTACTCACCACTCCAATGCCGATCTTCAAAAAGAGGGAGTATGATGGAGGCGGTTAGTAATGATATAGAGGTAGGAGGTGTAGTAAGGTGCTTCCATTGAATGAGTAGGAAGTATAGTGGGCAGAAAGGATGAGTAGATTGGGAGGATAAAATCACGTGGAGTATTGTGAACAGTTTAAGTAATTTATTTAAGAAAGTATATACAATTGTATTGGAAGCAGTTTAGAAAAGGTAAATTAAACTAATTTCTAGATTGAGTGGATTGCCTTATGGCAAATGGTTGGTAAAACTGAACTTATATCTGTTGGAGTGTCGAGGAATAAGAAGCGACTTGATGGAAGAATAAGGCCCTGAGGGAACTTAATAAGATAGATATAGAGACAGAGCTCCATTTATAGGAGAATCGAGAAGTAGATGCTACTGCTTAATGGTTAAGGGTTGCCCATTTAAAAAGAAATGAGGCAAGTTTTTGAAGGTGTTGAAAGCACAATTCCTTATTTCTTTTTTTAAAAGCAGGTGTACAAAGATTCTTGTTTAGCAAGGGATGAGATGTTATCTGGATAGCTTGGAATGTAGATTTGGGGTTAAAATCAGATCAACCATGAATGGTGAAGCAGTCTTAAAGCTCTGAATAACCAACTCCTGCTCTTTTTCTATGTCTTTATGTATCTTAGGTACAGAAAAGCAGAAAGTGTGCTATGACTCTGTAATGAGACCATCAGCAGGCTGATGCACCAATGGTGAAGGGCACGACGCAAGGAAGCTGAGCAGTTCATTAGGACCTCCATCAGTAGTTGGCAATGGTGAGGGAGGGTAGCTGGGATAGTAGTGTGGACTCTCTCAGGAAATAAGGGTATCCTTGGTGGAGGGAAGGCCGATTGGAAGGTAGAGCAGACAGGCAAATGATTTCCTTAGCCTGATGAAATGTATCGGCTCTTTCCATGTAAATACTTGTCAATAGTTTCCCTTAATTTTCTTTTCACTTTGTAATGACCTGATGTCAGGGAAAGAAAGAATCTCTGCTTCATGATCTTTGGGCAGTCTGTGTTGAAACAATATGTTACATCTGTGGATCTCACAACCAACCACCTTCAGCTGCTTCATCAACAATCTTCACTCCATCCTAAATCCAGAGTTTGGGATATTCAATGATGATTCCACAATGTTCAGCACTATTTGTGACATCTCCAATACTGCAACAATCTTTGTGCAAACGTAGAGGGACCAAGACAGCATACAGCTTCAGGCTGATAAGTGGCAAGTAACATTTCTGTCATTCAAGTGCCAGGTGCTGGTGATCTCCAACAAGAGAGAATGTAACCACCGCCCTTGACAAATTGCACAATCTTTGCTGAATCCCTCACTCTCAAACTTCTCAGATTTCACTTTGACCAGAAAATGAACTGAACCAGTTGTATAAATAATAAGGTTGCAAGAGCAGGTCAAAATCTAGCAATTCTACTGCAAGTAACTCTCCTTCCTGTCTGTCCACCAGTCAGAAGTGAATTAAAAAACACTGCACTTAACTGGATGAGTACAGCCCTAAAAAAGATCAATATCACCCAGGACAAAACAGCTCACTTGATTGGCCTGTCAGCTACCATCTTTAGCATTCGGTACCTTCACCAGCAATGCACAGTAACAGCAGTGTGAATTCCAAATAAGATACTCTGCAGTAACTCTCCAAGGCTTCTTCTCCTCACCTTTCAATCCAACAAGCTCAAACGTCGAGGAGGAAAAGGTGAGCAGGTGCATGAGAACAGCACCATCTGAAAATTCCACTCCAAGCCGCACACCATCCTGACTTGGAATTATAGAACATAGAATAGTACAGCACAGAACAGGCCTTTCAGCCCACGATGTTGTGCCGACCACTGATCCTCATGTATGCACCCTCAAATTTCTGTGACCATATATATGTCGAGGAGTCTCTTAAATGTCCCCAATGACCCTGCCTCCACAACTGCTGCTGGCAACGCATTCCATGCTCTCACAACACTTTGTGTAAAGAACCCGCCTCTGACATCCCCTCTATACTTTCCTCCAACCAGCTTAAAACTATGACCCCTCATGTTAGTCATTTCTGCCCTGGGAAATAGTCTCTGGCTATCGACTCTATCTATGCCTCTCATTACTTTGTATACCTGAATTAGGTCCCCTCTTCTCCTCCTTTTCTCCAATGAAAAAAGTCTGAGCTCAGTCAACCTTATTAGATAAGCCCTCCAATTCAGACAGCATCCTGGTAAACCTCCTCTGAACCCGCTCCAAAGCATCCACATCTTTCTTATAATAGGGCGACCAGAACTTGACGCAGTATTCCAAGTGCGGTCTAACCAAAGTTTTATAGAGCTGCAACAAGATCTCACGACTCTTAAACTCAATCCCCCTGTTAATGAAAGCCAAAACACCATATGCTTTCTTAACAACCATGTCCACTTGGGTGGCCATTTTAAGGGATCTATGTACCTGCACCCCAAGATCCTTCTGTTCCTCCACACTACCAAGAATCCTATCCTTAATCCTGTACTCAGCTTTCAAATTCGACCTTCCAAAATGCATCACCTCGCATTTATCCAGGTTGAACTGGATTCGTTATATTCGTGTTCCTCACCGTCACGGGGTCAAATCCTAGGATTCCTGTCCCAACAGCATCATGTGTGTGTCTCTGCACCCTGAGGAGTTCAGTGTTTCAAGAACACAGTTCACCATCACCTCTCCCCAAGACAATTAGAGTTGGTCAATAAATTCTGGACTTGCCAGTGATGCACACTTGCACAAATGAACAAGAAAAAGAAATACCTGTCACTTTAAAACTGACTGTTTGGAAACAGTTATAACTAATAGCTGATCTGGAATGTTTGGATTGACGGTAGAAATCACCTGGGACCTTGCATCTAATAACATGTGTAAACAGGACTATTTTCCTTTTAATAAACTGACCACCAACTGCAGGTCATTGGACCTTGTACTGCTCTCAGCCCTGGTTCTGAGATGAAATTGTTACCCAATGCTGTTAGCAATTCACGTCAGAAAGGTTTACACAAAAGCTTCACAAGACGAATGCTTAAAGTGTAGTCAAGAATGGACAAGAACGAATTGGCTTTATCTCCGAATGAACAGCAAAAACACCCTCCTGAGGGCACTGTGATATTTGAGCAACGCAAGGCTGTAAATGTACGTGAAACTCTATATGCTTTTGGGATTCTGCTTGTGCTTTTCCATCTGTGGGGTTTAGTAGAGGGGGTGCTAATGGCTTATTAGGAACCGAGGGATTGGAGCAGTGTAGTCATCAGTGAAATCTTTAACTGAGCCACTCTATTTCCATCTGACTTGCAGATTTACAGACCAGCTTGGCTGGGTGGGTGGATGGGATGCATTTGTTTTAACTCCATTATTTATATTGACCATTTGTTCAGGTCAGAATTGGAACACTGCTGAAGTGTCATGGAAAGAGTCATGTAGCTGCCCTCCACATTCAGCCATTAAACAATGGCTGACATTTAGCGCGCTACAATATAGTCTAGACCAAAAATATATACTTTTAACAAATATCCAGTAAGGAAAATGGGTAACCATGACTAATAAAAGAAGTTAATGATTGTATTAAATCAAAGGAAGGACTGTATGAAGTATCCAAAATAGTTTGTAAGCCTATGAATTGGAAACATTTTGGAATTCAGCAAATGATGAATGACAGAAATACTAAGAATGGGAGAATAGAACATGAGAGTACACTAGCTAGAGATATAAAGTTGGAGTATAAAAGCTTCTACAGGGATGTAAAAATAAAACAAAAACAATATCAAAAGGGTGCCCATTTCAAGAAAAAACAGAATTTTAAAAAAGAGGCAAGGAGAAAGTGAGGACTGCAGATGCTGGAGATCAGAGCTGAAAAACATGTTGCTGGAAAAGCACAGTAGGTCAGGCAGCATCCAAGGAGCAGGAGAATCGACGTTTTGGGCATAAGCTTTTCCAGCCACACATTTTTCAGCTTTAAAAAAGAGGGTAAGGATACTGCAGCAAAACTAAACCAATATTTTGCATTTATCCCCATAGAAGAAACTGAAAATATCCCAGAAAAAAATAAGAATCTATGGACTAATACAATTAGAAATTCGGTTTCAAAAATGTCAATATTGGCAAACAAAAGTATGAGAAAATTTAATCCAATTTAAAGTAAGTAAATCTTCTGAACATGAGTTACATTTGGGTGGCACAGTGGTAGCACTGCTACCTCACAGTGCCAGGGACCTAGGTTCAATTCCACTCACAGCTGATTATGTGTGTGGAGATTGCACATTCTCCCCATGTCTGCGTGGGTTTCCTTCAGTTACTCGGCTTTCCTCCCACAGTCCAAAGATGTACAGGTTAAGTGGATTGGCTGTGCTAAATCGTTCAGAGATGTGCAGGCTAATGCATTAGCCATAGGAAGCCATATGGAAATAGGATAAAGGAGTGGTTCAGGTTGGGATCCTCTTTGGAGGGTTGATGTGGACTTGATGGGCTGAATGACTAGTTTCCAGACTGTGGGGATCCTGTGATGAACTCAGAATGATCGAAAAGGTGGATATAGCGATAATGAATGCATTTGTGGTCACAATTAAAAATTCTATGTCCTTTGGAATAGTAACTACAGATTAAAAGTTAACAATGCAACTTCACTATTTACAAAAGCAAGGTCCAAAAACAAAGAACTACAGACCTGTTAATGTAAACACTCATGGAAATTTATGAAAAAAGGGATCATGTTTAAAAACTGTTTTAATTTTTTGAGGACGTAACTTAGTAGATTTTCTCTGGGTGGGATGGGGAAGGGGAAGGGGTGTGGTTAGGTGGAGAGGACCAATGGATCTTGCATATTTAGCTTTTGACAAGGTTCCACACACAACGTGAGGAAACAAAAACAACATATGGATCTAAAGAAGTATGTATTCACTGTTTAAGAACTGGTTAACGGGCAGAAAACAGAAAGTAGGTACAAATGTATCATTCTTAATTGGAAGAAGTGTCATATCAAACTCAAACGGTTGACTCCATTTCTCACTGCACAGATGCTGCCAGACTTGCTGAGTTGGGTTGGTGACGATTCGCTGCCGCCGATTAGCCACTGACGGTTCGCCACCAACGTTTCTCCACTGGGGTCGTTTGACCTCTGGAGACTATTCCCCACCGGAAATATATATATGTAGTGATTGTTTTACCTCCCGCCTGTTCTTTCAAACTTCTCAGTCCCCTTTATTTATACAACAACATCGTACATATTGATAAAAAAAGAGGTGAAATATCATTTTATTGGTTTATACATAAAAATGAGCTACAAACACTTGCAGTGGCGATTTGTCCTCAGCACTGAAAGGGCAGTGGCTAATCGGTGGCGGTGAATGGTCCCATCCAGGCTGAGTTTCCTCAGCATTCTATCTTATAAGATTTCCAGTATCCACAGTTAATGCTTTTATTTGAGTGTAAATGTGAGTTATGAGGAAAGTGCAAAGATGCTTTTTGGCTTTGGAGAGGCTATCTGAGTGGGCAAAGAATTGTCAGATGGAATACAGTGTGGAGAAATATGATACAATGTACTTGGGTTGGAAAAACAGAAATACAGCATACTTCTTTAACAGTAAAAGATTGGGAAGTGTTGAACTTCAAAGAATTGGTTTCCTTGGTTCACCAGACACTGAAATTTAACACATTGTGACTGCAAGCAATTAAGAAGACTTTCTCCCACAGTCCAAAGATGTGCAGGTTAGGTGGATTAGCCACGGGAAATGCAGGGTAACAGGGATGGGAAGGGTTTGGGTGGGCTGTTCTTCAAAAGATTGATTTGGACTCAATGACCCAAATGACGTCCTTCCACATTGTAGGGATTCTATGATTTTGGTGATAAAGATTGTGGTTTGATTGCTGAAACCTCACTCAGCTTCTGCACTGCATCCCAGGGAGTGCATGTTTAGCAGCTTAGGGAAACTGTTTAGGCCTGGACACTGTCAAGTTACTTCAACACTATATCCACTCAGGTACTTGACGTTTCCCCCATACATTCCTGAATTGTGCCTTGCAGGTAGTCAAGAAAAACTGAGGAGTCAGCAGATGAACCACGTAGCAGAATATCCAGCTGCAAGTTTTGATCAGTGTGTTGATCACAGGGACTCACCAACTGTAATACTGCTGTATGCAAAGTGAAGATGATTATTTTGGACTTGGAGTGCTCATTGTTATGGACCAGACCAAACCCCCTCAAAATATTCAGAAGATAGTCTAAACCCGAATGTTTTGTGATTTTAAAGTTAAATGTAAAATGATGCATTCTGGATGCCATTCAATTGGTCAAACTATCAGATTTAAAGCAAAACACATTGTATTCATACACTATAGTTAAAATAAAGAAGGAATTGAATAACTGAACTGTATTGGAAGACTTACCAGAATAGAAACAGCTGATACAGTAACTATTCCTAATTAACTGTTCCAATACAGTAGCATCCCATAAACACACCCTTGGCAAAAAGCAAATTCATAAAACAGATTGTCTCATATGCAACTCCCATAGCATAAAGACAATCCAAGCTTTTGGCTGTAACCATGAGAGGGAGAAAATAGCTTTCACTTCTTCAAGATCCCAACAGCAACTGCTGAAATCTAAACTAAAAATCCTGGTTCTGTGGGAGTTCAACCACACCCATTCAGGCTGCCTCTATTATTTCAAATTTAAAACAAAACCAAGGCTTCACAAGTGGTTTATTTTCTCAATCTGCTCGACACCTGTCCCCCATTCTGTTTCTAAGCCGCAGCATCATCACATGAATTGCCTGGAAATTGTTTGGCACAAACAACATTTGTTACCCATCAAGTATTTCTTTGACATTGTCCAGTTCTTGCTGCATGTGGGTTTGGATTGCTTTCTGTTTGGAGGTGTTAAGAATGGAGTGTGAACTCTGTGCTAGCATCAGTGAGAACAGGAAATTGAATCAACATTTTCAGAAGGAGAATGATGACAGAAATTCAATAATGAACCAAATCCCTTTGTATTTCATCTTTTAGCTATTCCTGCACCAACGGTACCCACTAAGTACTTGTTTCCTTCTAATCTGTAATATTTTCTGGTTATCCACAATGAGTTTATCAGTCACGGATATAATGATTTTCTGATAGGCTCTGATTCCTTTAGTGGGTTACATTGATTGCCTGAAGACAACTAACCTCCTATTTCGTATCTTCCATGGATTTCATCAGGGGTTTGGTTCACTGAGATGGCCAGGAGGTGATGTGAAATGGTGCCAATGGCATGGAATCAATTCCTATCGTCCATTTATGGAGGTCCTGCTTCACTGGATGAGCTGCACTTGAGGCAGCACTCAAGATTTTAGTAACAAAATGATCTCTCTCTCTCTAATAGAGAAAGATATGTGTGGTCTATTGTGACCATGGATTAATGATGATGAATTTTATACCTCCTCCCATCCCTCCTTGGATCATGACCCATCACGGAACATCAGGCCATTGCATCAACTATGGTCACTAACCTCATTACACTTGGTTTCATGTAGGTCATGAACATTGGAACTCAGCACTATCTTTTTGTGATATGCCACTCAGCAGTTCACTAACTTCCTGATGCCACCTTCCTACTCTTTTCTACCTTCAGTCACGTTCACACTCATAGCTCTGAAGGATTAGAGGTCTGATCTCAGGAGCAGACATCCGTTTTTTAACCTTCATCCTGCTTTTCTTGGTAATCCATTGGCATTTCCTTGTTAGCCGAGAGCTAGAGATGTGATGTTTCTTGTGATGTTGAACACTAATGTTAAGGTATCCCTCATTTCTCCAAGTTTAGAATCTGAGTGTTCAGATCATTGGAGGGAACCAGTATATTCTCAATGACCCACTCTCCAACATTGACTATTCTGTACTCAGCAAAGATGAGTCCCCTCTGCGTCTCCACCTTAATAAATTTCATGTTGTTGAATCCTTCTTTCATCATCTTTGCCTCTGTGCCCATTTCTTTGGGCAGGAGTCCTCTCCCCATCCCAAGGACCCCTTTGCCCATCTCCAACACTCTCCCTCCATCTGGACCCGTCCCTCTGGCATTCTGCCTGTACTTGACCTGTTCGTTGAGAATTGTCGATGTGACATTGCTCACCTCAATTTCTCTGCCCCCTTCACCTATTAAAACCTGTCTCTCCCTGAACTGACTGCACTCCCTGCACTCAGATCCAACCCTGACCTTTTTTATTAAGCCTGCTGATCAGGGCGGTGCTGTTGTAGTCGGGGATACTGGTCTCTACATTGCAGAGGCTGAGTGCCAGTTCTCAGATGCCTCCTCCTGTCTCCCTCTGGACTAATGACCCCACCATGGACCATCAGGCAATTGTATCAAATATGGTCAGTAACCTCATTTCATTTGGTGATCACCACCCACCCCCCCGCCCCACACCTCCAAGCTGACAGTAATCCAACCCCACACAGCTTGCTTCTACCTCCTTCTGGAAATCCACAAACAGAACTGCACAAGCAGATCCATTGTTTCTGCCTGCTCCTACCAGGAATTCATTTCTTCCTACCTTGATTTGGTCTTTTCTCCCCTGATCCGGTCCCTGTGCACTTAACATTTGCGATTCCTCTAATGCTTCAAGCCACTTTTGGAATATCCAATTTGCAAGCTCCAGCCGCCTCCTATTCACCATGGACATGCAATCCCTGTACACGTCTATTCCCCATCAGGATGGTCTCAGGGCTCTCTGCTTCTTCCTGGATGGGGTAAGTGGAACATTCCTTGTTCCAGTCCTATTCTGGCCCCCACTCATCACATTTTCTCCAATATATCAACGATGTCATTAGTGCTGCTTCCCTTTCTCAGCCAGAACCGAAATGATTTATTGATTTTGCTTCCAATTTCCACCCCACGCTCACTTTCATCCGGTCCACCTCTAACTCATCCCTCCAAATTCACCTAACTCCTCTTTCAAAAATCACTGGAGTCAGGGAAAGTCCCAAACGATTGGAAAATTGCTGTTGTAACCCCCTTGTTCAAGAAAAGATCAAGACAAAAGATGGAAAATTATAGGCCGATTTGCCTAACCTCGATTGTGGGTAAAATTCGAGAAACCATCGTTAAGGATGAGATTTCTAAATTCTTGGAAGTGCAGGGTCGGATTAGAACAAGTGATCATGCATTTAGTAAGGGGAGGTCGTGCCTGACAAACCTCTTAGAATTCTTTGAAGAGATAATAAGTAGATTAGACAAGGGAAACCCAGTGGATGTTATCTGCCTAGACTTCCAAAAGGCCTTTGATAAGGTACCTCACAGGAGGCTGCTGAATAAGGTGAGGGCCCATGGTGTTTGAGGTGAGCTACTGGCATGGTTTGAGGATTGGCTGTCTGACAGAAGGCAGAGAGTTGGGATAAAAGGTTATTTTTTGGAATGGCAGCTGGTGACAAGTGGTGTCCCGCAGGGTTCAGTGTTGGGGCTGCAGCTGTTCACATTACATATTAATGATCGAGATGAAGGGACTGGGGGTATTCTGGCCAGGTATGCCAATGATGCGAAGTTAGGTGGACAGGCAGGTAGTTCTGAGGAGGTGGGGAGACTGCAGAAAGATTTAGACAGTTTAGGAGAGTGGTCCAAGAAATGGCTGATGAAATTCAATGTGAGCAAATGCGAGACTTTGCACTTTGGAAAAAAAACATAGGCATGGACTATTTTCTGAACGGTGAGAAAATTCATAAAGCCAAAGTACAAAGGGATCTCGGAGTCCTAGTACAGGATTCTCTAAAGGTTGTTTTGCAGGTTGAGTCTGTGATTAAGAAAGCAAATGTAATGTTGTCATTTATCTCAAGAAGGTTGGAATGTAAAAGCAGTGATATGCTACTGAGACTTTATAAAGCCCTAGTTCAGCCCCATTTGGAACACTGTGTCCAGTTTTGGGCCCCACACCTCAGGAAGGACATACTGGCACTGGAGTGTTTCCAGTAGAGATTCACATGGATGATCCCTGGAATGGTAGGCCTATTACACGATGAACGGCTGAGGTTCATGGGATTGTATTCATTAGAGTTCAGAAGATTGAGGGGAGATCTAATAAAAACTTACTTCATGGCTTGGAAAGGGTGGACTCTGGGAAATTATTTCCAAAAGGTGGTTAAACTAGGACCCATGGGTGTAACCTTAAAATTAGAGGGGGGTCAATTTAGAACAGAAATAAGGAGACATTTCTTCAGCCAGAGAGTCGTGGGCCTCTGGAATTCATTGCCATGCAGCGCAGTGGAGGCCGGGACGTTAAATGTCTTCAAGGCAGAGATTGATAAATTCTTAATCTCACAAGGAATTAAGGGATGCAGGGAGAGTGTGGGTAAGTGGTGTTGAAATGCCCATCAGCCATGATTGAATGGCGGAGTGGACTCAATGGGCTGAATGGCCTTACCGCAACTCAGATTTCTTATGGTCTTATGGTTCCCTTCCTCGACATCTCTGTTTCTATTTCCAGGGATTCACTAGCCACTACTATCCACTATAAGCCCACTTACTCCTACAGTCACTCACAATATACATCCTTGCACTTTGTTTCCTGTAAAATCTATATTCCATTCTCACATTTCCTCTATCTCCATCGCCTATGTTCTAATGAGGCCAACTTCGACAAGGGACCCTTAGAAATGTCTACCTTCTTGCTGAACCAAGGATTCCCCAACACCATTGTCGACAGGGCCCTCAAATGGATCCGACCCATCTCCTGCACTTCCTCCCTCACCCCCACTCTTGTTTCCCACATGAGCAATAAGGTTCCCCTTATCCTTACCTACCATCCCATCAGAAGATCATCAGTGCCATTTCTGCCACCCTCAGTGAGATGCCACTATCAGACACATATTCCCTCCCCTTGTCTACCTTCTGCAGGGATCATTTCCTCCAGGTCCATTCTTCCTTCTCACCCAACACCCTCCCACAGCCCCATGGCACCTTCCCCTGCAACAGTCGAAGGTGTAACATCTGCCCATTTACCTTGTCCCTCCAGTATCCAAGGGCCCAAACATATCTTCCAGACAAAGCAGCACTTGCACCTCTCACAATCTAGTCTACTGCATTTGCTGCTCAAAAACAGTCTCCTCTATATGAGGAAACAAAGTGTAGACTGGGCGGAAGCTTTGCAGAACGTCTACATTCTCCCTGCAAAAATGACCTTGAGTTGCGTGCCACTTTAACACACCACCTTGTTCCCTGGCTAACTCTGATTTCTCTCCATAGATGCTGCCTGACCCGCTGAGCATTTCCAGTAATTTCTGTTTTGTACCCTCAGTTACCTGTTGTCTTGGATGCTCCATGCAGATTAAACCAGTAAGGCCTGAGACATCACGCCAATCATTTCAGAGATGAACCCTTTCAATCTCTCTGGTGGTGTACAGTGCAGCCAGAAAGGTTGTCAAAACTTTGAATGAGTCTCTACATCTACACTGATGAGCAGAACCTGGAGAGGCCTGGACCCTCTCATGGGGACCCTTCACTACTGTCCCTCTGTCCAACACCCCTTCTTGCTCATTTGTGATGTGTGACTCATTAGATCATAAGCCAACACCTTTCCTTGTTGGTCTCACTGAGCTGTGTGTATTTGAGGTGGTGGATGGTGTGTATAAGTCCTCTGCTGCATGTTGGAGCCCAGTGATCACCAGCTCCAGTTATTGGCTTGTACAGAGAGGACAAGAGTCAATTCTCTCATAACTCACAAGTCACTTTATTAATGTTGTTAGACAATAAGTGTGTATAGCTGAAACACCTGTTGGCAGAAACCAAAAGCTAGAACTTGTTTGTAACTCACTAGGGTCCTCTGATACTCCTTGAGTAGTCACAAAATATAAAAGCTAATACCCAAGCAGGATAGCTGCTGATGATGACAAGGGCTGACGCTGGCCAGGTGCTTCTTTCCCCGCCTCTCTGTCAATGTTGGCACCGTGTTTTTGACATAGGGTTCACTGCTGTGATGGTCAGTCTCTGCAGTTTTCACTGGCTCCACATCCAAGAGTCGTCTTCTTATTTCTTTCCTTTCGAAATGTCTGTCTCTGCGCCATTGGCTCAGGCTTATCATATGCCTTTACCTTATTGGCTCTGGCCCACGACTTGGGCAGCTTGTCCAATTAAGGTTTTTGCATTACTTTATCTTCCTTTGGCATTACTTCATCTTTCCAGAGAACTTAGCTAGTATAAACCAGTTTCAACTTCACACCATTACCTGGACACAGGCCATTTTAGTTCACAAGCCGCTTCTTCCTACACACCAGTAATTCTGCAGTGTGTAGGCAGCTTGTATCCCTCTCTCTCTTTTCCTGCAGCCACTGGCTAACATCTCTCCCCTTTTTATCCAAAGCAACTTATTTTAGGATCATTTTGTGTCTCTTTCTGTGGACCACTCCTGGAATTGTCAGTATCCCACAAAGAATGTGTTGTATGTGTTGTGTAATATTGTTATAGCAAAATAGAGAAAATAACATAAACAGAACACGAAAGAAAAATATAATAATATAAAGAGAACATGCAATACAAGTATGAAGAAATAATGTGTATATAACTTAATTCAGTGTTTTCATAATATTCCTTCTGTTTCATGACAGGGTCAACCTCAGATCTCTGCACAATTTCATTTGTCTACCTCCTAAGCTGACATACATTGGGTATGACAACTATTAATGCACATAGACTCACTACCACAGCAAGATGTGACAGAATTCTGATCCACAGATGTATTTGAACATTGGATCCCCTATTCCAGAAACTGTCCCACAACCCGGGGTCCTGCAACAACTCCTTTGCTTTATCAGGAAGAGTTCTAATTATTTTAGTGTGTTTGGTCCGTTGATGGATTATCTCTTTTGCCTCTCTGTTTTCAGGCCCCGTCTTACCCCCTCCAATTGTTTTGATACAAATGGGCCCTTGGGATCATTTACTGCTGTCAATTGACACTTGTGTTTTCGTCCCTGGTGTGTGAAGTTGTCTGCTAACATAGTGATGGTTTTTACCCCTTTCAGAGGTGATATTCCTTTCCTGTAGCAACAGTGTCCATCGAGCGATTCTGTTTCAGCTAACTGAACCATCTTTAATCCTTCTGTCTAATAGTCGCTGTGCTGAGGTATGTTCTGTTAGTAATTGTAAGTGGGTTCAGTCGTACTATGTAGATAAAATGCTGCACTGCCCAGAAACAGCCAACAAATTTTTCACATACTGTGTACTCTGCTCGACCAGTGACAGTGTGTGTGAGTTGTCTGCTCCCGATCTTAACTTCCTTTGCGTCTCCTGTAACAGAACCTGTGAAAAGGGTGGTACCTATGGTGGCTACCTCCAATGAAAACAGCTCAGTTGGATTTGGGATTTTCAGAACAGGCATGGCAGATAGTGCTTGCTTTAGAGCTGCAATGGTTTGTCTGTGTTCCATTTTCCACTCGCACGCCACAATCTATTTTAATAACTAAATAGCGGGGCTGGTTTTGTGGTCAATGTGGTCTCTGCAAGACTCCACTAAGCCTTGGAAGGATCTCAACCCTTTGACATCCCACAGAACAGGGAATCTGCTGATCGCTTCGTCCATTTCTCTTTTCCCCGATGACAGAATCATTCCCAGATAAGTAATGTCCTGCTTCATACCTGCGCTTTCTTAGGGTTCACTTTCAGGCCCAACTCATGCAACAATTGCAGTACTTCAATTAGCAGCTGATAGTGTTCCTTTTCAGTTTCGGTTTGTAGAAGCAAGTTGTCTACACTAAACATTAATGTCTTGAGAATCTTTTACCTTCCCTTAGACCTTGTTGAAAAATGGACGGGGAATTAGGAAATCACTGTGGCAGGGCAGTCAATGGATATTGCTGGTCTTGGAAAGTAAATGCAGATTTATATTGGTACTCTTTCTCCAGTGGAATTGACCAAAACACATTACTTACGTCCAAAACGGTGACCCATTTTGCTTGACTACGATCTCTGGGTTAGTTGCTATGGTGGAGGCTCTAAACGGGGTGGCCTTGTTCAATGTTTGGCTGTCTATCACTATTTGCCAGCTACTGTCTGGTTTCGTAATTGGCCAAATAGGTGAGTTGTTAGTGGAAGCTACAGGTCTCAGTATCCTTTGTTGCAGCAAACTCTGTATCACTTTCCCTACCTCTTCTTCTGCCTGTTTCAGAAAACCACACTGCTTCGGTGTCTGGACCCTATATAAACACACTCTTGGCTATTCTCCCGCAGTCATTTATTTGTCGGGCAAATACTGCTGAGTGCCATACAATGATTCGTTGCACTTCATAACTGTCACTCATCTCCCCTGTTTTATCGACATTTCCCTGACCGTGCATATCCTATCCTGAAAAACCCCACTGGGATGAGTGTGCAGTTTACACTACTGGCAAATCATGCAATTAACGGGATCAAAACAGAGTTCCACTTTGACCACATAGTTGCTCCCTAAAACATGTTTTTGTTCTTGAGATAATTTAATAAGGACCACTGAATGCTTTAATACTACTCCTCCCACACTGACTTCCAACAGTACCTTCACATGTCCCAATTGTGAATGCCCCATAAATCCGCTTAGAATGATTTTACTTTGAATTTTCCAATCTGCATCATTGATCTGGGTAATATGAACAGTGTTTCGGGATCCCCCAGTGTCCCAAAGGAACCTAAAAGGGTGATCTCCGATCCTACTATTCACTATGGGTCTCCCTGTTTTATCCCACCGCACATCACACACCCATGACTGAGAGACCTGCGACCATCACTAAAGTTCTGAGTACATCCCGAAGAGATGGTAATATCTCCATCATATCACATTGAAGGTTGGGTCTGTTCAGTCCTTCCATGGGTAGGGGCTGGCCTGCCATCCAGCCTGCATTCTCATGTCTCTGGTTCGGGCATTTCTTTGGTGAAATGTCCATCTTGGCCACAGTTACAGCACTTGGATGCCCTGCTTTGAACGTGCCCTGTTCCTGAGATGGTTCCTCTACCTGTATATCTTCTTCTTCCCAGTGTCTTCCTTCTGAGCAGGGCCATCCCCTTCATTTCTCCAGGCTGTTGCCTGATCTTTGACGGACATCATCCTCACCCGAGAGGCCTTGTGTAATTTTGTTTTCCTTTTCCCATGCTCTAACCATCTTCCTGATCACCCAGACCTCTGTATGCATGTTATCAATGGAATCAAACTGTTCTAATACCCTCCTTGACTCTTCAATACCAGTGTTCTCAGCCCATCGGTTCCTAAGCGGTTCCAGATGCTTCCTATGTGCCATAGAAACCCTGAAACACCGCCCAAAGGTGTGCCGTGAACATGGTGGGGTGATCACCTTTCCTTTGATAGCACTTTGTTAGCGCCTCATAACATAAGAACATAATAACTAGGAGCAGGAGTAGGCCATCAGACTCTTTGAGCCTGCTCCACCATTCAATAAGATCACAGCTGATCTTTTTGTGGACTCAGATCCACTTAGCCTTGCTCTTTCCACATCCCTTAATTCCTTTATTGTTCAAAAAAACCTAACAGCTTCAAAAACATTTACTGAACTAGCATCAACTACTTCACTGGGCAAGGAATTCCATAGATTAACAACCCTCTGGGTGAAGGAGTTCCATCTGAATTCAGTCCTAAACCCGCTCCCTCTAATCTTGAGGCTATGCCCTCTAGTCCTCACTTCACCTGCCAGTGGAAGCATGCTCTCTACTTCTATCTTATCTATTCCCTTCATAATTTTACATGTTTCTATAAAATCCCCTCCTCATTCTCCTGAATTCCAATGAATACAATCCCAATCTACTCAGTCTCCCCTCATAAGCCAACCCCCACCCCAACTCCAGAATCAACCTCCTCTGCATCCCTTCCATTGCCATTACATCCTTCCTCAAGTAAGGAAACCAAAACTGCACGCAGTACTCCAGGTGTGGCCTCATTAGCACCTTGTACAGGTTGTACAACATAACCTCCCTGCTCTTAAATGCAATCCCTTTAGCAATGAAAGACAAAATTCCATTTGCCTTCTTAATATCTGCAGGACCTGCAGACCAACCTTGTGATACATGCACAAGGACACCCAGCTCCCTCTGCATAGCAGCATGCTGCAACTTTTTACCACTCAAGTAATAATTCTTTTTACTGTTACTTCTACCAAAATGTATGACATCACATTTATTAAAATTCCATCTGCCAGATCTTTACCCACTCACTCAATGTATCTATGTTCTCTGCAAAGTTTCACAATCCTCTGCACATTTTGCTCTGCAACTCATCTTAGTGTAATCTGCAAATCTGACACCCTAAACATGGTCCCCAACTCCAAACCATCTATATAAATTGTAAATAATTGCAGTCCCAACACTGATCCCTGAGGCACACCACTGGTCACTGATTGCCAGCCAGAATAGCACTCATTTATCCCCATGCTTTGCTTCCTGTTAGTCAACCAATCCTCTATCCATGCTAAATACTTTACCTCTATTACCTTGTCTTATGCAGCAGCCTCTTATGCGGCACCTTGTCGAAGGCCTTTTGTAAATCTAGGTACACCACATCCAGTGGGTCCCCATTGTCCACCTTGCTCGTAATGTCTTCACAGAATTCCAAAGGATTTGTCAAGCATGACCTGCCCTTCATGATTCCATGCTGTGTCTGTTCAATGGGACAAGTTCTATCGAGATGCTCTGCTATTTCTTCCTTACTAATAGACTCAAGCATCTTCCCCACGAGAGGTTAAGCTAACCGGTCTATAATTCCCCATCTTTTGTCTATCTCCCTTTTTAAACAGTGGCGTCACATTTTCTGTTTTCCAATCTGCTGGGACTGCTCCAGAGTCCAGCGAATTTTGGAATATTACCGCCAGTGCACCTGGTATTTTCTCCCGCCATCTCTTTTTAGTACCTTGGGATGCATTCCATCTGAGCCAGGAGACTTACCTATCCTTAACTCCATTAGCTTGCCCAACACTACCTCTTCTGTAATAATGATTCTTTCCACGCCCTCGCATGCATTCATCTCTTTGTCAATTATTGACATATTATTAGTGTCCTCTACTATGAAGACCGATACAAAATATCTGTTCATGCCTCTGCCATTTCATCACCTCCCATGACTAAATACCCCATTCTCATCCTCGAAGGGACCAAAGTTTACTTTAACCACTCTTTCATTTTATACATTCATAGAAACTTTTGCTAACTGTCTCTATATTCTGTGCTAGTTTTTTTCTCATCTTCAAACTTACTTTTCTTTATGGCTCTTTCTGTGGCTTTCTGTTGACCTTTAAAGTTTTCCCAATCTTCTTTTTTCATGCTGTCTTTGGCCACTTTGTATGACTTCTCTTTCAACTGGATAGCCTCCCTTATTTCCGAAGACACCCATGGCAGATTACCCCTTTTCTTACAGTCCTTCCTTTTCACTAGAATACATTTTTGCTGAGCACTTTGAAAAATTCTTTCAAAGTCCTCCACTACTCATCAACTGTGCCACCATAAAATCTTTGTTTCCAGTCTACTTTATCCAAGTCCTCCCTCTTCTATTATAGTCCCCCTTGTTCAGGTAGAGGATCCTGGCATTGGATTTGATCTTCACACACCCCATCTGTATTTTAAATTAAACCATACTATGATCACTCCTTCCAAGAAGATCCCTAACTATGAGGTCATTAATTATTCCTGTCTCAATACACAGGACCAGATCTAGGATAGCTTGCTCTCTTCGTCTGTTTCATTACATACTGTTCCAGAAAACAATTGCAGATACACTCAACGAACTCGTCCTCAAGGCTACACTCACTGAGCTGGTTTGACCAATCTATATGTCAATTAAAATCCCCCTTGATAATTGCAGTACCATTTTTACAGGCATTACTTATTACTTTGTTTATTGCCTGCCCCAATTTGATATTATTTGGTGGCCTCTCGACTACGCCTATCAGCACATGTGCTAACCTGCTGTTTACCTTCATATTTACCATCATACTCCCTTTCCCTTTCCCTCCCCCCCCCACCCCGACCTCACTAGTTTAAAAGTCCTAGTGATGACCCTATTTATCTTTTTTTGCTGGAACAAGTAGGGACCCTCCCATTGGTACAGATCCCTCAGGTTTGAAAACTGATGCTAATACCCCATGAAATGGAACCTCTTTTTCTCACACCACTCCCTTAGGCATGTATTTACTTCCCTAATTTTCTTATCCCTCAGTCAATTTGCATGTGCCTCGGGCAGTAATCCAGAGATTATGACCCTTGAGCACCTGTTCCTTAATTTCGATCCTAGTGCTTGATAATCTCCAAACAGGTCCTCCATCCTAGCATGCTTAATGTTGTTAGTCCCAACATGGACCACAACAATTGGATCCTCCTCCTCCCGCTTCAATATGCTTGCAAGCCAGTCAGAGATGTCCTGGACCCTGGAACCAGGTAGGCAACACATCATCTGGCTTTCAAAGGATACTATCTGTCTCCCTAATTATAGAATCCCCTATAACTACCACTTATCTTTTTTCTCCCCCCTCTTGAATGGCCTTCTACGCCATGGTGCCATGGTCATCCTCCCCGCAGCCCTTTTCCTCATCCATACAGGGAGCAAGAATTTCGTGTCTGTTGGATAAGGTCAAAAGCTGAGAGTCCTCCTTTCCTGAACTCAGGATCCTCCTACTTGCCTCACTTCCAATCACATCCTGTTGACACTGACCATTGACTGAATTTAAATTACTTTATCTACCAGGTGTGACTGCCTCCTGAAACAAAGCATCCAGGTAAATCTGCCCCTCTCAGATGTGCCACAGTGTTTGAAGCTCAGATTCCAGATCATCAACTCTGAGCCGGAGTTCTTGCGGCAACCAACACTTGCTGCAGATGTGGTCACTGCCGTACATGATGGGATCAGGCAGCTCCCAATTCATACAGCTACAGTACATCACCTGCCAAGCCATCTCTACTTAGTGAATTACTGTATATAAACTTAGGAGTTAAATCATTTCTAACACTTCTCTGCTATGGTCTTTTTCAAATAACTATCTAGTAGTTAAATAACAACAAACCAAAGTAAATTTTAACCAATCACACAGTACAGAAGAAATAGAAAAGCCTGACCCATATCAACACACCATAAAGTCTTTTTTTTTGGTTAGAGTAGGGGCACGGGTGGGAGACACTACACGTGGAGTGATATACGAGTCCCCTACATCAAAGACATCTTGGAAATGACTGCCAGACTACACATGATACCCCTTGGGATCATGGTAACCCACAAACTCACCAGCACACTAAAACAGCAGCTAATGAACTTGAAATACCCGATACAGACACCAAGAAAAACTAATGTCATTTACAAAATACCACGTAAGAACTGTAAGAAACACTACATTGGACAAACAGGCAAAACTCTAGCCACCAGGATATGAACACTAACTAGCCACAAAACAACATGATCCTCTCTCACTAGTATCCTTACATACAGATAAGGAAGGACACCACTTCGACTGGGACAACACATCCATCCTAGGACAAGCCAAACAGAGACACGCAAGAGAATTCCTAGAAGCATAGAGATCCGGTCAGAATGCCATCATCAAAAACATAGAGTTAGACCCCATCTACCACTCCCTGAGAAAAAGAACAGGAAATTACATTACCACAGGAAATATCATCACCACAGGAAATGACAACACCAACCCAAAGAAACCCAAACATATTAATAGAAAGCAGAAATCATGTACAGTGCTTTGTCTGAGGCCTACTGAAGATGTTACCTATTAGGGTGACAAAAAGTCTGGAAATAAACCTTCCAGCTCAGTGAGCAAATCTACATCTACAACCTCAACCTGAGCTACAAATCTTCTCAAAACCCCCCAATAGATCGCTACTGCCTTCTGTACAGTTTTAAATTTCTTGTCTGAGATCTTCATTTGGGCAACCTTCCGCAGCGGGTTTTCTAGGGTGACCTGCATACTCTTTGTACTGCAGCCACTTCCTATTACATATTCCTGAAGGAGTCCCATCCAATCAGGGCAGTCCATTCCTTCCTGATTGATCATATATTAGTAGCTACGAATTAACCCCAACCTCCTGTTCGGTCTGATTCAAGTCTCCCGCTAACTCAGCTGAGAGATGTTCCCTCAAAACCCAAGCTCCTCTTCTTGCCAATTTGGTTTGACTTGAGTCTTCCACTGACTCAGTGGAGAGACTTACCCTCTTGCCCATACAGGGTTGACAAAACATGTTGGAGCCTGGCAAATGTGGGCTCCCGTTACTGGCTTGTACAGATGGGACACAAGTCAATTCTCTTGTAACTCACAAGTCACTATATTACTGTCTTCGACAATACATGTGTGTACCTTATACATTTGTTGGCAGAAAGCAAAAGCTATAACCTAATTGTACACCCTCTCGGCTACTCTGGCACTCTCTAACTAGTCACAGTATACAAAAGGTAATACCCGAGCAGAATAGCTGCTGATGCTGCTGAAGACAGACGCTGACCAGGCACTCTGATCCCTCACTCTCTCTCTCTCAATGTCATCATCGTGTTCTTGATGTCGGCACTTTACTTCTGCAATGGCCGATCTCTGAGGTTCTCCCTGACTCCACAGCCAAGAGTCATCTTCTTATTCTTTTCCTTATCTCTTTCAAAATGTCTATCTCTTCTCCATTGGCTCAGGCTCATTCATATATCGCATGCCTATACCTTAACAGCCCTGGCCCATTACTCCTTGTCAAATAGGCTTTTGCATTACTTCATTTTCCTTGCTTTGAGCAGAATTTGGTTAGTACAAAATGGTTTCAACTGGCTCAGACCAGTACTTGGAATCAGGCAAATTTAGTTCATAAACTACTTCTTCCTAATGCATTCAGTATTTTTCTATAGTGTGTCAGCAGCTTGTGTCCCCCTCTCTCTTTTCCTGCAGCCGGTCTCCTGTCTGTTTCCTCAGAGTGAGTGACCTCCTTTCAAAAATCTTCATAGACCAGAGCACCAACTCCTGTGGCAGGCTGGAACGTTGTCCAGGAGATGATGCAAGAATTAGGAGAAGCAACAAGGATTCCGAGACATCATATTTCAATGACTTTTGAAAGTAACTCAATACGAGTGAGTACTGTTTGCCACTAACTGGTGCTGTGGCACAAAGTGCAAAACTTGTGTGCAATTTGGCACTTTACTTAAAGTTAGCATTTTTAATCTCTTAGATATGGCCATTAGACCATAAGATATATTAGCAGTATCAGGCCATTCAGCCCATTGAATCTACTCTTCCATTCAATCATGGCAGGGCAAGTCAACCAAATTAAGACCACTGCTGCACAGCAAATGAGACTAGCCAATTAAGTAATAGACTGGTCTGTTTCCATTCTGTATGACTCTGACTTAACTGGTTTGCATAAGTGCTCAATAAGAGACTGATCTGAACCCCAATAGAATAAATAAGACAAGTTAATGGAATGGAATGCTCTGATGCAGAGCAGAAACACTGAGTTAGTCAGTGGGGATCCCCAGTGGAGGACTCTCTATGCGGGAGTCCTCCCCCATTCTCTCAGGGATCTGGAGTGAAGGGTGCTGCATGCAGCAGTCCCCTGAAACTGCAGATTGCAGTGGTTCACGGACTCCCGGCCCAAATGCTTGTTCTGTGGAGTCCGTGGACCATGTATAAATTGGGTGTGGGCATTTGCACTCCCTTTTTGATTTTCTTAAAAACCCCGTCCTCTGCTTTTGGTTGCACTTCAGTCCCACGCTCCTGACGTTTGGGCACCCAGTACGGAGGAGGGAGGGCAGGTCTGAAGACCTCCTCGTGGGTCTGCTCCTGAGCCTGGCCATAACCCGGTCCAGTCAGCGGGCTGTGGAGGGGGTCGTAAGGGCTGATTGCCTTCCTGTCTTCCACAGTTATGTCAGAGCCTGGGTTTCTCTGGAGAAGGAGCACATGGTGTCCACCAACATCCTTGAGCTGTTCAGGGAGAGGTGGGCACCACAGGGAGTGGAGTGTATTATTTCCCCTTCCAACTCTATATTTATTTAATCCCTACCCTCCCCTTCACTGTTTGATCACACAGCATTGTCTTCTAAGAAGGGCACTGCTTGTCACTGGCCAGTTGGGTGTTTCCTTTCTTCCTGGTGGTGTAAATTGAATAAAGATTTGTATACCTTGTGTCTTTCACTGTGTCTCATGAAAAAAAAGAAAGAAAAATAGAAACACTGAGTTTCCTGAGAGGAGAAGGAGATGCTTTTATGTTACCCCCTACTACACCCCATGCCTCACCCTTTATATTTCTCTGTCTTCAACCTCAAGCTGACAAGGGATTGAAAAATTACATAAGATGGGTGAGTTTTTAAAGCACTCAAGGCTGAACACCATAGGGAAAGCATTAGTTTATGAAATGGGAAATGGAGCAAGTATGAGATGAGCAGGGGCCTTGGTAAGTAAAATTAGATGAGTAATTATACTGTTCATTGTGTAAAGCAAAATCTGGTTTATAGTTTAAGACTGTTCGATGTTTAAGGAATTGATAAGGTCCCTTGTATACACTAATGTTCTTTAAACTAGAGAAAGTAAACAAAAGAGAGTAATTTAAGGGGAGATAGTGGTAATGACATTAGACTAGTAATACACAGAACTGGCTAATTCTCTGGAATTCAAACCCTTCCGTTAGATAAGCTCAATTGATAGATCTCGCTTACCAAGTTAGTCTCAGTGACCATTGATTGTTACAAAAACATATCTGGCTCACTAATGTTCTTCAGGGAAGGTAATTTGCTGTCTTTACTGAGTCTCTCCTATAGATGACTCGATATTTACAACAATGCGGCTGACTAGTTCATAACCAGCGTGTAAAAAGTTTTAGCCAGGAATCCACTTCAAAGGTAATGAGGGATGAATAACAATTGTTGGTCTTGACACTTATGCCTGCATTCCATGAAAGAATCTATAATAAAGCATCACGCTCTGGTGACATTATGGAACTGCACTGCTGCCTTACTATACTGCTGCCCTACCCTCTCTCTGGTTACCCTCTTGCTGTTAATGTATTTGTAGAATCTCTTTGGATTATCCTTAACCTTTATCTGCCAACACTATCTCATATCCTGTCTTTGCCTTCCTGATTTCTCTCTTAGGGATATCCCTACACTCTTGATATTGATTTAGGAGATTCAAATGAACCAAGTTGTTTATGTCTAAAAGAAGATTATCTTTTATTCTTAACTAGAACCTCAACATTTTTATTCATCCATTGTTTCTAATCTTACCAGCCTTACCCTTCACTTTAACAGGAACAAAATATCTCTGAACTCTCGTCATCACATTCTTGAACACCTCCCTGACGTCTTTTTACTGCAAGCAGTCTATTCCAATTAATTGTTTTGAACGTTTTTGTCTCATACCATTAAAATTTGCCTTACTTCAATTACAAATTTGAACTTTTATGGAAGGCTTATCCTTTTCCATAACCATTTTGAAACTAATAGAATTATGATTGCTAAACCCAAAATGTTCCTCCACTTTTACTTCACTCACCTGCCCTGCCTTATTTCTCAAAAGGTTTAGTTTTGCTCCTTCTCTAGTAGGAGCATTCACATATTGATAAAGAAAATATTCGTGAACATATTTGACAAATTCTTCACCATCCAAATCTTTAACACTATGGTAGTCTCAGTCAATGGCTGAAAAATTAAAATCCCCAGTTACTATAAACTTTATTATGCTTACACATATCTGAGATCTCCCGAAATATATTTGTTTCTCAATTTCTCTCTTACTATTGGGGAACCTATATTACAATCCCACCAGAGGGATCATCAAGAGAATTTACTTTATCTGGGTTCTCAGACTTACCATCAAACACATGCTCCAGAGGACATGGTAAGTAGTTAACAGAACATTAACCAGTAACCTCAAGTAAAACAGGTATGGATGATTTGGGGATTTTAGTTATAGTGAATGACAAAACTTCTTTGAGGGTTCAGTTTACAAACTGATTGCTGGCAAATGGGGATCAAATACACTGTAACTCCACTGGGTAGAAACTGCATATTTTGCTTGGGTTACAGGTGGACAAAGCTAAATCAGCCACCATCCACTACAAACCCAATGGCTCACACCATTACCTGAACTACACACGCTCGAAGTGAGAACTGCAGATGCTAGAGATCAGAGTCAAAAAGTGTGGTGCTAGAAAAACATAGCCGGTCAGGCAGCATCCGAGGAGCAGGAGAGTCGACATTTTGAGCATAGCCTGTTCATCAGGAATGTGAGGGGTTTGGGGGTAATGGGGCTGGGGGAAGGTAGCTGGGAATACGATAGATAGATGAAGGTGGAGGGTGATAGTGACAGGTTGGACGGGTAGGTGGGAAGGAAGTTCAACAAGTAGGTCAATTCAAGAAGGTCACTGGACTCAAAACATGAATTCTGCTTCTCCACATACACGCTGCCAAGACCTGCTGAGTTTTTCCAACAATTTCTGTTTTTAATCAGCTATTTCGTCTGTTTTTCCCAGGCTGCCACCAGTGAACGTGTGCATGAAGGTGACGAGAATGTAGAGCGAGGTAACTGGTCCTCGAAGACTGACTACTTGCTCTCAGTGATCGGTTCTGCTGTGGGTTTGGGCAATGTATGGAGATTCCCGTACCTGGCTTACAGAAATGGAGGAGGTATTGTCAGGAAATCCAAAATACAGGGGAGAGAAAAGTACAAAGACAACAATTAAATGGCGTGACAAATAACATTCAATGGACGAGAGGGCATTTTAATCTGCAGTCACCAACAGTTTATACCATCCACCCTTAGTCCACACTAGCACAGTGAACAACTTTCAATTATAAAAACAGTATGTCTGCAATTTAACAAAAACACACAATCACAAACAGGCAGTACAAAAATAACTGACCTTTTTGACAAGACGGAAGTGCTGCTGACTTCAGGACGTGCAAATTGTGACTGGTAGATTACTTCAGTATTTCAGGTGATATCAATTGTGACTTCCTTTGGAGACTGTGAAGAGCACAAAGGAGAACTGAGGACAGCATCTCAGAAAGGGCTTCAATTTGAAACATTTTTGCACCAGTGACCTTCTTAGGAACTTTAATTTATTTGTGCTCTTTTGTGTTTAACAACAGTTCAGTAAATTTGGGAGGATAGCTGAGAACCTACGTTGTGGATGAAAGTGCTGTTTCCTATTGCGATGATAGTGTTTATGCACTTAACACTGCTATTCAATTAATGATCTTCCATATGACTGCTGCTCATGTCAAATTATGCATCTCACAAAGAATCAGAGAATTCTGACAGTGCAGATAGAGGCCATTCGATCCATCATGTCTGCACTGTTTATTCCTGTATCCCTGCGTTTCCCGTGGCCTATCCACTCGGTCTGCAAATGTGGACCTTACAAAGAGGACGTAGTTTTCCTAGTCGATATGGGGGCAGCAAGGTCATCCTTAAATTTTAAGCCCAAGGGAGTGGGAACGAAAAAGTTAATTGGATTATGGCAACATAATGAGTCTTGTGGCAATCATTTCAGTGGTTATGGCCGATATTTGGGACGGAGTTTCTCCCATTACGTTGGCGGTTTCATTAACTTCTCAAGGGCAGCCGCCAGTTTCTGTATTTCTACCCCTGCCCTTGTAGCGCCGTAGTTTGGAATAGTGTCCACAACAGACGGTCTCCTTCAGAGACCTCTCGGGCCTTACGTCTTAGTCCCCCCTCCTTTCTCAGGTTGTGCTCATGTTTTTCTAAGCTGAGGTGAGAAACTATATAAGTGAGGTAACAGCAGCCACTCCAGCCTTTCTGACTTTGAGGCAGTGTTTCATCATTCCTATACATACGGTTACGTGAATGTATTTTTCCCCGGGAATAAATGGATAGGCCTTCAGGCCGCATACCCAATATGTTCCGTTTAATATAAGGGGAACAATCGTGGCAGTGGCTTGGCTGGTGTAGACACACGATGATTTTCCTAATTGGAAGGATGCGGCGTCATTCTGATTACAGAAACAGGTGGTATTTACTGCTCCTTTCGGTGGGGAAACTCTAAGGCCATCGATAGCACTCTGGGTTTTCGGGGCTGGTCTAGGGAACCATCCCGCAAAGTTATATTCACTCCTGTCAGATCTCCACTTTGTATCATTTGAGCCCGAGTCAAATTGTTGTACATCATATACTTCTCTTTTGGTGAGTGGTATTACCGAGGTGGGCATCCCAGATTTGCCCTGGTGTGGGACCTCTGCACAGGCCCAACAGTCGGCAAGTCCCTTTTGTTCAGCATAATTTTGGCATAGTGAAGTGAAGTGATTTTTCCCGCCTCCTTGAACAGTTAATACTATTAACGTTACAATACTATACCAGTACCCGCCCATCCCTGACCACCATCCTGTCTATCTGTCTTAAGCTTTTAGGCGCCAGGGAGAGATGAGTCCGTGCAGCCCTTACAATCAATAACAATATATATCATCAAACGTTAAAAAGAGTCTTTTGTCTCAGTTCATTTCTTCTTTCTCAGCTTAACTTTCAGAGAGTTGTCTGTAGGATGAGCGTGACACTCCATCGATGGGGCGTTCACAGGACCTTTAACGCAAGTGTGATGACGCCACCCTTTCTCAGCAGTCCGGATAGCTGTCTCAGTAGTCAGGAGTGTTAGGAATGGTCCCTCCCAGCTCGGGTAACATCCAATGCCCATCTGCTGTCTTTGCAGCTCCTAAATCTTTTAGTCCCTTTTCCTCCTTTGCAGTAAACAACGGGGCACCCTGAAGATCTTGAATTGTAGGTATTAGGGAGTATATCACTGCTCCTTGTGGATTCAGGGTCGCTTCTTTAGCTACCTCATCGGCCAGTCTATTTCTTCTTACTTCCGGTTCATTCCCCTTCTGATGTCCGTTTATATGATCTATCACTATTTCTCTCGGGAGTAACAGGGATTCCAGCACTTGTTTCATCAATTCCTCATGAGCTAGTTCTTTTCCTCTGCTATTTATCAGTCCTCTTTCTTGCCAAATTTTTCCGAAGGTATGTACCACTCCAAACGCATATTTGGAGTCTGTACATACCGTTTCCTTTTTTTTGTTTTCTAAGGTTCTGAGAGCTCTTTCTATGGCATAGAGTTCACAAGTTTGGCCTGACCAGCCGTTAGGCAGTCTTTCAGCCTCGATAATGCTTCCCTCTATCCCGTCTATTACAGCATATCCATCGTGTCTTTTACCCTTAATCATCCGGAAGGACCCACCGATAAACAACTGAGCTCCCGCATGCAACGGTATTTCTCTTAAGTCCATTCGCACATTAGTCTGATATTCAGTAATATCAAGGCAGTCATGTTCTGGATTGCCAAGGGTCATCCCCTCTCCCCGCCACAGAAATGCAGCTGGATTCAAGCAACTGTCTGTGACTAACACAAGGTCATTCTGCTCTATTAAGATTGTCTCATATTTCAAGATCCTAGAGTCTGTGAGCCATCGTCCTGCTTTCTGATTTAGTATGGTCCATACCTGATGTGGGGTGCTGACTCTTAAGGATCCCCCAAAAGTAAGTTTCCGACTCTCCTCTACCAATAAGGCTGTTGCTGCCAATGTCTGCACACACTCTGGCCAGTTATGTAGCTTTCCATTCTTTAATTAACAATGAATTAATGCAGTCATGTTTTAAATTAACCATGAATCAATATGACAGGTCACTGAGAATGTGTGAAGGAATCCTGCCAATTAATATTGATTCAGGCTAACACAATTGATTATAAATATTAATTATTAATTATATATATTATATAATTCTGGGTGGAAATGCAACAAGTGACTAAAACATTTTAACAACTGTAATCGTGCAGTTCTGTTTGTTTACCAGTCACTTGTGACTTCTCATTCTGTTTCTGTAATTGTTTTGCTCGAGCACATTCATTTTTAAGAACCTCAACAGATTCCATAGCACCATTTGCAGTTAATTTAATCCCCAATTTGGTGGCAATATCTCGTCATGAGTGCAAAACTAATTCTTCGTGCCTCTCATCACAAAACTGTTGCCATAATCCAATTAACTTTTTCATTCCCACTCCCTTGGGCTTAAAATTTAAGGATGACTTTGCTGCCCCCATATCGACTGGGAAAACTACGTCCTCTTTGTAATGTCCCACCTTTAAATTTATCAAGGGTTCCTGGTGGGTCCCCGGGGGAAGGAATCCCCTATTTATCATCAAGGTTCATAAACGGCACTGCCTTTACTTCCTTTTTCGGATCTGGACACTCTCTCTTAAAGTGACCTGTCTTTCCACAGTAATAACATCCCGCCTGTGGGGATTTCCACTTTGATCCTTGTTCCTGTTTACCAAACCCCTTAACATCTCCTCCCTGATCCTTTCTCCTCCCTTTATTTTCAACATGCTATCCGCACCATTCCGGTTTCCTTCTCCTTTTGGTTTGTCCTTTTCTTTATTACCTCATCAACCGTGGCTATCATTATTTTTGCCCTCTGTTTCTGCTTCTCATGTTACGTTGCCAGATCAATTGCTGAGCCGATTTAACCAACTTAACAGCTTTAGGGCCACCTCATGGCCATTCCTCATCACCCAATGTTTTGTTTAGACCTTGTTTTTTTTTAAAAAAAAGAAATATTGCAATATTTCTTGCTCCCTGTAATCTCAAACACAATTTATCAATTTATGCTTGTCTAACTTTAAAGCCTGTTCCTAACTATACATTTTGGAATCTTACTTGTAAAGATATATTTATATATTTATATATTATAAATTCATTTATTCAGTGTTT
Source organism: Chiloscyllium plagiosum (assembly GCF_037043375.1). Classification (NCBI taxonomy): domain Eukaryota; kingdom Metazoa; phylum Chordata; class Chondrichthyes; order Orectolobiformes; family Hemiscylliidae; genus Chiloscyllium; species Chiloscyllium plagiosum. Next base: position 80,834,916 of record NW_028270149.1, read on the forward strand.
AATATTTAAAATGTAAAATGCATACAGTTCCCAACTTTGAAATCCACTATAATTACCTGGTTTTAGTCCCTTGATTTAAATCCAAAATTAGTTTTCTTAAGTAGTCCTGACCAGTCATTGCTCAATTACAATGCTATAGGTCGTGAAATAACCAGAGGTGCCTCAAAAAGGATTTGTCTATTCAAGTTTAAAAAAAAACTTCTAATGCATGAATAATGGTCGAATCCAAGGTCACCGATTTTAACCATAGGATTTTTTTTGATTTATTACAATCTAATGTTGAACTGAGACTTCAACTGACCTCCATAAATCGCTTTTATGTAAGAATAAAAGAGTAAGGCAGTCATGACCTGTAAAAAGAGCAAGAGTTAACATTTTATTTCATAATCTGTAAAATCCTTAACCTTAAAAGAAATCATGTTAAAATTTCCATAATAGAAATCAGATTCAAAACAGTTCTAGATCTCAAGCTCCAAGGAACAAAGCACACACATTCAATCACCAACAATCAAATGTGCATTCAAACCAAATCACAAAGGGTTAAACTTTCTGTTAGCTGTATAGCTTTTCTCTCTCTCTCTCTCTCACACACAGACACACACACAGACACCGTATCTCACAGACACTTTGAGCTTCCCACAACGACTCCTCTAGCTTTTGAATATTTTTCTGGATGTCTGGCTATAAGTTACGAAGTGTACCCTCAGTAGCCCTTCAGCTACTAGCCCTTCTGACACGAAGCATAATCTGATTCCTCCTGACTGTAAGGCTGTTTTTCATTGACATTTTACCATTTGTTTTTTATCCTTTCCTCGCGTCCGAGGATTGTACTTCCAATCTCTTAACATTTTTCCTAAAGGACTGTCCCTTGGGATGTGGTCCTCAGACGTCCCTCTGATGTCTCCTTCGACAATTAAACAACTATTCTCATTTCCCATTTTAATACTCGGCCATTTCTTTATGTAATTTAATTAACCTTACTGAGGTCCAATGTCACCTTCTTCCACACCCACTTCAGGGTCCTGACCTTTGCGTGGGGGATTTCCCCTCTTAACAACCGGTCTAAGGCTGGGTAGTCGAATCAGGTAGGCACCTTATTCATCAGATTAATCTAGCCAATTAAATACTTTATTTTATATGTTGCCAATTCCCTGTACTTCTCGTATGTCCCTGAACACCAAGGCAATACTTAATAGGTCCATTTTCTTTACCTTGATCTGCGCACAGAGTTAACTGGTCGTTTCAGCGCTCCCGTCCCGCGGCAATATCCGGATATATCCACCTGGCAGCAACTATCGCTGCCTACCCCGGCCGACCGGATACCCGGATACATCCACCTGGCAGCAACTACCGCTGCCTACCCTGGTCGCCCGGAACCCTTGTTTCCCAGATATATCCACCTGGCAGCAACTACCACTGCCAGTCACCCGGATATATCCACCTGGCAGCAACTACCGCTGCCTACCACGGTCGCACGGATACCTGGATACATCCACCTGGCAGCAAATACTGCTGCCGATCTCCCAGATATATCCACCTGGCACCAACTACCCCGGTCACCCGGAACCCCGGATATATCCAACTGGCAGCAAATACCGCTGCCTACCCCGGTCGCCCAGATAAATCTTTTAAGACCTTTCTTACCCGGGTCTTGTGCACACAAGAGTCACCCGACCGAATCCGCCGCGTCTGCCCGTCTTGTTTCCAGGGTCTCTCAGTCCGGATCACGTTCGCCCAAGCCGCCGTGGCAAAGAGGGAAACTAAAGACCACTGAAATCAGTGAGGTGCACCTTCTCCATTTTCCCAAAAATGCCGCGCGACCGGAGCTTGGGATCCCAGACGAGCCCCCAAATCTGTTAGAAACAAATTTAATAAAATTTAGACAAGACAACCAAAACTGGAATCAAGACAATTTATTCTATGATCTTGCAAGAAAGGGCATCAAATGCAGAAGCAAATGAGCAATGAACATTCAAACTAGTACACAGTTATACTTTTGAGCTGAGTGAGGTCACCTCTTCTGACTTCTACATTACCCAATCAACTTTATTCTCTAACTAACTTGCGATCCGCTCTTATTATTCCCCCCCCCCAAGTTGGCGACCCTTCCCTCTGTAAGTGCTGACATAAGGAAGATTTTGCTAAACTTGGATCTTGATGTTCCTTTCACTTTATCTGTTTGCTTATAACATCTTCCATTGTTCATAAGTACATTCCATCCCTGAATATACATTTTAACAATGTGTCTTTTCTTGCCTAGTTTATGTGTTTCAGCTATCTCAGTTATTTTGCTGAGATTAAATTATTTAAACTATCATGATGAAAGAAATTATTTACTAGAATAATTATGCACTAAAGTTAGTACCCAATTATACATTTCCCTAGTTCTTGCTGATTTAATCATTGTCTGCAGCTGCCCTTCACACTCCATTTATCAGCACTATACTTAAGCTTATTATCACTACTTTTTTTGCGAAAACAACACACTTCCCCATTTCTTTCAGGAGGAAACCAGAGCACCCAACGGGAACTCATGCAGACGTGGGGAGAAGCTGTAACCTCCCCACAGTGTGAACAGCCCGGATGTTGCCGCTCTCTAAACTGGGAATCCCAGTGTGAATAGTTGATAGGCAGAAGGATTTCAGCCGCTATCTCTGTAACTTTCCAATGGGGGTAGGATAGTAACGGCCAGATTTGACTATGGGAGAGCCATCACTGGGAGTAGTTGATGGACAGGATCGGGGTAGTTTATATAATGAGGAGTATGTTGATTGAGGGAGTGTATAAACCATCGCCCCCTTCCCATCGGTATTTACAGATGCACTCCAACAACACAAGCCGCACCACGTGACTGTCGTTCGTGGGCTCTCGCGTGCTCCCATTCGAACTCCTGACCGTTGGACACCAGCTGCTGTGCAGCGCGAACGCACGTCAGAACTACAACTCCCATGAGGCTTCGCAGACAACCAAGCTGCTGGACAGTTCTGCGCAAGCGCGGGATGTCCAACGACAGCATGCGTAATGTAGTCCAAACAGGGTAAAGTCCTGCGAGTGGTGTCAAAGGGTTCAGGTGCAGAGTCTGGACTAACTTGTTGAGGACTGAAAGGCGAAGGAAAATGGTGATTTTGACGTTATGTACAGGAGGGAGTAAGAATGAGGGAACAGATGGTGAGAGTGCCCGGTGGCAAAGACGGAGGTTGCTTACCGTTGTGAAGTAGCGATTGTACACATTGCTCAGAGCAAAGTCAACAAGATACAGGCTTGTGGGCAAATGGAAGAAAACTGGAGAGGGCAAACAGGACAGCACTTATATAGTTCATGGTAGGGCCCTGCAGAGTGCTGCCGAGCAAAGACAGAGGGATGCAGGTTCACAGTTCCTTCAAAGTAGAGTCGCAGGTAGACAGGATTGTGAAAGAGGCGTTTGGTACACTTACCCTCATTGGTCAGCACATTGAATATAAGAGTAGGGATGTACTTTAATGACTCTCCAAGACATTGGTCAGGCTACTTAGTGTAGTCTAATGATGATCATTGTTGATCATCAGGATAAACTCATCTGGACATTGGTGAGACCTCTTACGTAATGCTGTACTAAATCCAATTCTGGTCACCATTCTATCGGAAAGTCATTTGTTAAATTTGAGAGGATGCAGAAATGTCTGGGGACTGGAGGATTTGATCAATTGGGAGAGGCTGAATAGGCTGGACAAAGTTAACAATCACACAACACCACGTTATAGTCCAACAGGTTTATTTGGAAGCACTAGCTTTCGAAGTGCTGTTTCTTCATCAGGTGAGTGTGAAGCGGGACCATAAGTGGCAGAATTTACAACAAAAGATTACAATGATGCAATGGTACATTGAACAAACTTAGATTGAGTCTTTCATCTTTTAGAATGGGTTTGCAGTTTTCAGTTCTTTATTATGCAAATCCCAGAACTTCTTTTAAGTCACATTCTTCAAATAACGAGCTTTTATAACAAAAGGTGACATCTCAGCTCAGGTATTGCTTTAAAGGTGTGAGTTGGTCTGTATCCCAATCTTGGCTCAGACTGGTTCTATTTCCAAAATGAAATTTAAAAAAAATACACGGATTGACTGCCTGCAATGACTGCTTGCCAGTTCTGCATTTTTGAGCAAAATAGAATGTGTCTGCAAATATAATTCTGCAAATTCAAATTCAACCCAATAACTTATATGTGTGCGCATACAGGAGAGAGAGTGTGTGTGTGTGTTGTGCGCGTGTGTGTGAGTGCACATGAGAAGGGTGTGTGTTTGCGTGTGTGTAAACTTGGTAATGTGTGAGTGTGATGGGGTATAAGCCTGTGAGAAGTAGCGTGTGTGGGTATGAGTGTGGGGGGATGTATGCCTGTGTGTATGAGAGAGAGCTTGTGTATGAGAGGTGGTCTGTGTAAGTGTGAGTGTATATACGAGTGTGTGTGCGTGAGAGAGAGAATGTATAGTGCAGTGGGGTCACCTGTAGTGTGACATGAACCCAAGGTCCCTGTTGAGGTCATCCTCATGGGTACCGAACTTGGCTATGAGCCTCTGCTCAACCACTTTACATTGTTGCCTGTCCCGAAGTCCATCTTAGAGGATGGTCACCCGAAGGTCTGAGGCCGTATGTCCCTGACCACTGAAGTGTTCCCTGACTTGGAGGGAATGCCCCTGCCTGGTGATTGTTGTGCGGTGTCCATTCGTCCATTGTCGTAGTGTCGGCTTTACCTTGCCAATCTACCATGCCTTGGGGCATCCTTGCCTGCAACATTTAAGATAGACAATGTAGGCTGAGTTACATGAGTGCCTGACGTGTACATGGTGGGTGGTGTCCCCTTGTGTAATGGTGGTATCTGTGTCGACACTCTGGCAGTCAATGCAGGCAGTCAATCCATGTAATGTTTGAAAAAATTCCACTTTGGAAATAGAGCCAGTCTGACTCAAGACTGGTATACAGACCTTTTAAGGCATTGTCTGAACTGAGATGTCACCTTTTGTTATAAAACCTTAAGTCATCTGGAAAATGTGACTGAAAAGAAGTTCTGGGATTTACATATTAAAGAACCAAAACCAGCAAACCCATTTTAAAAGATGAAAAACTTAACAATCTAGGTTTGTTCAATATATCATCATTGTATCACTGTAATCTTTTGCTAGAAATTCTGTGTCTCTTGGTCCAGTTTCACAGCCATCTGATGAAGAAGCAGCACTGTGAAAGGTAGTGATTCCAAATAAACCTGTTGGACTATGACCTGGTGTTGTGTGACTTTTAACTTTGTCTACCCAGGTCCAACACCGGCTCCTCCAAATCATGAATAGGCTGGGGCATTTTTCCCTAGATTATAGGAGCTTGGGGTGACCTTAGAATGGTTTCTAAAATCATGAGGAGCATGGATAGGGTGTATATAGAACACTACATAGCATACTGTGGCACATTTGCATCCTTTTGGCTGTGCAGTACTCCCTACTGTGACAAGATGCCCACCTCCCTTCTCTACACTAACAAGCAATGCAACCCATGGAGGCTTGTGAGCTGAGAAAACAATATAAGCTACACAGGAGTAGTACCCTATCTGTCAGTACTGACGTCAGTGAGTATGCACTGAGAGAGCAATGTAAAGGAGACTGAGGCCATTTTCGAAGGATGGGGATGTCTATAACTAAAGGTCATAGGTTTAAAGGTAGTGGGGAAAAATTTAACAGGGAATCAAGGGGCAATGTTTTCACACACAGGATGGTGTGTGTATGGAATGAGCTGCCAGAGGAAGTGGTGGAGGCTGATACAATTACAACATTTGAAAGGCAACTTGTATATCAGATCCATGAAGAGGAAGGGTTTAGAGGGATATGGGCCTGCTGGTTAATGGGACTAGATCAGATTGGGATGTCTGGTCAGCATAGACAAGTTGGACTGCAGCATCTATTTCTAAACTGTATGACTCAATGACTCTACGCTAACCACCGAGCCATTGTACCACTTCAGTCTGAAGTCAGACCCTCAAATCGTGTAGACGTTTGAAGATACCATGCATGGCCATCTGTAGTTTCTTCTTGTGAGACTCAGCAGTTTGCACCAGTCAAGCTTTCGTCACTTGTGCAGGAATGTAACGTTAGGCTGGGAGGCAATATCTGAAAGCTAGGCAGTAAAGGCTTGCACAAGAGGGTGAAGAGTTCAGTGGTGTAAAGCATGCTTTTGAAAGTGTTTGGTTGGTGGTTTTTATTCATTGATTAATTTGGTGCAGGGACTTCCTGGTGGAAGAGTTTGAAATGAGTGTGATACTGGTGAATGATTGATGTGTGTTAAGGTGGGGAAATCTGTGTTCATTGAAGAATAGCCTCACAATCTCGCTGTATCCATGTAGATGAGGTCAATGTCACCTCGTCCCTATCTCCTCTTTCCAGTTTCTGTCCGTTTCTCTTTCCAAGACTGGAAATGGTATACAGAGGTAACATTCCTGAAGAAGGGCTTATGCCCAAAACGTTGATTCTCCTACTCCTTTGATGCTGCCTGACCTGCTTCACTTTTCCAGAAATACATTTTTAAGCTCTGATCTCCAGCATCTGCAGTCCTCACTTTCTCCCAGAGGTAACATTGTGGCTCTCCAAAGGCCTGGATGAAATGGAGAATGTGGTGTATCACCCCAAACTTGGAGAATCTCTCTGACAGTCCTGCAAAGATTACCCTCCTTACAGGTAGCCTTGTCTTATGGTGTCACACTGTTTTGCTACATTCACGATTCTTTTCCCTGGTCCATAAGCATGACAGAAACAGCTCTCTTGAGGGAAATTGAATCAATGTAAGAAGTATTATTGGGCAGCACTGGTTGTACTTTCACTCCAAGCTCCAACCCAATAATGAGGCCCTTCCCAACCTCTTGACTGTTGGATTGGCACATTTTCCTTCTGACAGTCAGTTTGAAGCTGCCAAATACAATTAGCGAAGGTAAATAAAAGCAAAATACTGCGCATGTTGGCAGTGTGAAACAAATAGAGAATGCTGGAGAAATCAGCTGGTGTGGCTGACCTAAGGTTTTAGGAGCAACACTGTTTTGTAGATCCCTGAATGTTGATTGTAACTTTTTTGTATTCAGATCCTGCGTACAATCTACAATCAGCAGCCACACTCTTCTGTCAACAACATTTCATTCCTGTGTTAATACGAAATGAACTATTAGTTGTGAAACCTGGTGACATTAATATTTTACTTACCCTTTTTCTATATTTTGCAGGTGCTTTCCTTATACCCTACATTCTGATGCTGGCAGTCACTGGGATGCCAATGTTTTTCTTAGAAACTTCCTTTGGGCAGTTTGCCAGCCTTGGACCAGATGCAGTGTGGAAAGCTGTGCCCATGTTACAGGGTTAGTGTTCACTGAACAATCTTGATTTGGCGAGAGTTTAAATGAGCAATTGTGTTTTCCTGAAGAAGGGCTCATGCCCGAAACGTCGATTCTCCTGCTCCTTAGATGCTGCCTGACCTGCTGCTCTTTTCCAGCAACACATTTTCAGCAATTGTGTTTTATACTCATGAATATACTTGCTATATTTCCTTCACCAGATGTTGGTGTCAGGTCCCCTTCAAAAGATATTGTTTGCAATCAAAACAGAGAGTGGAATATACCCTTTCACTGTTTCAAATTCATTTTCTGAAACGGTGGTAGCGACAGGAACTGATACAACATTTAAAAACTATATCGATGATCACTTGAAACACCAAAGAATAGAAGGCTAAGTGCTGGGAAATGGGATTAGAGTAGATCAGTTCTTGATAACTGGTACAGATACAATAGGTTGAAGAGCATCTTCCTATGCTGTAATACTGTATGACTTGATGTCTTTCATTGAATTAGACCGAGTGGAACTGCTAAAGAGATCAGATTGTTGACTCCTGAATTTGACAGAACCTATTTATAAACATGATATTATGGGTGATACTGCTGGCATCTGCAATAACCTCTGAAACTTGAGTGAGTGAATTAGTGAAGACACTTTCCAGTATAATTATCTTGAGATTTTAATGGATCAGGGAAACCCCTTTGTTATCCAAACTGGTGAAAGACCTTTGTTTGCTGCTCCACGTTCATAATGTAAGAATGTTTGTGTACTATTTTCAAACAGATAGCCTTGCAATGAGATTTAAGTACAAGAACAGTTTCCTGCAATAATTCCATGCCCCTTGATATATTGACATCAATCAGTTTCAGCCTTAGGCAAGCTCAACTATTGTGTTTACGTTGTCATTTGGGGCAAAGATTTCTAAATATTCACCGCCCCTATTTCGATTGATTGATTGATGAAATTCCAAAACATCACAATCCAAAATGACCCACCTTTTATTCTAATATCAGAAAACTCCTTCCTGCATCTACCATGGCAGTCTCTGCAAGAACTTTTTATGATGGCATTAGATCACCTTTCATGCTTCTAAACCACACCTGCAAATTTGGAAATATGATATTTAACCCTGACTGAAGAAGAATCATTGAATTCAAAATGTTAACTCTTTCATTTTGCATGGATTCTGTCAGGTCTGCTGAGTTTCTAGAGTGTCCTGTCTGTTTGTTTCAGATTCCCAGCATCTGCAGTATTTTGTTTTACTTCAAATCATTCCAATAGATTATGAATAGCTGGGGCCTAAACACTGACCCCTGTGGAACCACACTAGTTGAAGCTTACCAATTTAAAATTGAATCAGTTGTTCTTACACTCTTTCATGTCCATTAATCAGTTCTCAATCCATTCTAATATATCCCTCCCCCAACTCCCATGAGCTCTAATGTTTTACACGACCCTGCAGTGTGGAACCTTTTTGAAAACATTCTGAAAACCTAAACCAACAATATCAACTTGTTCTTTCTTAATATATTATTTAGATCCTTAAATTTCCACACATTTGTCACAAATGATTTTCCTTTCCTACATCCATTGGACTCTTCCAAATCCAATCATTATTTTTGAAGTGGGCTGAAATTGTGTCTGTTTCTAATGGATTCACATTTGCTTTTGCTACTCTTTTCCTTTTTACACGTATATAAGAACTTTTACAGTCTGCTTTTATGTTTCTCACTCGTTTAGTTTCATTATCTTGGTCTCTGGATTAACACTTCAGCAGCAATATCACCGGGCTTTACAGGATGTACATGTATTTGGAAAGGCAAGGACTGATTAGGGATAGTCAACATGGCTTTATGTGTGAGAAATCTTGTCTTACAAACTTGATTGAGTTTTTGGAGAAGTAACAAAGAGAATTGATGAGGGCAGAGTGCTAGATGTGATCTATATGGACTTCAGTAAGGCGTTCGACAAGGTTCACCATGGGAGACTGATTAGCAAGGATAAATCTCATGGAATACAGGGAAAACTAACCATTTGGATACAGAACTGGCTCAAAGGTAGAAGACAGAAGGTGGTGGTGGAGGGTTGTTTTTCAGACTGGAGGCCTGTGACTAGTGGAGTGCCATAAGGATCGGTGCTGGATCCTCTACTTTTTGTCATTTACATAAATGATTTGGATGCGAGCATAAGAGATATAGTTAGTAAGTTTGCAGATGACACCAAAATTGGAGGTGTAGTGGACAGCAAAGATGGATACCTCAGATTACAACAGGATCTTGACCAAATTGGCCAATGGGCCGAGAAGTGGCGGATGGAGTTTAATTCAGATAAATGCGAGGTGCTGCATTTTGGGAAAGCAAATCTTAGCAAATTTATACATTTAATGGTAAGTTCCTAGGGAGTGTTGCTGAACAAAGAAACCTTGGAGTGCAGGTTCATAACTCCTTGAAAGTGGAGTCGCAAGTAGATAGGATAGTGAAGTTTGGCATGCTTTCTTTTATTGGTCAGAGTATTAAGAACAGGAGTTGGGAAGTCATGTTGCGGCTGTACAGGACATTGGTTAGGCCACTGTTGGAATATTGCATGCAATTCTGGTCTCCTTCCTATCGGAAAGATGTTGTGAAAGTTGAAAGGGTTCAGAAAAGATTTACAAGGATGTTGCCAGGGTTGGAGGATTTGAGCTATAGGGAGAGGCTGAACAGGCTGGGACTGTTTTCCCTGGAGCGTTGAAAGCTGAGGGGCGACCTTATAGAGGTTTACAAAATCATCAGGGGCATGATAGGATAAATAGGCAAAGTCTTTTCCCTGGGTTCGGGGAGTCCAGAATTAGAGGGCATAGGTTTAGGGTGAGAGGGGAAAGATATATAAAAGAGACCTAAGGTAAGGGCAACTTTTTCACAAGGGTGATACATGTATGGAATGAGCTGCCAGAGGGAGTGGTGGAGGCTGGTACAATTGCAACATTTAAGAGGCATTTGGATGGGTATATGAATAAGAAGGGTTTGGAGGGATATGGGCCAGGTGCTGACAGGTGGGACTAGATTGGGTTGGGATATCTGGGACCGAAGGGTCTGTTTCCATGCTGTACATCTCAATGTCTCTGTGTGCAGTCCTCACTTTTGCATAGTTGATTTTAACCTTACTGCGAATCATCTTGCAAGGATGCCTACCTTGAAGAAGTTCCCCTCCTCTCTTGACAAGAATCTCAGTGAGTCTCTCTCTCACTGCAACCCCCAGGTACTCTTTGCTGCCTTCTCCCCAGCCCCACCCCCCTCTCATTTATCTCTCCACCCTGCAGTCTCCCTGCCTTCAGTCCTGATGAAGGGCTTTTGCCCAAAACGTCGATTTTCCTGCTCCAAAGTTGACTTGTCTACCGGCTAATTCTATGTGAAGGAATGAAGCGCCCTTGTTCAAGAAGGGATGTTAAGAAAAGCCTGGGAACTATACACCAGTAAGCCTAATATGTGTGGTAGGTAAGTTGCTAGAGAACATTCTAAGGGATAAGGTGTACATGCATTTGGAAAGACCGGGTTTGTTTAGGAATAGTCAGCATGGCATTGTCAGATCATGCATCACAAATTTGTTAGCACTCTTTGATGAAGTGACCAGGAAGGTTGATGAGGGCAGGGCGGTAGACATAGTCGATATGGACTTCAGTAAGGCCTTTGATAAGCTTCCACATGATAGGCTGCTCTGGAAGGTTAGATTGCATGTAATCCGGTGGGAGTTCGCAAATTGGATACACAATTGGTTTGTTGGTAGGAAGCAGGGGGTAATAGTGGGAGTATGCCTGTCGGACTGGAGGCCTATGACTAGTGCAGTGCTTCAGAGGTTGGTGCTGTTTGTTATCTATATCAATGATTTGGACGAGAATGTACAAAGCTTGATTAGTAACTTTGCCCATGACACTAAAATAGGTGGTATAATGGACAGTGAGGAATGTTATCATAAATTTCAGCAGGACTTTGATCAGCTGGACAAGTGGGGGCAAGAAATGGCAGGTGGAGTTTAATATAGATAAATGAGGTCATGCATTTTGGAAAGTCAAATTAAAGTAGGAGTTTCATGGTGAATGCTAAGTCCGTAAGGAGTGTAGTGGAACAGAGGGATCTTGGAGTTCAGGGGTTCACAGTTCACGGAAAGTGGAGTCACAGGTAGATAGGGCAGTGAAAAAAGCTTTTGGCACACTGGCCTTCATCAGTCAGGGCATTGAGTATAGAAATTGGGAAGTTATATTGTAGATATGCAGGGCATTGGTGAAGCCATGCTTGGAGCTTTGTGTTCAGTCTTGGTCACCTTGTTCTTGGAAAGATGTTATTAAACTGGAAAGAATGCTGTAGAAATTTACAAGGATGTTGCTTGGACTCAATGGTCTGAGTTATAGGGAGAGGTTGGACAAGCTAGGACTTTTTCTTTAGAGTGTAGGAGACTGAGGGAAGATCTTATAGAGGTGTATAAGATGGTGGGAGACCTCGATAGGGTGAATGCACTCAGTCTTTTCCCCAGGGTTGGGGAATCGAGGACCAAAGTGCATCAGTTTAAGGTTAGAGGGGAAAGAATAAAAGGGAATAAAACTGGAGCGACTTTTTTATACAGAGGGTGGTATGCATACGGAATGGTCTGCCAGTGGAAGTGGATATATTAACAATACTTAAAAGGTATTTGGACAAATACATGGATAGGAAAGGATGAGAAGGATATGGGCCAAGTGCTTGGTAAATGGGGTCAAATCGATGTATTTGCTGATGGAGTTTCGGTTTGAATGCCAGGCCTCTCGGAATTCCCATGGATGCCTTTGTTTAGCCTGTCCCAGGATGGATGCATTGTCCCGGTTGAACTGGTGTCCCTTTTCATCTGTTTGTAAGGATACTAGTGATAGTTGGTCATGTCTTTTGATGGCTACTTGGTGCTCGTGTATCCTGTGACTAGTTTCCTGCCCACATCTGTCTGATGTAGTGTTTGTTGCAGTGAAAGCAGGGCATTTTGTAGATGGTCATTTTGGTCAGCATGGAGCAGTTTGGGCCAAAGGTCCTGTCTCTGTGCTGTAGGGCTCTATGCCTCAATGACTCTAATTAATTTCAAAGCAGTTTCAAATCTAATCTCATGCTTCTTGTTCAATTTCAAGGTGCGGGCATAAATTTCATTGTATTTGCAGCATTTGACTGCATTTCATATACCTGCATCCTCGCCTACAGTCTGTACTATCTGTTTGCATCCTTCCAATCACCATTGCCGTGGGCAGAGTGCTTCAGTTGGTGGGGAGCAGATGAAACATGCAGCAGGACTCCCAAAGGTACAGTGCTCAATTCTGTTGGGGCAAGTAAAGACACTGATTGCTCATTCTATCAATCTGAATGAGTGAGAGAAATGGACAATAGTTTTGTGGCCATACAGCAGAACATCTTGCATAGATGTCAATAGCAAGGATACTATGAATGAGTCACTGGACTTCCAAGGATAATCAATGATAACTTCTTTTTTGAATACAGGATCAGCGTTAATGAAAATAATAATTTCTGTTACAGGGAATTTAGTACACTTTGCACTATAAATATACATTATATCAGAACAGGCAATTGTAAATTGTCTGAATTCTGAACTGAATTTCAACTTTTCCATTAACTTCATTATGTTAAAATTGCTGACTAATAATGTTCTGACAGCAGTCTTCAGGCAGAGAATTGTATTACACAACTTGTCTGTGCCCAGTTGCATTGAGATGCAAGCCTCTTGCTGCCTGCTCATCAATATGGTTGCCAGGATCACATGGGCTTTATGACGCAGGAATAGATCATTTGCCAATTGAAATTCTGCAATTCAGCAGGGGAGAGTGAGAGCTGTACAAGAGATGTATAAGTGTTGTTGGTCTGATATTTGTTCCCCTCATATGAAGACGGCATTTTTTGCTCTTGAATACAAGGCTGGCCTGCTCCTTCTGATGGACACTGCTCTGTGATGGCACTGTCCAGCTATGATAGTCACGGGCAACACATGATTGGCTGGCTATGCCCTATTGGAGTCAAAACGTATGGGGTTGGAAAAGCCAAATTCCCTTCATTTGGAGTGGGGCTTATGTCCGAAACATTGACTCTCATGCTCCTCGGATGCTGCCTAACCTGTTGTGCTTTTCCAGCACCACACATTTTGACTCTGACTCTCCAGCATCTGTAGTCCTCATTTTCTTCCATGCCCTGTTGGGTCAGTGGAAGAACAAAGATTCTGCATACACCATTTAACGATTAGTTCCTGAGGCATTTTCTAATCTAGGTAGCAAAGCTGCAGAATACCAGCAGAGTCAAGTCTTACCAGAATCTATCCCCAACCTCTCTCCCCGCCTCACGTTCTCTGTTTCACTTCTCTGCATCCGATAGGCACATTTTTATTTCATCTAATTGCTTCAGATTTATATCCCCACAGAAACATTTAAAATCTATTTTCATGTCTGTCTTGCTAGCTGACTCTCATTTTCAGTTATTTTTCCTTATCCTTTACTGAAGTCGACAATACCCCAAACTCAGCTCACTACCTTTTTAGGGCAACATTATAAGATTTTAACTTGCATTGAATGTTGTCTTTATATGTCTTTTTCACCACAGTTGGACTAAATTTTCTGTGCAGTGTTTTTGCCTTAAAGGAATTTATATTCAGTGCAGATTTTGCATTAATTTATATTCATCACAGGTTGTCCTGAAATTCTGGTCCTGCTTGCTTACCATCTTAACTTTTAATTGAGCTTCCCAGTCTATCGTAGTCTACCTGTCCGCTATTTAGATACAAGGCCCGAGATTTGACATCACTGAGTGTGAAAGCATTTCGTTGTTCAACTACTTCATATGACAGTCAGTCAGTCAGTCTTCCTGAGAGACTTTTTTTTACTATCAGGGTGTTAATTAGCCCTTTCTCATACAGAATACTTGATCCAAACTTGCCTCCTAGTTGATTCTTGGACATACTGAATAGATTCCCTACAGCGTGGAAACAGGCCCTTTGGCCCAACAGGCCCACACCAACCCTCTGAAGAGTATCCCACCCAGACTCATACCCATCCAAATGCCTCTTAAATGTTGTAATTGTACCAACCTCCACCACACTCTCTGGTAGTTCATTCCATACATGTACCACCCTCTGCGTGAAAAAGTTGCCCCTTCGGTCTCTTATATCTTTCCCCTCTCACCCTAAACCTATATCCTGTAGTTCTGGACTGTCCAACCCCAGGAGAAAAACTTTGTCTATTTATCGTATCCATGCCCCTCATAATTTTGTAAACCTCTATAAGGTTGCCCCTCAGCCTGTGATGCTCCAGGGAAAACAGTCCCAGCCTGTTCAGCCTCTCCCTGTAGCTCAAATCCTCCAACACTGGCAACATCCTTGTAAATCTTTGCTGAAACCTTTCAAGTTTCACAACATCTTTCCGATAGGAAGGAGACCAGAATTGCACGCAATATTCCAACAGTGGCCTAACCAATGTCCTGTACAGCCGCAACATGACTTCCCAACTCCATGCATCCTCGGATGCTGCCTGGCCTGCTGTGTTTTTCCAGCACCACATTTTTTAACTCTGGTACTCCAGCATCTGCAGTCCTCACTTTCTCCTCCCAACTCCTGAACTCAATACTCTGACCAATAAAGGAAAGCATAGCAAATGCCTTCTTCACTAACCAATTTACCTGCGACTCCACTTTCAAATAGCTATGAACCTGCACTCCAAGGTCTCTTTGTTCAGCAACACTCCCTAGCACCCTACCATTAAGTGTAGAAGTCCTGCTAAGATTTGCTTTCCCAAAATGCAGCACCTCGCATTTATCTGAATTAAAGTCCACCTGCAGCTTCTCAGCCCATTGGCCCATCTGGTCCAGATCCTGTTGTAATCTGAGGTAACCCTCTTTGCTGTCCACTACACTTCCAATTTTGGTGTCTTCTGCAAACTTACTAACTGTACCTCTGTAATCTGGACATTTTGCATGATGTCACCATCTATTTCCCTAAGGTCTATGTCTTCCATATCCTTTACCACAGTAAATACTGATGCAAAATATTCATTTAGTATCTCCCCCATTTTCTGTGGCTCCACACAAAGTCCGCCTTGCTGATATTTGAGGGGCCCTATTTTCTCCTTAGTTACCCTCTTGTCCACAATATATTTGTAAAAACCCTTTGGTTTCTCCTTAATTCTATTTGCCAAAGCTATCTCATGTCCCCGTTTTGCCCTCCTGATTTCCCTCTTAAGTATACTCCTTCTTCTTCCTTTATACTTTCCTAAGGATTCACTTGATCTATCCTGTCTACACCTGACATATGCTTCCTTCTTTTTCTTAACCAAACCCTCAATTTCTTTAGTCATCCAGCATTCCCTATACCTACCAGCCTTCCCTTTCACCCTGACAGGAATATACTTTCTCTGGATTCTTGTTATCTCGTTTCTGAAGGCTTCCCATTTTCCAGCCATCCCTTTACCTGCGAACATCTGCCTCCAATCAGCTTTTGAAAGTTCTTGCCTAATACCGTCAAAATTGGCCTTTCTCCAATTTAGAACTTCAACTTTTAGATCTGGTCTATCCTTTTCCATCACTATTTTAAAACAATTAGAATTATGGTTGCTGGCCCCAAAGTGCTCCCCCACTGACACCTCAGTCACCTGCACTGCCCTGAACTGGTGCTTTTATCAAAAACTTCTTCCTACTTCTTTCGGACACCACATTTGTCACTAATGCCCTGTCTTTTCCAATCTTTTCCAAATACAAACATTTCAGTTTCATTCAAAACACTGCTGCATCTCAATGTCTTGGCACTTCCTTTAGTACCTTTGTATTTTCTGAATCTCCTATTCTGTCCTGCTGCCATCGTCCAACACAACTCGTGTCTGGTTCATGTTCTATCCTGTGAATCAGAAAGTAGAAGAAGAAAAGAGGTTTACCAAACAGGGAGAAGAAATAGATGAAAATTTGTAAAACTGTAATTGCTGTTTATGGAATCATGTGATACCGATGAGATTTATGCTGTCTGCTCAGTGGTCTGATTATTTTTCTCGATTGTCATTATCCCAGAGTTTTGTTCTTACTATGGTATTGATGCAATTATGAGTTATAGAGTCATACAGCATGAAAACAGACCCTTCGGTCCGACAGTCCGTACCAACAACGTTCCCAAACTAATATGCTTCCGCTTGCCTATGTTTGGCCGAGATCCCTCCAAACCTTTCCTATTCATGTACTTACCCAACTGTCTTTTAAATGTTGTAACTGACCTGCATGCACCACTTCCTCTGGCAGTTCATTCATCCGTGATTGCCCCTTATTTTGAAATCTTTCTCCTTACATTAAAACTATGCGCCCTAGTTTTGGACTCACCCATCCTAGGAAAAGACCTCTCCTGATAAATGTTTTCTGAACTAATGATATTGGTAACATTATTTGTTATTAGGTTGTATATAAATTTGATTTATACTCCTTGATCTAAGTTATCCTAAATGCTTCTTGTATTTGAATACATGCTTTTAGCAAGCACCTCTTCCTACTTTTTTCTGGCACCACATTAGTCACTAATGCCCTTTCATTTCCTGTTCTTTCCAAATGCACACATTTCATTTCATTCCAAAACACTGCTCTATGTCAAAGCCTTGCATTTCTGTTGCTGCTTTTGATTTTTCTGAAACCTTCCACCTCCAAGTCAGTCCGTCTGCTCTCATTGTCCAATCAGAGTGTCTGGTTCAAGTTCTATCTCAAGAACCAGACAGTAGAGGAAACAAGATTTATCAAATAGAGGAAGAAACAGAATGAAAATGGCAAAACTGTAGTTGCTGTTCATGGGATGATGTGATGCCAATGAGGTTTGTGCACACTGATCATGTGTGCTCAGAGCTTCATTCAATAATCTCTCTTTCTGTGTAAGTTCTTCAGCACTGAGTCCTCATTGGAAATACATTGAAGTCCTGTGATATACTCTTGTCCATGTTCTTGTCAATTCTGAGATCTTCTGTGATAGATCAACAGTTATTGAAGTCATGCTTAATAACTGAATGCAATATTACCGGTGACAAGCAGTTCAAAATCCATGAAATCGACCATTACAAACAGAGTGATCCCCTGAGCTGGGCTGCTGTGTGAGTGGAGCGTTCAGACTATACCTCTGTGTTCTGATCTGTCTGTAACCTTGCCCATGCAAAGAGATTAGACTGATTCAGACAGAGTGGACCAATGACCCTGATTATACCACTAGAAATTGAACAAAAAACTGGAAATAAAATGTTGACATCACTGAAAGTGACTGAGAAGCTATTGGATTATTGACAATAGAATTCCAGGAACAGCAATTACTGTTTTATATGCTGTTGCATTGTTTTGGAACTTTGGGAAAAAAAAGTCAAAACAACAACAGATTTAAAAGGGAGAAGAACAGACAAAGGAAGCACATGGTGAGGTCAGTGCAGGAGAGAGAGAGAGAGAGAGAGAGAAAGAAACTGACAGAGCAGTGAACCTGCACAGTTACTGCCTTTGCTGTTTGAATTCATGTATCGCTGGGAAAATTAGCAAACCGTGAAATTCACAACTGATCTTGGAGGAACTATTTGGGCAAAGTTCATAGCTCAGAAGCAGATAAGTGTATTGTTTTTAAGTGTGACCTACAGAAAGTCTGCATTAGTAAGTCAAGTTGGTTCTTTCTTGATCATATGTTTTTTGAGATATGTCTCTTGATTAAACTTAAAATATAACCCATAACTATTAATTTAACATATGACAGCGTTTTGTAGAGGAATAAGACGGTGTTATTTTCTGGGTCTGTAGATTGTGAAGGAGCAAAAATGGCCTTTGGTAGAGTGATATGCGCTTCTTGTCAGATGTGGGAGTTTAAAGAGAGTTTAAGGGTTACTACTGATTATATCTGCAATAAATGCTGTTTGTTGCAAATCTTATCAGATCGAATGGATCGGTTGAAGAGACAGAAGCAATGAGGAACTTGCAACAGCAGCAGTACGTAATGGATGGCAGTCATAGGAAGCGGAGAAAGTCTCTGGTACAGTCACACAGATGGGTTAACTCCACAAAAGGCAAGCGAGCTAGGCAGCTAGTGCAGGAGCCTTCTGTGGCTATACCCATTTAAAACAAGTATGCTGTTTTGGAAAATGTAGGGGGTGATGGATTCTCAGGGGAGTGTAGCACGAACAGCCAAGTTTCTGGTATTGAGACTGGCTCTAATGCAATGAGGAGTACATCAGCTTCCGAGAGATCAATTGTGTTAGGGGACTCTCTCGTCCGAGGTACAGACACACGTTTCTGTGGCCAGCAGCGAAAAATCAGAATGGTGTGTTGCTTCCCTGGTGCCAGGATCAAGGATGTCTCAGAGAGAGTGCAGAATGTTCTCAAGGGGGAGAGGGGCCAGCAAGAGGTCATTGTCCACATTGGAAACAATGATCTAGGAGGGGGAGAGATTGAGATTCTGAAGGAAGATTACAGAGAGTTAGGCAGGAATTTAAAAAGGAGATCCTCGAGGGTAGTAATATCTGGATTACTCCCGGTGCTACAAGCTAATGAGGGCAGGAATAGGAGGATAGAGCAGATGAATGCATGGTTGAGGAGCTGGTGTACGGACGAAGGATTCACATTTTTTGGACCATTGGAATCTCTTTTGGGGTAGAAGTGACCTGTACAAGAAGGACAGATTGCACCAAAATTGAAAGGGAACTAATATACTGGCAGGGAGATTTCCAAGAGCTGTTCGGGAGGAGTTAAACTGGTAAGTTTGTGATGGGGTTGGGCGGGGGCGGGGTTGGGGTTGGAATCCAGGGAGATAGTGAGGAAAGGGATCAATCTGAGACTGGTGCAGTTGAGAACAGAAGCAAGTCCAACAGTCAGGGTAGGCAGGGACAAGATAGGATTAATAAATTAAACGGCATTTATTTCAATGCAAGAGGCCTAACAAGGAAGGCAGATGAACTCAGGGCATGGTTAGGAACGTGGGACTGGGATATCACAGCAATTACAGAAACATGGCTCAGGGATGGGCAGGACTGGCAGCTTAATGTTCCAGGATACAAATGCTACAGGAAGGATAGAAAGAGAGGCAATAGAGGAGGGGTGTGGTGTTTTTGATCAGAGATAGCATTACAGCTATGCTGAGGGAGGATATTCCTGGAAATA
The DNA here is from genome assembly GCF_037043375.1 of Chiloscyllium plagiosum. Classification (NCBI taxonomy): domain Eukaryota; kingdom Metazoa; phylum Chordata; class Chondrichthyes; order Orectolobiformes; family Hemiscylliidae; genus Chiloscyllium; species Chiloscyllium plagiosum. The sequence continues at coordinate 80,854,382 of NW_028270149.1, forward strand.
CATCAAAGGAAATTATTTGGGTGGAACTGAGAAATAAGAAAGGGATGATCACCTTGTTGGGATTGTATTATAGATCCCTTAATAGACAGAGGGAAATTGAGAAACAAACTTGTAAGGCAATCTCAGCTATCTGTAAGAATAATAAGGTGGTTATGGTAGGGGATTTTAACTTTCCAAACATAGACTGGGACTGCCATAGTGTTTAGGGTTTCGATGGAGAGGAATTTAAGTGTGGACAAGAAAACTTTCTGATTCAGTCTGTGGATGTACCTACTAGAGAAGGTGCAAAACTTGACCTACTCTTGGGAAATAAGGCAGGGCAGGTGACTGAGGTGTCAGTGGGGGAGCACTTTGGGGCCAGCGACCATAATTCCAATAGATTTAAAATAGTGATGGAAAAGGATAGACCAGATCTAAAAGTTGAAGTTCTAAATTGGAGAAAGGCCAATTTTGACGGTATGAGGCAAGAACTTTCAAAAGCTAATTGGGAGCAGATGTTCACAGGTAAAGGGAAGGTTGCAAAATGGGAAGCCTTCAGAAATGAGATAATTAGAATCCAGAGAAAGTATATTCCTGTTAGGGTGAAAGGAAAGCCTGGTAGGTATGGGGAATGCTGGATGACTGAAGAAATTGAGGGTTTGGTTAAGAAAAAGAAGGAAGCATATGTCAGGTGTAGACAGGATAGATCGAGTGAATCCTTAGAGTCTAAAGGCAGTAGGAGTGCCACAAGAATCGATGATGGGCCCTCTATTTTTTGTCATTTACATAAACGATTTGCATGCGAGCATAAGAGGTCCAGTTAGTAAGTTTGCAGATGACACCAAAATTGGAGGTGTAGTGGACAGCGAAGAGGATTACCTCAGATGACAACAGGATCTTGATCAGATGGGCCAATGGGCCGAGAAGTGGCAGATAGAGTTTAATTCAGATAAATGCGAGGTGCTGCATTTTGGAAAATCAAATCTTAGCAGGACTTCTACACAATGGTAAAGTCCTGGAGAGTGTTGCTGAACAAAGAGACCTTGGAGTCCAGGTTCATAGCTCCTTGAGAGTGGAGTCACAGGTGGATGGGATAGTGAAAAAGGCGTTTGGTCTGCTTTTTTTTATTTGTCAGAGTATTGAGTACAGGAGTTTGGGGGGGGGGGGCGGGGGGAAAGGTGGGTGGTTCATGTTACGGCTGTACAGGACATTGGTTAGGCCACTGTTGGATATTGCATGCATTTCTGGTCTCCTTCCTATTGGAGATGTTGTGAAACTTGAAAGGGTTCATAAAAGATTTACAAGGATGTTGCCAAGGTTGGAGGATTTGAGCTGTGCGGAGAGGCTGAACAGGCTGGGGCTGTTTTTCCTGGAGTGTCGGAGTCTGAGGGGCAACCTTACAGAGGTTTACAAAATTGAGGGGCATGGATAGGATGAATGGACAAAGTCTTTTCCCTTGGGTGGGGGAGTCCAGAACTAGAGGGCATAGGTTTAGGGTGAGAGGGGAAAGATATAAAAGGGAACGAAGGGGCAACTTTTTGATGCAGAGGGTGGTACGTGTATGGAATGAGCTGCCAGAGGAAGTGGTGGAGGCTGGTTCAATTACAACATTTAAGCGTCATTTGGATGGGTATATGAGTAGGTAGGGTTTGGAGGGATATGGGCCGGGTGCTGGCAGGTGCGACTAGATTGGGTTGGGATATCTGTTCGGTATGGATGGGTTGGACCGAAGGATCTGTTTCCATGCTGTACATCTCTATGACTCTAATACCTCAAATACCTCACTGGCAGACTGGTCTATGGTAAACTATTTTATCTTATCAAATGTGGTTATCCATTAACTGACATCTAAAGAGGCCTAATGACCTCCACAATTAAGATTAGCAGTTAATGCCTGCCCTCCTAATAATCTGTACATCCTAAGAATAATAAGTAAATTATCCCTTACAAACATATTCCATATTTTCCAGATCCACTCTGCAATTTCTCTCTGGACAATGGATATTTTGAAATCGTTAATACAACATGGCTGCAGACAAACAATGAATCTTGTCCAAATGGATCAGAAATCTCCATTCCTCACCAGGGTCCAAGTGAGCAATACTGGGAGTAAGTACATTGTTGCAGAGAGCTACACCTATAACCTGCATAGCTGGGCCAGCAACATCTTCTGGGATAGTTAGTTGGTAAATGAGAGAGAAGTTGTTTGATTGCAGTAGAGATTTACATTATTCTCCTCTTGTATACTAACAAGGGCTCCTGCTTTAGTTTGTATTTCCCTGGTTTCTAACACTGCAGCTTTCCTTTCACATGATTTTAGACCTTATCAAACAAATATTTATTTTCTTTTATATTCGGGTTTCAAGACTGATCTCCCTTTCTCTGTATTATCAATTGAATACAGTATTATGTTTAACCCATAGTCCTGGTCAGTGAATTAGGGAAACTGGGAGTAATACAATGTTTAATGATATGAAGGAGCTGAATTCACTGGTAGACACAGTGACTAACCCAGGTAGTTTTAACAGTGCAATGTCAGGCTGTCAATGAAGCACCGTCAGGAACTCCTTCAAACCAAATCAGCCCACAAGGGAATCCCATCAGCATTGATTGATTGATTGATTGTTTAACAAAGCTGTATATTTTCATCAGTGTGTAGAATGAGAGAGAATATTTAAAACAACACCAAATTTAGTCTTTTTATTTAATACCACTGAACACTGGAATATAGTTTTAGAAGGATGTTAACATCAACCAATTAATTTATATCGAGTCTTTGCCCTCAACATCAGCAACAAAACTGAAATATGTTACAAGGGCAGAACGAATAATGCTCGGAAAGTGACCTTTTATACTGAGGCTAGGCTTCCATGTTCTAGATTCTCCAGTCAAACAAAATAAAGGGCGGGATATTCTGTTCTCAGAGCTGGTGAAAAGATTGGTAGATGGGTGAACTTGATCAGTCGAGAGGGAAAAGGCCACATTCTGGCTGTTTAATTAACCTTCAACAAAGAATTTCTCCACATCCAGGTGCTGGGTTAGCTATCTCACCAGCAAGTTATGATTATGATGGATCACAAATAAGTCTCAGCACTTGCCTTAGATTACACAGTGTATTTTATGACATAACAGTAACTATGTACAAGTTACACTAACCCTTAATGCATTTTAATTTATTATCCGCCAGAGGTAGCAAAGACATGTGTGTCTCCATCAGGAGACCAGTTCAGACTCCAATTGATTCCCAACCCAGAGTTGTGGGACATTAGCAGTCTGAGTAGAGATCTGTCCAACTCAAACATTAACTCTTTCAGAGCATTAGTTTATACAATAGACACGAATGAGGATCCACAGAATGATGTGGACCTATGTGTGTGCTTCCACAGGGGTCATTCTAAAGCAGACCACAGTATTATGGACGAGACCAGACCCTGCTAAGCTTTAGTGGGAGATAGGCTCGACCTTATCTTTAATATTTATTTCCAGGCTAGTATAAGGTGCCGTGTTCCAAATTTGATTTGATTGGTCGCCCACTAGGCTTTAATCAAAACCAACATTAATCTTATGATGCAATTAAAATAAAAAAAGAATTGGCATAACTTTAACTCTTTTGAAATACTTAACAAGATAATGTTTTACTTAAGTATGAATTATCAACTGTTCCAATATAGGAAGCATCCCATATCTGCCTCGTTTTAATTCTAAAAGGAAGCCTCTCATCTAAGACTCTAACAGCAGAGAAGACAAGCTGTTAGCTCAGCAGCAGAAGAAACCATCTCACAAACTAAAAGAAAAACTAAAATTTTCCTGGGTCTGTGTGAACCCTGACTCCACTGCTCATGCTTCTTTTGTCTCATGAAAAAACAACACCTGAGGGATATTGCCAAACTATTTATCAACTGTCTGCCTGCTGCAGACAGCCTGGTCTCTGTGGCAACAGCTCTCTGCAAGAGAAACAACAGAGAATACATCTCTCCGAAAGGCACAAAACCATCACAATAGTGCTACTGAGGAAGATGCCTTGACTGATCAAGTACAATGCTGGAGACTATCAACTGAGTATCTGGCATCATAGTTGTTTGCATGTTCTCCACAACCTGACTCTACCAAAGGGTAATGTCTCAGAGGTGAAGAGATGAAAGAATGTGAGTTTTTATTTGAGGAGGTAGCTGGAAGAGAGGATGCTGTGATGGCCCAGGAGGACCAGGACAGACATGAGGAATACATGGCTATAGTCTGATGAAGTAGGGAGTAGTATGAATACCTCAATGCCGTATGGTCCTCAGGGAATTGAGCTACACTGACACATTTCTTTGACCTTTCTGTTTGTTATTGGCAAACCTGCCAATTTAAAAACATTGCTCTCTGCTTTCTGTCTGTGTTAATCAATTCTCCACATTTACATTCCAATATCTTGCTGCCTTCAATGATCAATATAAAAGAACTGCCAACAACTTCTAATCATGTGTACTCTTTCAAACTATGCCATTAAATCTGTATTGCCTCTACTCATCACTTCTGCCAAAAAGCATCACCTCACATGTCTTTGGATGAAATCCGGTTTGCCATCCACCTGTCCATTTGGCCTGCATGAACATTTCACAGAGGTAAAATATCTTTCTTTCAAGAGCTCCTTTTAGATTTTGAACACTCCACTTTGATGTTTAGGTTCTTTTTTGATTTTCAGGGGCTCCTTTTCCATTCTCACTCATACTTCTGATAGGTGATGCAGTCAGGTAGTAACATTATCTTCTGTACTCGTGTTGATAAGTATGGAACTGAGACCTAACTCAGAAGCAGAATTTGAAGAATCCTCAATAATTATCATCCCTCCATTAAACATAAAGACACCACACCCACGGTAAGCATGAGTATTGTTAGCACAGCAGTATTTAAATTGGTATAATGCATTGGGAAAAGTTAGAAACTAAAGCTTCGTTCAAAAATGCATCACAGAAAAGCATTACCATAACCTGTCCACACTGGTGAAGTCACAGCTGACACATTTTCATTGGATATGCTTGAAGTTGGAGGATTTTAACCAGGCAGTTATTATCCTTTTAACTATATCTTAGATTTGATAGATTTAAATTTAACAATTTATCCAGCACTGCTTTTAATCAAGCATCAATTCTTATTTGTATGTTTGAGTTCTAAACTTCTTCCAGCCGCCTTGTGGAAATTTTTCTTAATTTCACTCCTGAAGGCTCTGGCTCTAATTTTCAGATTATGCTCCTTTGCCATAGACTCCCTTAAATTAATTGTTTGCTTATTTGATTTTTTTTCCATTATATTATCTAATCAGACTTCCCTAATGTTTCCTTCATTGACCAACACTTTGCAAAGTCTTAAAGCCATGAAAAGCACTATTAAAATGCTGCTGCTTATTATTGTTTGGGATCTCAATTTGTGCAAAACCATTGCAAGTTTATCTATAACACAGTCCTCAGGTATTCATAGTATGCAAAATACTTTGAGAGATGTTAGCACAAAAAAGGAACCTGTTCTTATTGGAATAAATCTATTCAGTATATAATACAGCCAATTTAAAAAACCATTTCTTCAGCCAGAGAGTGGTGGAATTCATTACCATGGAGCACAGTGGAGGCTGGGACGTTAAATGTCTTCAAGGCAGAGATTGATAAATTCTTGATCTCGCAAGGAATTAAGGGCGACAGGGAGAGTGCGGGTAAATGGAGTTGAAATGCTCATCAGCCATGATTAAATGGCGGAGTGGACTCGATGGGCCGAATGGCCTTACATCCACTCCAAGTTTTATGGTCTGAAGTTGGAGCCAATTTGTAACATTGTCAGTGCTCACCAATTCTTGAAGTCTGGTTTCTTTCGCAATCTGATCCTTGTATATTATCCTTCACTATCACAGTAAACAATCCCCATAATTCACTGTATTCTACACTTAAACCGTGTTTTAAACACAGTTGGACACTCGTCCTCCAATTCCATAAGCATCAGTTTTGTGAACCAGTCTTTTAGACATGTCAAATGTATTTTTAAAATCGAATATATAACATACATTGGATTTCCTTCAACATTATCCATTATTACATTAAAAATTATCAATTAAGTTAGTCAAGTATGATCTGCCTTTTAAAATCATGCTGATGTGCCCCTGCTAACTCCATGAACATTTTACTTGTACACTAATCTTTTCTGTGGCACAACTGAATACTTTGGAAAATCTAAGGGAACCATACAGAGTGATTCTTCATTATTTACAACCAAAAAAGCAACTAGTAAGTTAATTGAATATCATTTTCATTTAGTGACTATGTATCGTATGATATGTTTGTAATGGGTTAAGTTTTTCTTGATAATACATTAAACCATTTTTCCATCCATTGATGTTAGCTGTCTGGTTGGTCAGTTTTTATTTTCTCTTTCCTGTTTTTCTTGGAATGTAATGGTACACTTGCTAATTTGTAATTCCCTGATACCATTCTAAACCACAGGGGATTCTGCAAAATATTCACTCATTGGTCCATTATCTCTCTCGATACCTCTTTGCAGATAGGATGTACTCCCTTAGGTGCTGGAGATCTTTTGGTATTTCATCACTTAGTTTCTTCCAATACTTTTTCACTGCTGAGATTAATTAGCTTAAATTCCTTTTTATTATTAGTTCCTTGGGTATTTTCTCTTTCTGGCCTTGATTTGATACGGCGTAACATGCTAGTAATCTGCAACTATCACACTATGACAGTTATTCACTCCTAGAACGTAAGGATGAGACGTGGCTATGTAGTACTAATGAATTCAATCGACTTAGTATAGCACCTCATATTTACACACTTACACTACAGTCACTGACAATTGTGCATTTGGACTCAAGCTCAGTAATTCAAATGTACTGTAGTGTGTTTCTCAGCATCATGCTGCAAGAGGACAGAACTCAGTAAGATGGAGACTGAGAACTTTATACCATTACATCACATGCCATGATATATTGCTGGCATCATGACCATGTTCCGTAATGGTATATTACACATTGATGTTGAGATACAACATCGCATTACCCTTTTTTCAAAGACAAGAAGTCGCAAACAGATGTCCTGAACTGCTTTATACAGGTACCTATTGTCCATTTAATAATTATAGAAATATAGAAACATTTATAGAGTCATAGAAATGTACAGCACTGAAACAGACACTTCAGTCCAACTTGTCCATGCTGACCAGCGATCCCAACCCAATCTAGTCCCACCCGGCCCATATCCCTCCAAACCCTTCCTATTCATATACCCATCCAGATGCCTTTTAAATGTTGCAATTGTACCAGCCTCCACCACTTCGTTTGGCAGCCTCCGCATGATAAAGTTGCCCCTTGGGTCTCTTTTATATCTTTCCCCTCTCCCCTCTCACTCTAAACTTATGCCATCTAGTTCTGGACTCCCCGCGCCCCCCCCCCCCCCCCACCCCCCCCACCCCCAACCCCAGGGAAGAGACTTTGTCTATTTATCCTAGCCATGCCCTTCATGATTTTATAAACCTCTATAAGGTCACCTCTCAACCTACGACGCCTCAGGGAAAACAGCCTCAGCCTATCCAACCTCTCCAGATAGCTCAAATCCTCCAAACCTAGCAACATCCTTGTAAGTTTTTTCTGAACCCTGGAAATTAGGCTGATAAGGGGATATGAATCACTCCTCCTTTGACACATATGCCTTAGATTGGTTTGGCGAAGATCTGTGATCCATTGTTAGATCATATCCACTTTGATATGCCAAATAAACTGACAATGGTAGAAATTATTTCAGTGATGGTTGCACTCGTCGTATTACCAATTCACCAAACAATAATTGGTTGGACAAAGTTATCAGTCATGAGGATGTAATCCTCCCCATACATTTTAGCATGTTAGTTGCTATTTTTCTCCAACGTTTAAAAAGAACGTTGTGTAGCTGTAGAGGTTGCTGGGGTTGGTAAGTTTTGCATTCAGCATGTGTCTCCATGAGTTGCTAGATTTCCTTGTTCATCTCTGGCTTGTATCTCTTTCATTGAGGAGTAAGGACGAAGCTGAGGTGGTGGATGTCTGGTCCCAGATCAGTCACAAACTCATTTAATGGTAGGACAGGCTCAAGGGGTTAAATAGCCTTCCTCTGTTCCTGTATTCATATCTATAATCAGGAATTCAATGAAGGGGTTAAATAATCTCCCTTTGTTCCTGTGCATTGCAAAGCAGTCAATGAATCATTTCTTATGTATGTCTTTAAATCAATTTACAATCTGAGGAATTTCATCAATGCTCACAGTGTAAACAAAATCTTGAAGATTCCATGTGATATGGTGGTAATGTCCCTTCAACTGAGCCAGCAGGTCTGAGTTCATTTCCCATCTGCTCCAAACATATGTAATAATATCTTTCAAAAGGATAATTGAAAAATACTGTGACAAAACCTGTTAACATTATGAAGGTTCTCTGTGCAAAGGCATTTGACCTTAAACTGTTTTCTATTGTTATTTTGTTCAGTAAAGTGGTTTTACGCCGTACGAGTTCAGTGGATAAGACTGGGGAGATAGTCTGGTATTTAGCCCTCTGTCTGCTTCTGGCCTGGGTAATAGTTGGGGCAGCGTTATCAAAAGGAATCAAATCTTCAGGAAAGGTAAACAATTTAGTGATGAGTAGAATTAAAACAACTGTCAAAATACAGATTTCTGTAACAATACAACTAGAGCTTGCAAGTTATTTGTGAAGTAGCTGGTTTATCTCCCAGTGATATTAACAGTGTCTCTTTGGAGAGTGGGAGATTCATAAAAGTTATTTGGCACTTCAGGCCTGAGGACGACCTGAAAATCTTTCTTCTGAGGGAAAGAACAGCAGTAATTCCCCCTGCAATGTGTCCCTCATTTTAAGGGTTTCAGTCACTGCTACAGGGACTCTGGGGAATTTTATTTACCTCATGTATGTATTGAACCCTGACCTTTAGCCCAAAAGGACAAATTCTTTGTATTTGCAACCCACTTCAGACATGAAATCAAACATGCTGTGAGGTAAACTTACTGGACAGCAATATAGAACAGCACACCTCTGAAGGTATGTGTTCAGCTTCTTGTGTTTGCTTACAAGCTATTTTTATCCCCTTGTACTACTGTTGGTGGTTGGATTGGCGGGAACAGTCTCTGACATAGCAAGTTTATAGGCCAGAATGGATTACAATCTCTCCAAAATCTCTCTCCTGTGCCAGCAAACTCCTTATCTTTGAATTAAAATCTTACCTTTCAACATATAACTTTACATTAGTGTACATATAGTAACTTAGAAAAATAATGTGTGATTTAAATTCTGCATTGATTAAAATCCTAGTGCCTTAATGTTCAGTTAAGTTGAATGCTTTAAATGGGGAATATGGGAATACCTAACAACTTATTCTTCGTGCTCAGGTGGTTTATTTCACTGCGACATTACCTTATGTGATTCTGACCGTACTCCTGATCCGAGGGCTTACCCTGGAGGGAGCCTCTAAAGGAATTGAATTCTACATTGGAATCCAATCAGACTTCTCCAAACTGGCAGAGGGTCATGTACGTATACCAGAATAATCCATAGAATTTCAGTTGCCTCATCAGTCTCAAAGTGACATAATTGACAATTATAGCATTACACACATTGAGAGATGTACTTCTGGTCAGTCAAACTCTTGCTGTGGATCTTGTACTTAATCTAAGGTTTTATTTTAAAATTCAAATTCCACCATGTCTGGATTTGAGATGACTGAAATTATATCCAAAAGAATTGTTTTGTGAAGGGCAGGTCGTGCCTCACAAACCTTATTGAATTCTTTGAGAAGGTGACTTAGGAAGTAGACGAGGGTAAAGCAGTAGATGTGGTGTATATGGATTTTAGTAAGGCGTTTGATAAGGTTCCCCATGGTAGGCTACTGCAAAAAATACGGAGGTATGGCATTGAGGGTGAGTTGGAGGTTTGGATTAGGAATTGGCTGGCTGGAAGAAGACAGAGGGTAGTAGTTGATGGTAAAGGTTCATCTTGGAGTGCAGTTACTAGCGGTGTTCTGCAAGGATCTGTTTTGGGACCATTGGTGTTTGTCATTTTTATAAATGACCTGGAGGAGGGGCTAGAAGGTTGGGTGAGCAAGTTTGCGGATGATACGAAAGTCGATGGAGTTGTTGACAGTGAGGAAGGATGTGTCAGGTTATAGCGGAATATAGATAAGTTGCAGAGCTGGGCAGAAAGGTGGCAAATGGAGTTCAATGTAGGTAAGTGTGAGGTGATTCACTTTGGTAAGAGTAACAAAAAGACGGGGTACTGGACTAATGGTCGGATACTTGGTAGTATGGATGAGCAGAGGGATCTTGGTGTCCATGTACACAGATCTCTGAAAGTTGCCACCCAGGTAAATAGTGCGGTGAAGAAGGCATATGGCATACTGGCTTTTATTGGTAGAGGAATTGAGTTCCGGAGCCCTGAGGTCATGTTGCAGTTGTATAAGACTCTGGTGCGGCCGCATCTGGAGTATTGTGTGCAGTTCTGGTCGCCATACTATAGGAAGGATGTGGAGGCACTGGAACGGGTGCAGAGGAGGTTTACCAGGATATTGCCTGGTATGGTAGGAAGATCGTATGAGGAAAGGCTGAGGCACTTGGGGCTGTTTTCATTGGAGAAAAGAAGGTTTAGGGGTGACTTGATAGAGGTGTACAAGATGATTAGGGGTTTAGATAGGGTTGACCATGAGAACCTTTTTCCACGTATGGAGTCAGCTATTACGAGGGGGCATAGCTTTAAATTAAGGGGTGGTAGGTATAGGACAGATGTTAGGGGTAGATTCTTTACTCAGTGAGTCGTGAGTTCATGGAATGCCCTGCCAGTAGCAGTGATGGACTCTCCCTCTTTATGGGCATTTAAACGGGCATTGGATAGGCATATGGAGGATAGTGGGCTAGTGTAGGTTAGGTGGGCTTGGATCGGCGCAACATCAAGGGCCAAAGGGCCTGTACTGCGCTGTATTTTTCTATGTTCTATGTTCTAATTAAAATCTGCTGTGGAACTTGGCTCTCAGGCGCAGTCCTCGGAGTGCATCACTCTCTCACAGACAGAGAAGAAAGATTTCAAACTTGACAGCTTCTTTTGGTGAGCAATCTCCACAGTGGTCTCATTTTATTGACTGGCAAATCTGTGCATGAGCTATTAGTGCCACAGTGCTGGGTTTAAATTTTGATTGATTGGTTATTGATATAATCATACTAAAGATCCAACACATTAATGGCTTATTTCACATGAGTGGTTCACAAGAATGATCCTGGGGATGAAGGGCTTGACATATGAGGAGTGGTAGAGGACTCTGGGTCAGTATCGATGAAGTTGAGAAAGATGAGGAGTACTTCATTGAAACTTATGGAATACTGAAAGACCTGGATAGAGTGGATGTAGAGATGTTTCCTCATAGTGAAAGGACGACCCTTGAAAATTGAGATGAGAAGGAGTTTATTCAGCCAGGCGTTGGTTCATCTGTTGGAAGTTATTACTACACCTGTGGAGGCCAAGTAATTGAATGTCTTTCAGGCAGATTGAGTTAGATTCTTGATTAGTGAGGGGATCAAGCTTTACAGAGTAGACACAGGAGAAGTATGTTCAGGAGCTTATCAATTACATTCAAGTAGTTGAGCAGATTAATTGGGCCAAATGGCCTAATTCTGCTCCTATATCTCATGGTCCTATGGACACCTGACATAATCTGGTCAAAGCTGGAAGACACAGGATCATGTCGGGTTTCAAACAATCTGTCAATATTTGAAGATTGAACTAAATGACTACAGTCAAATCTATGCTGTCCCTTGGCAGTTAAAATATTATCTCTAATTTGAGCAATATCCAGGTGCTTCACTTTGGGATTTTGCTAAATTTGACACAACTTTTGACATCTTAACCTCAACAAGTTGTAGAAGAATGGTAGAGAAAGGAAGACACAATGTAGGGTGGAACAGAGTGAAAGGGAATTAGGTCTGAAGGAAGGTCACTCGACCCGAAACGTTAACTCTACTTTCTTTCCCTTGATGCCAAACCTGCTGAGTTTCTGCAGCAATTTCTGTTTTAGTTTCAAATTTCCTGTGTCTGCAGTTCTTTGTTATCATAAAATGGAATATAACTAGACTTTTAAAAATTGTACAGGATGGGATGGAATATCATGAAACGGCCGCTTTATTCCTTTCTTGTGACTGATTCTTTTTTCACATCTTACAATCAATTCATCAATAAACTTTGCAGTGAAATGTCAGACTAATGTAAACATGTTTGAGTCAAAGTTAAAAATCACACAACACCAGGTTATAGTCCAACAGGTTTAATTGGAAGCTCACTAGCTTTCGGATCAACGCTCCTTCATCAGGTGATTGTGGAGGACTCGATCGTAACACAGAATTTATAGCAAAAATTTGCAGTGTGATGTAACTGAAATTATACATTGAAAAATCGATTGTCTGTTAAGCCTTTCATCTGTTAGAATACAGTGATAGTTTCACTTCTGTCATGTGTAAATCACAAAAACCTATTTTTTAAAGTTGCATTCTCGGGTTAGCTGTTAACAATGGTGATAGCTAGACAATATGTTGAAGGTGTTAGCCCCCTGTGTTCTCTGTCTATGACCTGATGTTTAGATTGATTCTAATCTAAAAAGTGAGATAACAGAGTTTTACATAAATTCATGCAGTTTTTGAGCTCAGAGTTCTACATGAATGTATGCAGTTTTTGAGCAAAGTGCAATGTAACTCTGCAAGTACAAATTCACCACACAAAATATGTGTGTGCATGTAGGTCTTTGTCTGTCTGTGTGTGTGTGTCTGTCTGGGGTGGGGGTTGTGAGTGTGAGAAAGTGTGTGTGTAGTGAGTGCAGAGTGTTTTAAGTCTGGGAGTGTGTGTGTCTATAAGGGTGTGTGTGGGTGTCTGTGTGCGCGTCTGTGTGTACCTGTGTCCGTGTGTGTGTGTGGGTGTCTGTGTGCGCGTCTGTGTGTACCTGTGTCCGTGTGTGTGTGTGTGTGTCTGTGTGCGCGTCTGTGTGTACCTGTGTCCGTGTGTGTGTGTGTAGGAATATCTGTGTGTGTGTGTGTAGTACAATGGTTATCACCTGTAATGTGACATGAACCCAAGGTCCCGGTTGAGGCACTCCCTATGGGTACCGAACTCAGCTATCAGCTTCTGCTCGGCTACTTTCCTCTGCTGCCTGTCCCGAAGTCCACCTTGGAGGATGGTCACCCGAAGGTCCGAGGCTGAATGTCCTGGACCACTGAAGTGTTCCTCAACCAGGAGGGAACCTTCCTGTCTGTTGATTGTTGTGCAGTGCCCATTCATCCATTGTCGTAGCCTTTGCTCGGTTTCCCCAATGTACCATGCCTCCGGGCATCCTTGCCTGCAACGTATAAGATAGACCACGTTGGCTGAGTCACATGAGTACCTGCCATGTACAAGGTGGGAGGTATTCCCACGCGTAATAGTGGTATCTATGTCCACAATCTGATACGTCTTGCAGCGTCCACCGTGACAGGATTGTAAGGAGTTGTCCTGAGAGCCGGGCAGTTTGCTACGAACAATGATCTGTTTGAGGTTTGGCGGTTGTTTAAAGGCAAGGAGTGGAGGTGTGGGGAACGTGACGGACACCTGGAAGTGGACACACACACAACACACACACATATTCACACATACACACATATTCCCACACACACACACACACACACACACACACACACACATTCCCACACACACACACATATTCCCACACATACACACACATATTCCCACACACACACACTCTCACATACACACAGACACAGGTACACACGGACGCACACACAGACACCCACACACACCCTTATAGACACACACACTCCCACACATGTATCCCCTCACAGACTTAAAACACTCTGCACTCACTGCACACACACACACTTTCTCACACTCACAACCCCCACCCCAGACAGACAGACACACACACAAACAGACAAAGACCCACATGCACACACATATTTTGTGTGGTGAATTTGTACTTGCAGAGTTACATTGCACTTTGCTCAAAAACTGCATACATTCATGTAGAACTTTGAGCTCAAAAACTGCATGAATTTATGTAAAACTCTGTTATCTCACTTTTTAGATTAGAATCAATCTAAACATCAGGTCATAGACAGAGAACACAGGGGGCTAACACCTTCAACATATTGTCTAGCTATCACCATTGTTAACAGCTAACCCGAGAATGCAACTTTAAAAAAAAGGGTTTTGTGATTTACACATGACAGAAGTGAAACTATCACTGTATTCTAACAGTTGAAAGGCTTAACAGACAATCAATTTTTCAATGTATAATTTCAGTTACATCACACTGCAAATTTTTGCTATAAATTCTGTGTTACGATCGAGCCCTCCACAATCACCTGATGAAGGAGCATCGCTCCGAAAGCTAGTATGCTTCCAATTAAACCTGTTGGCTATAACCTGGTGTTGCGTGAGTTTTAACTTTGTACACCCCAGTCCAACACCGGCATCTCCAAATCATGTCTTTAACCACAATATTATTTAACTGGAAAAGCAGAATTGTGACAAGAATTCAACCAATCTTCAGACCTAAATTTTAATTTAGACAAACTTTCTTCTCTTTAGTTAAAAGCCTCTATTTTGGTAGTTAAAAATGACTCCTTGGATGCTGTTTTGAATAAAAGAATAGAGGTCACTGGGTGTCAGTGCAACCAGGAAAGAGTCAAGCCATTCAATTGAAAACATGACTTAAAGGGGAAAAGCATCAAAGCTCCTGGAAGGAATTTGGCAGTGAGTAGAAGACAGGGATACAATATACTGTTTATCAGAGATAGCAATTATCAGTGGAAAGTTAATTCATTTAGTCCCGCCATTAAATTGGGAGCCAAACACACTGCAGGTTTCTTGTGGTAAATGCAATTGTATGTATACAAAAAACTTCAGTGTGATTTCCTGATGGTGATGACTTTTTCCTGCTATTTTATAGGTCTGGAAAGATGCAGCAATACAAATTTTCTTTTCTTTGTCAGTGGGTTCTGGTACTTTAATAGCACTGTCATCCTACAACAAATTCCACAACAACTGTTACCAAGACGCCATTGTTGTCTGTGTTGTTAATTGTGGTACAAGTGTATTTGCCGGATTTGTCATCTTCTCTATCCTTGGACATATGGCTCATATTCAAGGGAAGCCTGTTTCTGAGGTTGCCCAATCAGGTAAGTGCAGTGTCCACTTTGCTGTCTTCTGTTAAAATATTTCCAAACTTGTGATAAACCTGATGGGCAAAGGTAGCCTGGTTGAGGAATTCATGGAATGATTTCAGGATAGTTTCTTAGAACAGCAAGTTCAGAAGCCAACAAAAGAGCAAGCTGTACCAGACCTGGTATTGTGCAACAAGAAAAGATTAATGCCCAATATTATGGTGAAGCTGCTCCAAGCTAGCATTTTACATGCAACTTGGAGTAGGAGAAGTGAGTGCAAAATATTTTAGTAAACTTAAATGAGAGCAATTATGAGGTCAGGAAAACAGAGCTGTCTAAATTAAATTGGCAAATTAGATTGAAGCGTAGTTTAATGGAAATGCAGAGGAAGCTATTTAGTCAGATTTTCACAATATATAGAAGATTTTTATTCTAAAGATAAATTAAAATTCCAAGGGACAGACCCAACATTCATGGTTAAATAGAAAGGTTAAAAACAATATGTTACTGTGGAATGACAGATGGTACAAACTCGGCAGAATGTAACAAACAATACAGAATGACAAACAAATAATTCAGAAGGAAGAATTAGAGTTGTAAAGTAAGGTCGCCAGAAATATAAAGAGAGTTAACAAGCATTTTTATAAATATTCAAAAATGAAATGTTAACGATGAGCATTAGTCGTATGGAACCTGGAAAATAAAGAGATGGAAGATGAACTGAACAGATATATTGCATCAATCTTCATCATAAAGGGTACAAGTAACACTCTAGAAGTAGCAATGAATCCAGGGAATGGAAAGGAGGGAGGAACTCCGGAAAACCCCAATTACCAGAGAAGTGATAATGTGCAAGTTGTTGGAGTGTGGTCTGACAAATATCTGAGTCCTGTTTGACTATCCTCGCCTCTTAAAAGAAATGGCTGGTGACATAATTGATGCATTTGCTTTAATTTTCCAAAACTCCCCCGATTCATGAAAGATACCACGAGCTTGGAGGGTGGTCAATGGACCTTGGAGGTTGGGCAAAGAAAGGAAGAATATACAGGTCAATTAACTTGACATGTATCATAGAGAAAATGCTAAAGTTTTTTTAGATTAGATTACTTAGTGTGGAAACAGGCCCTTCGGCCCAACAAGTCCACACCGACCCGCCGAAGCGCAACCCACCCATACCCCTACATTTACCCCTTTAACCTAACACTACGGGCAATTTTAGCATGGCCAATTCACCTGACCCGCACATCTTTTGTGACTGTCGGAGGAAACCGGAGCACCCGGAGGAAACCCGGAGAAACCCACGCAGACACGGGGAGAATGTGCAAACTCCACACAGTCAGTCGCCTGAGGCGGGAATTGAACCCGGGTCTCTGGCGCTGTGAGGCAGCAGTGCTAACCACTGCGCCACCGTGCCGCCCACTAAGTTGTGATTAAATAGATTATATTGAGGCATTTGAGGTAAATTGCAGATTTTGAGGAAGACTCAACATGGTTTGGTGAAAAATAAATTAAGTTTGACAAATTTATTGGAGCCCTTTAAGGAAGGGTTAAGTATTGCTGATAAAGAGTAACCCCAGGATGTTCTTACCTCTAGAAGGCATTTGTTAATGTCCCATTAAAAGTATGGTGCTAATTAAAAGCTTGTTATGTAGAAGATATTGGCATGGATAGAAAATTGGTTGGCTGACAGGCAGCAGAGAGCTCATTTTAAGGTTGGCAAGTGGTCTTCCATGAGAATCAGTGCTGGGACCACAACTGTTTACAATTTATACAAATGACTGGGATGAAGAGATACAGAGCATGGTTGCTAAAATTGTTGACAACACCAAGAGAATTTGTGGAGCAGACTAAACTCCCTCAAAATCTGAAGAAGATAGCCTTTCCACTAACGTTTTCTTACTTCAAAGGCAAGGACCAGACCTTGCATCCTGGATGCAGTTTGATTGATTAAACAACCAGTCTTGAAAGTAAACACACTTTATTCATACACTGCAGTTAAAATGCAACAAACAAAAGATGAAATCAGAATAACTTTACTCTATTGGGAAAGATAACAGAATAATAGTTTATTTAACTACTAAACAGTAACTGTTCTGATATAACAATATCCATTAACACACCCTTGGCAACAGCGAATTCAGTAAGATAGGTTGTCTCACATGTAATTCTAGCAGCAGGAAGAGAACCTGGAACAGATAGAAGAAAAGCAACTTCCAAATCCACCGTCAAGACCAAAAGCAACTGCTACTAAAAAAATTAAAACAAGATTCCTGGTTCTGTGGAAGCTTGAACCTACCCATTCAAGCTGCCTCAACTTTGAAAAAAAAATCCACGACCTCACAAGCTGTTAACTTTATTGGCTTTGAGCAGACTGCTTGACGTCTCTTTCTCAACCTTTCTTCATGGAAAAAAAAGTCAAAATACATCTCTTAAAGCTATAAGATCGTCACAACCTCACCCTTTAACAGAATGAACCATCAATTATGAAGATGGCTTCACTTTTAAAAACCTTTTAGCCTTCTGCAATTAGTACACCACAAAGTGTATATGTTGCATTGACTCTAAGAATGCAATTATGCACCAGTACAGTCCATCTCATTCTGTTTCCCTGCCACTGAATCCTCCATCTTTCTTCATCAAAGTCCTGACAATACATTGGCAATTACATTCTCTTGTCCTGCCATGTGTACAATTTTCAACTTGAATGGCTGCAATTAGTTCTATCTAAATAATCTGGTATTTTTGTCCTTAATTTTTTCCAAAAAATGTAATGGTATATACAGTTGTCTCAGATTACTGGCGATATAAATGTTGAAATGTTGCAACGCCAACACCAGACTCGAGGTCTTCTTCTCAATTGTGGAACGTTTCTGATAATTATTCAATTTTCTGGAAGAAAAAAACCCAATACGTGTTTCCATCTTCTTCTCGTTGTCTTGCAAGAGTACAGAACTGACACTCTCATCACTCACATTGAAAGCCATTTTGAATAGCTTTGTATAATTAGATGTGCCTAACATTGGGGCAGTGGTCAATACAGCTTTCAGGCTGTCAAATGCCTTCTGACATTCCTCTGTCTGCTGAAATGTTCTGCATTTCTTGTTTCCTGCATTTCAAGTTGCTTGTTCCACCTTCTCAATACAGTCTTCCAAATGTGGAATAGGATATGAATCAGATTTTGTAACTGCATTGACTTTGTGGTAGTCTACACATAGTTGAAGGTACCATCTGGTTTTGGCACCATTATTATTGGTGACCTCCATTCTCAGCAACTCATTTCGATTATATTACCTTTGATCATGCATTCGGTCTCTTTTTGCACCTGTTCCAACTTTAGAGGATCAAGTATATCAGGATATTGCTAACTGAAATAGCATTTCCTATATCTACGTCATACCTAATCAGATTAGTACTTCCCAGCTTATTCCAACATGTGATTGTAATAACTCTTTCGATTTTCCTCTGGCAGATAATTCAATAATTCATATCAATTTTTGATAAATGTCCAATTCAGAATCCTCTGAACTTGGTTCTTCACTCTGTTGTAACCAGTAACACATTCTCCCTTTGCTTTCCTTCCCTATCAAAATACCTTTTGAGCACATTCACATGACACACTCTGAGGCTGCTTTCTGTCTAACGTTCTTATTAAATAATTCACCCTACTCAATTTCTTTTTGATTTGATAAGACCCTTTAAAGGTTCACCTGTCACTAGAAGTTACACACACTTTATATTGGCCAAATTCTGACTTGTTGATTTTTGCTGTGATACTTTTAAAATGCACTCTACCCAACTCACCCACTATATTTAATTTGACACATAGTCCAAATATGGGGTCTCTGAACTCTAACTCACCAGCTTCTCTTTAATCAGTTTCAGTGATCATCTCACCTCATGCCCCAAAGAACTCAAATGGACAGAATTTGGTTGATTCATTTAGTGCATTCCTATTTTCAAAAAAGTACAAATGGAATTCCTTTATCCCAATCCTATGGATAGTCTTGACTCTCAGTCTTCAACAGGGTCTTCAAAGTTTGCTGCTGTTCTAATACTCCCTGTGATTCTGGATGGGGCGCAGTGGATTTGAATTGTTTTGTTCGAAAGCTAACCAAAATTTCCCTGACTAATTTGGTATAAAGTTTGACCCTTGATTTGATTGCATTTCTGTGGATAGTACATATCTCGTTTTAAAAAAAAACATTGAGGAATTGTTCAGCAATCGTTTTAGCCGTGATACTGCGTAATGGAATGGCTTTTGTAAATCTAACAGTCATATTCATTATGGTCAACCAATACTGATTCCCATATTTCGTTTAAGTCAAGGCCGTAAGCAATCAATTAAAACTCTTGTAAAATGTTTTTCCATAAGATATAGGAGCAGAAATTAGGCCAATCAGCCCATCGAGTCTGCTCCGCCAAAGGTTTCTCGACCTCATTCTTCTGCTTTCTGCCTGTTACCCTTGATACCTAAGAAACTATCTATCTCAGTCTTAAGTATACTCAATGACCTGGCTTCCACAGCCTTTTGTACCAATCAATTCTGTAGATTCACCACTCTCTGGCCGAAGAGGTTTCTCCTTATGCCCATTCTAAAAGGCTTGGCCTCAGGTCCTAGTCTCTCCCATCAATGGAAACAGCTTCCCAACATCTACTCAGTCCAGGCCTTTCAATATTCTGTAAGTTTCAATTAGATACCCACCTTATCCTTCTAAACTCCATTGCAGATAGACTCAGGGAACTCAAAAGATTTCTCAAATATGTTAAGCTTTTCATTCCTAGGACCTTTATCGTGAACCTCCTCTAAACATGCTCCAGGACCAGTACATCCTCCTTGAGATATGGGGCCCAAACCTGCACACAATACTCCAAATGTGGTCCCACCAAAGCCTTATACAGCCTCCAAAGTACGCCCCTGCTTTTATATTCAAGTCCTCTCAAAGTAAATGCCATCATTGCATTTGCCTTCCTAACTACTGACTCAACCTGCAAGTGTACCTTGAGAGAATCCTGAACTAGAATTTCCAAGTCTCTTGGCACTTCAGACTTCTGAATTTTCTCCCCATTTAGAAAATAGTCCATGTCTCTGTTCTTCCCACAAAGTGCATGACCTCCCACTCTCCCAAGTTGTGCTTCATCTTCCACTTCTTTGCCCACTGTCCGAACCTGTCCAAATCCTTCTGCAGCCGCCCCATTCCTCAATGCTACCCATCCTTCTACCTATCTTTGTATCATCTGCAAACTTAGCCAGACTGCCCTAAGATCCTTCACTGAGATTGTTGATGTATAAAGTGAAATGTCATGGTCCCAACAATGTGCCTTGCCGAACACCACTTTGTTACTGGCTGCCATCCTGAGAAGGACCTACTCTGCTTCCTGCCAGATGGCTATGCTTTTATACCTTGTCTCTAACACCATGGGCCCTTATCTTACTCAGTAGCCTCGTGTGTAGCATCTTGTCAAAGGCCTTCTTGAAATACAGGTAGGTAGCTCTGCTTGGTACGACATTCTTGTTACATCCTCAAAGAATTTGTCAGGCATGACTTCCCCTTGATGAAGCTGTGCTGAGTTTCCCTATTTTACCATACACTTTCAAGTATTCAGAAATCTTGTCCTTCACAATGGATTGCACGATCTTACCCACAATCACGGTTCGGTGAATCGATCTGTAATTTTCTGCCTTTTGTCTTACTCCCTTTTTAAACAGGGGTCTCACATTAGTGATTTTCCAGTCCTCTGGGACCCTCCCTGATTCTAGTGATTTCTGAAAGAACCTCACTAACGCCTCTGCTATCTCTTCAGCTATCTCTTTTAGAACTGTGGGGTGTTGTCCATCTGGTCCAGGTGATTTATCCACCTTCAGACCATTCAGTTTTTCGAGCACCTTCTCCTTGGTGACAGCCACCATTCCCAGCTGTGCTCCCTCACTCTCTTGAAGTTTTGGGAAATTATTTGTGTCTTCCACTGTGAAGACTGATGTGAAGTAGCTATTCAATTCTTCAGTCATTTCCTTGTTCCCCACTGCTTCTCTCCAGTGTCATTTTCCAGCTCTTTTGCCCTTTAGATATCTAAAGAAACTCTCACAGTCTTCCTTTATATTACTGGCTAGCTTACCCTCATTTAATCTTCTCCCTCCTTATTTCTTTTTTTGTTGTTGCCCTCTGTTGGTTTTTGTAAGCTCCCCAATCCCCTGGTTTCCCACTG
Source organism: Chiloscyllium plagiosum (assembly GCF_037043375.1). Lineage (NCBI taxonomy): Eukaryota > Metazoa > Chordata > Chondrichthyes > Orectolobiformes > Hemiscylliidae > Chiloscyllium > Chiloscyllium plagiosum. Next base: position 80,875,763 of record NW_028270149.1, read on the forward strand.
TCCTTTGCCATACTATATGCTTTCTCTGACTTCCCTCGTCTGCCACGGTTGCCTCATGCTCCCTGTACTGTGCTTCCTTATCCGAGGGATGAATCTCTCTCTTGTGTTTCCTGAATTACTCCCAGAAACTCCTGCCATCACTGTTCCACTGTCTTCCTGCTGGGCTCCTCTCCCAGTCAATTCTCCCCAGCTCCTCCCTCAAACTTCTGTAGCTGCCTTTATTGGGCTATAATACCGTTACCTCTAGTTCTATCGTGTCCCTCGCAATTTGCGGATTAAATTCAATCAAATTATGATCACTGCCTCCTAAGGATTCTTCACCTTAAGCTTTATTATGGGGGTGGGATGGTGGCTCTGTGATTAACATCGCTGCCTCACAGTGCCAGGGATCCAGGCTCGATTCCAGCCTTGGGCAATTGTCTTTGTGGAGTTTGCACATTTTCCCTGTGTCTGCATGGTTTCCTCCGGGTGCTCCGGTTTCCTCCCACAGTCCAAAGATGTGCAGGTTAGGTGAATTGGCCGTGCTAAATTGCCCATCGTGTTCAGGGATCTGTAAGATAGGTGAATTAATCAGGGGAAATATAGAGGAATAGGTCTGGATGGGTTACTCTTCAGAAGGTTGTCGTGAATTTGTTGAGCCAAATGGCCTGTTTCCACACTGTAGGGATTCTATGAAAAGTCTCCCTCATTGCACAACACTAAGTCCAGTATTGCCTGTTCCTTAATGGGCTCCACCACAGGCTGCTCCAGAAAGCCATCTCGTAGACATTCCACAAATTCCTTTTCTGTCAATCCACAACCAACCTGGTTTTCCCAGTCCAGCTGCGTATTGAAAACCCTTATGATCACTGTAACTTTGTCTCTCCTAGACATCTTTTCTATTTCCTGGTGTACCTTGCACACCAGCTCTTTACTACTGTTTGGAGACCTGTACATAACTCCAACAATTTTTTTTTTACCTTTGTGATTCCTCAATTCTACCCACGCAGATTCTACATCATCTGACCTGACTTGGTTTCTTAATGGTTGATTTAATTTTATTTCTTGCTAATAAGGCAAGCCAACTCCCTCTGTCCACCTGCCTATCTTTTTGATAGGATGTATATCCTTGAATCTCCCAATCCTGATCACCTTGCAGCCAGGTCTCTGTGACACCCATCCTGTCATACCTGCTTTTTCGATATGCGCCTAAAGCTCATTTACCTTGTTCCTTATACTGCATGCGTTGAGGTGTAACACCTTCAGTCCTGTATTAACCATCCCTCTTCTCACTGTCATTCATTTGTCCAGTGTGTGGTGTTTCTTTAGAGAGGGAATGGGTAATAAGGGTGCTAGTTTAATCTCTGCCTAAGGTTTTCCAATTACCTGACATATATGATATGTCTCGCAAAAGTCAACCACATCCAAAGACAGTCCAGCCAATAAAATGTTTTTTGGCTTAAGTTTTTCTTACCCACAAATGACCATCTCCTGGTAATTCCATAAGACCATAAGACAAAGGAGCGGAAGTAAGACCATTCGGCCCATCGAGTCCACTCAGCCATTCAATCATGGCTGATGGGCATTTCAACTCCACTTACCCGCATTCTCCCCATAGCCCTTAATTACTTGTGACATCAATAATTTATCAATTTCTGCCTTGAAGACATTTAGCATCCCAGCCTCCACTGCACTCTGCGGCAATGAATTCCACAGGCCAACCACTCTCTGGCTGAAGAAATGTCTCCGCATTTCTGTTCTGAATTTACCCCCCTCTACTTCTAAGGCTGTGTCCACGGGTCCTAGTCTCCGCGCTTAACGGAAACAATTTCCTAGCGTCCACCCTCTCCAAGCCATGTATTATCTTGTAAGTTTCTATTAGATCTCCCCTTGATTAGATTAGATTAGATTACTTACAGTGTGGAAACAGGCCCTTCAGCCCAACAAGTCCACACCGACCCGCCGAAGCGCAACCCACCCATACGTTTACCCCTTATCTAACACTACGGGCAATTTAGCATAGCCAATTCACCTGACCTGCACATCTTTGGACTGTGGGAGGAAACCGGAGCACCCGGAGGAAACCCACGCAGACACGGGGAGAACGTGCAAACTCCACACAGTTAGTCGCCTGAGGCGGGAATTGAACCCGGGTCTCTGGCGCTGTGAGGCAGCAGTGCTAACCACTGTGCCACCGTGCCGCCCATAAACTCCAATGAATACAATCCCAGGATCCTTAGCCGTTCCTCATATGTTAGACCTACCATTCCAGGGATCATCCGTGTGAATCTCTGCTGGACACGCTCCAGTACCAGTATGTCCTTCCTGAGGTGTGGGGACCAAAACTGGACACAGTACTCCAAATGGGGCCTAACCAGAGCTTTATAAAGTCTCAGTAGCACAACAGTGCTTTTATATTCCAACCCTCTTGAGATAAATGACAACATTGCATTCGCTTTCTTAATCACGGACTCAACCTGCATGTTTACCTTTAGAGAATCCTTGACTAGCACTCCCAGATCCCTCTGTACTTTGGCTTTACGAATTTTATCACCGTTTAAAAAGTAGTCCATGCTTGTATTCTTTTTTCCAAAGTGCAAGACCTCGCATTTGCTCACATAGAATTCCATCAGCCATTTCCTGGACCACTCTTCCAAACTGTCTAGATCCTTCTGCAGCCTCCCCACTTCCTCAGTACTACCTGCCTGTCCACCTAACTTTGTATCATCGGCAAACTTCGCTAGAATACCCCCAGTCCCTTCATCCAGATCATTAATATATAATGTGAACAGCTGCGGCCCCAACATTGAACCCTGCGGGACACCGCTTGTCACCAGCTGCCATTCTGAAAAAGAACCTTTTATCCCAACTCTCTGCCTTCTGTCAGACAGCCAATCCTCAATCCATACCAATAGCTCACCTCGAACACCATGGGCCCCTCACCTTGCTCAGCAGCCTCCCGTGTGGCACCTTATCAAAGGCCTTTTGGAAGTCTAGGTAGACCACATCCACTGGGTTTCCCCGGTCTGACCTACTTGTCACCTCTTCAAAGAACTCCAACAGGTTTGTCAGGCACGATTTCCCCTTACTAAATCCATGTTGACTTGTTCTAATCCGACCCTGCTCTTCCAAGAATTTAGAAACCTCATCCTTAATGATGGATTCTAGAATTTTACCAACAACCGAGGTTAGGCTAATTGGCCTATAATTTTCCATCTTTTGTCTTGATTCTTTCTTGAACAAGGGGGTTACAACAGCGATCTTCCAATCATCCGGGACTTTCCCTGACTCTAGTGACTTTTGAAAGATCTCAACTAGCGCCTCCGCTATTTCCTCAGCCACCTCCCTCAGAACTCTAGAATGTAGCCCATTGGGGCCAGGAGATTTATCAATTTTAAGACCTTTTAGCTTTTCTAGCACTTTCTGTTTTTAATGGCAACCATACTCAACTCAGCCCCCTGACTCCCTTTAATTGTTGGGATATTACTCATGTCTTCCACTGTGAAGACTGATGCAAAGTACTTATTAAGTTCTCCTGCTATTTCTTTATCTCCCATCACTAGGCTTCCAGCATCAGTTTGAAGTGGCCCAATGTCTACTCTTGCCTGTCGTTTGTTTCTTATGTGTTGAAAGAAACTTTTACTATCATTTCTAATATTACTGGCTAGCCTACCTTCATATTTGATTTGTGATTTCATGTGGCCTACTTGATTACAATGAAAACTTCTGAACTTTTATTATTCTCTTTTCCCACCCTCATGGGTTTTCATTTTACCCTGTGGTAAAAAAACTGCACTATCTTTATGGTCGTCTTTTCCTTTACTACATGAGGATGTCTCTTTTCCCCAATTTTTTTCCCTCGCAGATTGAAATTGATGTTGGAAGCCAAACTTTGATTTATGAACCACCTCATAATCCTCTGCCATTTCTGCTACTAAGCTGCCAGTCTCAACTCTCTGCTTTTCGACATGAGTTCTCACTACTTCAGGAAGTAAAGTTTTGATCTCCTCCAAAATAATCATCTCTCAAAGAGCGCCATATACTTGATCTATTTTCGATGCTCTTACCCACTGATCAAAGTTTGCTTTGTCTGATCCTTTCAAACTCTATGAACGTTTGACCAGGTTCTCTCCTTAGATTCCTAAAATGCTGCCTGTAGGCTTCTGGTCCTAGCTCATATTCACTTAAGATGGTTTTTTTCACCACCTTATACTCTCCTTTGATAGTGATGCAAATACCTCACTGGTTCTACCTTCTGACTTTGTTTGGATCAACAATACCCACATGGTCACTGGCCATTTCAAATGTTTAACGACTTTTTCAAATGAAATGAAAAAGGCTTCCACTTCCTTCTCGGCAAATTTAGGCAATATTCGGACATATTTAAACAGGTCTTCACTGGGCCTTTAGGTAAGATGGGGTTGTTCTCCATCACTCATCAATACTCCTGTCTTTCATCTCTACCTCTGCCATTTCAGTTCCAACCTCTGAAGTTCAAAAGTTTGCCCTTTCCTCACAGACACAGACGATCCCATTTACAGCTTTTTGTGGCTATTTCAAAAGCTTTGCCTTGCTGCTTTTCTGTAAAACTCCCAAAGTAACCTCTTCCACCATCCGGAAACTCTTGGTGACTGAAAGAGCCATCATTACACAAGGCACACCCTATTTAAACTAACTGAATTTAAAAAACTGTCTTTGAGTCCAATAATTGTCAACACCATTAGAGATTTTGATCCAGACAAGAGATCCAATTTGTTCTGGACCAGACCAAACCCTGTAAAAATATTACAAAGATAGCCTTCACTCTGTTAATTTTCTTATTTTAAAGGCAAAAATACCAGGCATTGAGTTTCAAATACAATTTGAATGGTCAAACTATGAGTCTTGAAGCAAAACAGACTTTATTTTAGCTATAGTTAAAAGATAACAAATGAAAGAAGAAATTGGGATAACTCTGTTGGAAAACTTAACAGAATAAGAGATTATTTTATTACTAAACAGAAACTGTTCCCATGTAGTAAGATCCCACAAAGATACCCTTGGAAATGGTAAATTCAGTAAATAATAGACTTTAATGCAATTGTAGCAGCAGGAAGAGAACACCCCCACCCCACCAGATTTTATCTTTGACAGCGAGAGACAAAACAGTTTCCATATCTAGGTTCAAGAGCCCAGCAACTGCCCCTGAGAAACTAAAACTAAAAATCCTGGTTCTCTGGGAGCTTGACCCCACCCATTCAGGCTGTTTCTGTTGTTCCAACATGAAAAAAACCCACAACCTCACAAGCTGTTCATTTTATTAGCTTTGAGCAAACTGTTCGGTATCGCTGTCTCAATCTTTCTTCATTTAAAAACAGAACAAAATACACCTCTTCAATCCATTGTATTGTTATAATAGGTAGGAAAATGAATTGAGAACGGGACATAAGGAGGCTACAGAAAGATAAAGATGGGATCAGTAAGTTGACAAAGATGTGACAAATGTAGGAACATATAAGATTGTCCATTTTGGCAGGAAAAATGCCAAGAAAAATCTCATCCAATTGGTGAAGGCGTTCTGAGCTCGAAAATGCAGAGGTCCTACTGCATGAATCACAAAAATAGCTAATATGCAGACTTAGCAGGTAATTGTCAAAGCTAATAGAATGTTATAGTTTATTGTGGGGGGTATTAAATACGAAAGGAGGAAGATTATAGTTCAGTTATGCAGAGCATTAGTGATATTGCCTGTGTACAGGCAACTTATTTAAGGAGGAGGTAAATGCATTAGAAACAGTGTAGAGTAATCTTATCAGTCTAATACCGGGAATGTGTATGAAACCAATTGGACAGGCTAGGCTTGTATATGCTGGTCTGACCATTTAACGTCTCGATGGGTCTTCATGGAAGAAATTAGATCTCTGTCTCAGAAATAAGGTGTGCCCATTTAAAATATGTGGGGTTTTTTTGTCGCTCTCACAGAGGATTGAGAGTCTTTGGAACTCTCCATGAATACGTGGTAGAGATAATATCTTTGCATACTTTCTAAGGTCAAGTTCAATAGATTTTTGTTAAGCAGTGGGTGAAAGGGTTATCTGGTTTGTGCAGGAATGTGGATTGAAGTAACAGGCAGGTCAGGCATGATCTTTTTTAATGGCAGCGATGGGTCATGAGGCAGAATGGATGACTCCGGCACCTTTTACACATGTTCATATTTCACCAAACCACAACCTCTCTATTCTGTTGGCACAGTCTGGATCTGATTAGATTATAACTGCAGAATGAACTAAACTGACTTTCACAAATTAGAGGAGATTGGTCCTGAAGAGGTTTGGAGTTCCATTAAATATTGTGGTGTCTTACGAGAAAATTTCGCTAATTTAGTTAAGTAAAAGTCCAACTGAGGGGCTATCCTTTAGGACTCAAAATGTTTTGAGTTGTGGGCTGGGGTGGTTTGTAGGTGGGTATTGTGCAGGTCTTGGGTTAACTGACGTTTTTTGGTCAGGGTTGCAATGAGGATTTGTTAGTAAAGCAACAACAGTCATTGAATCTTCAGGCATAAATGGTTTGAAACAACATTGATAAATGACAGTATGATCTGATATTCAAATTACATCAATAAAAGCAATTTGTGCAATTTTAGTTCTTCAGCTCAGTGTGATAGCTCTGGCTTTCTAGGCTTCCATTATGGTGATAGGAGTTACACGTTTCACAGGAGCATGATAAAGTTTGTAGGGAAATTGTACCTCTTTTATACTATACAGTACGTTGCCCAGCATATAGTCATGGTACCTCACCAACTTCATTACAGATGGAACATTTTATACAGCAGGAAAATAAAAGGTTGCTCACTTCTCCAATCTATTAGTCTTTACATGTTTCCATAATGCTAGCTTCCATGATGGCCTTGCACGTAAGGTTGTGGTAGTCTTGGAACCAGCCTGTGACCTAGCTGCAGAAATTCGTAACACGAGCCATCTTCACAGATGCTTCATCTGTGACCTTCCCTCCATCGAAGGGCAGAAGTGGAGATGTCTACTGTTGATCACAGAATTTCAGCACTATTTGTGACTCCTCCGTCCCAATTCATATGCAGTGTGACCTTGATTCTATTCAGGCTTGGCCTGATATGTTTAACTAACATTTACACCAAACAGGTGCCAGGCAATGACCATCTCAAAACCAGAGGGACCTGAATGGTAAATCTGCATAATTTTGAAGCTGGAAGAGCAGGCTGAGATAGTGGTTGCAAAAAAGTAAATAGGATCTGTGTTTTCTGAATGGAAAACTGCTATGGTCGCAACTGGTCATTTGGAAAGACTTTAGGAAGCATTATTGGAAGATGTGAAGGCATTAGAGAGCATACCAATAAAATTCACAGGAATTGATTCCAGGGAGAAGGAACTTGAGTAACATGGATCGATTGGAGAAACCCAGCCTGCTCTCTTTGGGGAAGAGAAGATTAACCGAATACTTAATCAGTATATTCCAAGTCATGAGGGGTCTGGAGAGAATGGATAGTGAGAAATTGTTCTTATTGGTATCAGGATGAAGAACCAGAGGTCACCAATTCACTGCAATTGGCAAAAGAAGCAGTGGTGGCTTGAGGAAAAGGTATCTATACAGCGAGTGTTTAGAATCTGGAAGGTATTGCTTGAGAGAAAGATTCAACCACGGCTTTTAAAAGAGAATTGGCTCATTACCTGAAGAGCAATAATTTCCATGTGATGGGTAAATGGCAAGGAAGTGTGACCAAGATGGATTGCTCTTCCAGATATGGCAGACTGTGTGTCTTCCTTGTGTGTTGTAACCATTCAAGACATTGGTGACATGTTTATTCATTAAGTGGAGACTAATGCGCAGAAGTTCTTAAATATCATTCCCTCTTTCCTCTGTTCTTGAAGACTGTGGCATTGATTTACATGGATGTTGTGTGAAGTTACCATGAGTTTTCAAAGTTTGACAACAACACACCACTAAAGTGACAGCTTTGGTCACAATCAAGTGATTTTAGAAGGTGCCTCAACTGAGTAATGGTCATTTACTGAATGGAGGTGATTTTAAAAAACCGGTGAGGGATGAAAATGTATCACGAATGAGTTTATTAGAGAGTTACTGGGTGTGTATATAATCCCTGAAGCTATAAAAAGTCAAAGCATGGGCTGTAATAATGGAATGAGCTGTTGTAATCTCTGGGGTACTTATAGGATAGTCATGAAATTTGAAAGGAAAATAAGTTGTGTTGGACCAACCTGTCTTTAACTTGGAGAACTGGCTACGCTTTAAGGAAGAGCTTCAGGAGTTTACTTGTAAGGCATTTTGTTCAGCAGTCTGAATAACTCCAAATTAGTTGGTCAGCTGCAAGATTTCTAACAAGATGAGACTAAAAGAGTAAAATATATGGATTTTATCATTGAGTCTTAATCAGGGTTAAGTGTAACTGGTTGGCAAGGGTGTGGACTTGAGGAATTGATGAGTCAACATTTTTAAGATGTTGTTTGGAGGTAGACTCACTTAGGACATTTGTGTCAGATCTTCCTGTACAAGATCCATATTTTTGGAGCCATATCTGGGAATTAATCCAAGTACTGATTCTCCCACTGCTTTCTCAGTATATTTCAGTCACCTTTCTGGCTAGGCATTTTGTCTCCAATGCATCAAGACATTCCATGTATTTTTTAAACTCCTGTACTTTCTGTGGAATGTTAAACTATTACTGGGAACTAATGCAGAGGTCATGGTCTTTTCAAACATCACTTTGTGCAGTAATAATAAACCTGACCATTGAGGAGCGGGTCTGTCTCTAAGTAGAATTAAACACTTCCAAACAGGGTAACTGTTGATGGACAGGGTAGATAATGCTGACTGTCCAATGTGATCGAGAGTAATACTGCACCACATAAATGAGCTGGCTGCTACACAATGAACAGAAATGGTGGGTGATCTGAGTATGCTTCAGCTGCCTTTAAAATTGAGTCCAAGAATTTAGTATTGCTCACAAAAAATTGTTCAGTTCAGAATTAGTCTCAATTTGTTTTGATCACAATAAAGTCATCGACAGTCATAGAGCTGTGCAGCATGGAAATGGACACTTTGGTGCAACTCATCCATGCTGACCAGATATCCGAAATTAATCCATTTGCCCAATTGCCAGCATTTCGCCAACATCCCTCAAAACCTTTCCTATTCATATACACATCCCATTGCCTTTTAAATGTTGTAATTGTGCCAGCCTCCACTACTTCCTGTAGCAGCTCAGTCCTTACACACATCATCCTCTGTGTTATAACCCCATGGGTCCCTTGTAAATCTTTCCCCTCTCACCTTAAACCTATACCTTCTAGTTCTGGACTCCCTCACCTTGAGGAAAAGATGATGGCTGGTCAAACTATCCATGCTCCTCATGAGTTTATAAACCTCTATAAGTTCATCCCTCAACCTCTGACACTCCAGGGAAAATAGCCCCGGCCTATTCAGCCTCTTTCCCGGCACCCCCCCCCCCCCCCCCCCCCCCCCCCACCACCCCCAACCCTTGCTCAAACCCTCCAACCCTCACAAAATCCTTGTAACTGTTTTCTGAAAGTTTTTCAAGTTTCACAACATCCTTCCTATAGCAGGGAGACCAGAACTGAATGCAGTAATCCAAAAATGGCCTGATCAATGACCTCCCAACTCCGATATTCAATAAAGGCAAGCATATCAAATGCCTTTTTCACTATCCTATCTACCTATAACTCCACTTTCAAGGAACTATGAACTTCCATTCCAAGGTCTTTTTGTTCAGCAATACTCCCCAGGACCTTGCCAGTAAGTGTATAAATCCTGCCCTGATTTGCCTTTCCTAAATGCAGCACTTCATATTTATTTAAATTAAACTGTATCTGCCACTCCATGGCCTGAAACATGCACACTTTGAAGCTAACATTTTGGAGATATCTCTACAACTCAAATCTGGCACTGAATTGATGATATTACTCAAGGGTGTCCCAAGGTGAATTAATAAAGGGAAACTGTCACAATGGTCACTCTTTAGAGAATGGTTTCCTGGTACATTGTTGGTTGAAGTAGAGGGACCTTTATTCTTTCCTTGCAGCACAATTACTTTTACCATATCACATGTATCCACCATTTAGGTTTTGGTTTGGCTTTCATTGCGTATCCAGAGATTGCTGTACAGCTGCCGTGGGCACCTTTATGGTCCATTTTATTTTTCCTCATGCTGGTCACATTGGCAATCGACAGTCTGTTTGCAGTTTTAGGTAAGAACGACATTTTTTAATCATTCTCTTTCTGCCTTTGAATCACAAAAGAATTTGATAAACTCCTCTTGATGAATATTCAATGTCCTTGTAGATATAGACTTAGACTTAGAATCCCTACAGTGTGGGAACAGGCCCTTCGGCCCAGCAAGTCCACACTGACCCTCCGAAGAGTAACCCAGCCAGACCCATTCCCCTCTTTCTCTACATTTACAAGACATAGATATGTTTCAATTCTCTGCTCAACATTGTAATGGAGAATGGAGCTGCTTTAAATGAGCTAACAGCTACGTTAAAATTCGGAGAAAATCACCCCAACATTTAGAAAAGCTCACATAATAATACCTTTTTTTTTGTAAATTTGAAAATTTGTTGCAAAAACTTTTTGAATATGTTTACCAAAACAATAAAGTTCATACAAATTGTAGGAGGTCACTAAAACCACCAAGGTTAGCTGATCCACTGTTCCTTTATAAACAGCTATTAGTTATCCAAATTGAATTTTCTGAATGCTTTCCATATATTAGATTAGATTAGATTACTTACAATGTGGAAACAGGCCCTTCGGCCCAACAAGTCCACACCGCCCCGCCGAAGCGCAACCCACCCATACCCCTACCCCTACATTTACATTTACCCCTTACCTAACACTACGGGCAATTTAGCATGGCCAATTCACCTGACCTGCACATCTTTGTGACTGTGGGAGGAAACCGGAGCACCCGGAGGAAACCCACGCAGACACGGGGAGAACGTGCAAACTCCACACAGTCAGTCGCCAGAGGCGGGTATTGAACCCGGGTCTCTGGCGCTGTGAGGCAGCAGTGCTAACCACTGTGCCACCGTGCCGCCCACTTTCTTATTTATCCTTTTCCCATCTTTACTCAATTTCCTTTTGGACCATATAATGGCATAGATTGTTTTTTAACAAGATACATCGCTCTCTTCAGGAAATCTCCCACCATGGCACATTCACCTCAGTGTGAAGTACCCAGAATTACATTGTTTCCATCCTGGGATGGATTGGTGTGAGGTGAATTCAGGTCTGTTGTGTCCAGGTACAGATTGGAGGTGGCCATGTGGTCTGCCCTGTGTTGTGATAGACCCTTTTAAAAGATTATCCTTGGGTCTTCAGGATACATCCTGTTGTTTGATTGTACTTTCAGCCCTTTGGGCTCACTCCTCTCCTTTCCAACTGCACCATGACAATTCAATGCCAACTCATGTCTGAACCCACGGCCCCAGTCGTCTATTTGAAATTAATCCCACCATGTCCCTTCATACCATCCATGCCAAATCAAACCACCCACTCCATTCTAGTGACCCTGCAAACACTATATATCAACACATCAGCCATACCCATACGCCATGGACCCTCATATACTCTTCTTATTCATTGCATTTCCATGCCCACACATTCAGCTCACATTCTGAATAGAAACAATGAATTCCACAGAAACAATCGCATGTGTGGAGCTGCTCACAAACATGCATTCATACGTTTCATAAAATATCATGCTACAATTTGAAAAACCAGACTACTAACATATTGAAATTTTTCATAACTTTACCTTGTACAAATAGCATTGAACCAATGGCAACAGAGATCACAAGTAAAAACGTTTGTTCTAACATCCTATAACTGACAAACATTTCCCCAAATGGGTCAACAAATTAATTAGTCCTTGTATGGGAGTCTAGACTCTCAGAGGAGAAAGTGAGGTCTGCAGATGCTGGAGATCAAAGTTGAAACTTTATTGCTGGAACAGCACAGCAGGTCAGGCAGCATCCAGGGAACAGGAGATTCGACGTTTCGGGCACAGGCCTGAAGAAGGGCCTGTGCCCGAAACGTCGAATCTCCTGTTCCCTGGATGCTGCCTGACCTGCTGTGCTGTTCCAGCAATAAAGTTTCAACAGTCTAGACTCTCAGTGTACCATGCATAGTGCACTCCCAGCAGTCTCTCAAGGAACATTTGTTTGGGAGTGGCACATTCCTCAAGGACTTGTGAATTTTCTGTCTCTTCTTGCTCATCTCGATGGTATCAGATTTTTATACTGACCCCTCAGTGCCTATGGGATGATTACCTTCTGTAAAGTATGACCCAGATACCTCTCATCCTGCCTGACCATCCACAGTGACTCCAGTTTTCACACAGACCCAGAAATCCTAAGCAATCCTGAAATGGAGCACCAGGAGACACTCTATACACACGTAATCACCCAAGACAAAATATAGTGTCCTGAAGATCCTACAGTGGCAGGAATAGCATGTAACAGATTAGATTAGATTACTTACAGTGTGGAAACAGGCCCTTCGGCCCAACAAGTCCACACCGACCCGCCGAAGCGCAACCCACCCATACCCCTACATTTACCCCTTTACCTAACACTACGGACAATTTAGCATGGCCAATTCACCTGACCTGCACATCTTTGGACTGTGGGAGGAAACCGGAGCACCCGGAGGAAACCCACGCAGACACGGGGAGGATGTGCAAACTCCACACAATCAGTCGCCTGAGGCAGGAATTGAACCCGGGTCTCTGGTGCTGTGAGGCAGCAGTGCTAACCCCTGTGCCACCGTGCCGCCCTGTGCCACCGTGCCGCCCTGTGCCACCGTGCCGCCCTCAGCTGTCCATCCATGATCTGAAACCTCCTCACTACTCCCTCTCAGGATTCCTCCCACACAGTCACACTCAGTCTCATTCCCACATTGCTCTTTCCCAATTCTCTCTTTAATCCTATCCCAACTATCCTCATCTTCCACTACTCTTGTACAGGAGTATAGGAATAATATCCTTGTCTAATACAGTCTATCAATCTAGTTTTGAAATTTTCTGATAAAATTTATTTTTTCCCTGATCTAAATCCGGTGAAGTTTCGCTGGACTTCCTTCAAGTTTAATATAATCCTTCCAGAGGAGCAGAATACAGAATTGTACCCAAAACTCCAGTTGTGGTCAAACTGTAACATAGCATTTACTGCTTTCTATTTGAACCCATTGAGATAAAAGATAAGATTTGATTAAACTTGCAGATTTTTTTTTGTACCTGTCTGTTATGTTTTTATGATTTTTTTTTGTCTGCACTCTTGAACCTTGCTTCTCGTCTATATTTCTTACTTACCTCATCATTTAAAGATTACTGGGATGAATACATCTTGAGTCCAAAGGCGATGATTGAAACTTGCCTCATTGAGCTCAATCCCATTCACTTAATCTAATAATGACTCCTTGCAATTTTCAGCACCACTTACTGTGCTACCTAACTTAATGTTGTCAGCAAGCTTTAATATATGGCTTTGCATTTATTCACTTCGGTCACTGGTGAAAAATGCAAAACCCAGTGTGAGATATTTGTTGAAAACATGAAGTCACATCAAACCAGCTGCAGTACTTATCTGTTATTCTTGCTAATCAATTTTTGATGTGTGTCAGAGATATACCTCCTGAAATGTACTTACATTTCTCTGAGTGGAATCTTGAGCATATTCAGTTAAATGTCTCTGGAAGTCCATCTGTACTCTTTTATCTATCATGTTAATTCTTGCAAAATGTTCAAATCAGTTTTGTTAGACATGATTTACCCATTAGAAATTTATGTTCTCTCCCCTACTCAGGTCATATTTGTCCAGGTTTCAATTGTTTCTCATGGAACTCAGATCCTACTTTGTCAAATCTCTGTTCTTGGTGAAAATATGTTTAACACAAATGAGGCTTGTGATAATATTCAGGTTTGACTGCTGTAAAGGATTGACAGCCTTAGAATCTCTCCAATAATTGACAGTAGACTGATAATAAAATGGAATGTGACTCCATCTGCCCCTGCGATCTTCTGAGCTTTGGTACCTCCAGGTTGGGTTTCTGTGGGACTGTATAAGTTATTAATTAATTACTGATCGCATATAACAATTTTCATTTTCCCAGAAAAAGTCATAACCATTCTGCTGGACAGGTTTCCCAAATATCTGCGATCGAAGCGCTTTTGTCTGACAATTGGCATTTGCATGTTGTTTTATTTGTTTGGCCTTGTGACTGTAACACAGGTAAGTTGCTCTTATAATTTGTTCTGAGTTTTCATGTATTGCTAGATATAACTAGGAAGCCAAAAACTTCAAATTATTTAGAAATAAAGAAAGACTGTGATTTTGATAGCAGTTATTTTACCCTTTGTGTGATAATGTGCAATGATACTGTGGGACTGAGTGACTCTGCCACATCTCCTGTTACTAAATACAGAGCCTGAGGTCCTAGTCAAGCTCAGATTGTACCTGAATAGAAGCACACAACTTTTATATCACAAGAATCACCTATTTTATGTATGAGACCTGTTGTGTTTTCTGAAGAGCTCATGTCTTATTGTAATTTCAGGCTGGAATTTACTGGATGCATTTAATTGATCATTTCTGTATTGGATGGGTCCCCATTATAATAACACTGCTGGAACTCATGGGTGTAAGCTGGCTGTATGGTAAGTTGGGAAAGAACTGAAACAATACAAAATAATTCAGATAAAATTGCCAACACACAGGTCTTCATTGTTCTTCAGAAGACACAAGACAAATGAATTGAATGATATGATTTGGATAGTTCTTCGTATGGGAAAACAATGGGATTAAAAGTGCACTCACTTCAATTATCAAAGATCTGTCCTTTAGTAGTTCCAGAGCTTCCTGCACTGACCACACTTCAACTCTTCGTTTTGCTATGTTACAGCTGGTTGTTGTTGGGGTGAGTTTTTTTGTCTGTGCCTGATAGGGAAACTGTTCAAACATGTTCATCCCAAGTTTAACTGCTGCTTACTATAGAACTCATTCAGTTCCTCCCAATCATCAAGGCAGATGAGAAAACAAAACGGCTTTTGTATTTGTGATGTTTCTTGTGATCTACTTAAATCCAATTTCCTTCCTTCATCTCTGCGCAGGACTCCCTTTAGAGCTCACCCATTCTGATAACGGTGTCAGTCCATCTCTGTACAGATCAGAACCATGAGCCTTTCTTAGAGAGACTTCTTCAGGGTGTATACAAACATTTTATTTTCACGATAATTGGGTTGGTGACAGGGAACAAGTTACTCCCCTGGTTTGAAATCCTGAGCAATCTCTTCTCTGGTTTAACCTGTTCATCAGTGACACCCTGTACAAGATAAACTTCAACAGTAAACAAGCCACCCTGAAGACAGGACAGAGCGAGTGATGGTGTCTCTCTGCTTCCTTGTTCACAGGGACAAACCGATTCATCAAGGACATTGAGATGATGATTGGGGAAAGGAATTGGCTTTTCTGGCTCTGGTGGAGAGTTTGTTGGTTTCTTATCACCCCGTGTTTGATGGTGGTAAGGAGATGTTACATTATTACTAAATAAATTATGACTGATTAAAATATCAAATAAATGTCAATTAGAAACTTTAGCATTGGCAGAGGTTTGGAACTGTGGTTGGTTGAAATTCGTAGACGTTCGAGAAAGTGAGGACTGCAGATGCTGGGAATCCGAGCTGAAAATGTGTTGCTGGAAAAGCGCAGCAGGTCAGGCAGCATCCAAGGAACAGGAGAATCGCCGTTTCGGGCATAAGCCCTGAAGTAGGGCTTATGCCCGAAACGTCGATTCTCCTGTTCCTTGGATGCTGCCTGACCTGCTGCGCTTTTCCAGAAACACATTTTCAGCAGAAATTCGTAGACAACAAGGCTTCCTACATTTCCATACCTCAGTAACATATCTTTACTGTGGCTGTCCACTTCAGTAGTATGGACACTCCTCTGTGTGAGGCATTATGAGGAATAGTCAGTTTTCTCCAGAGTCAGTCACAACTCAGAGGAAAGCAGAGAATCAGGGAGTGGAATGTGTTACTGAGTACAATAGAGGGAAGTTACGATAGAGGTAGTCAAGGAGCTTCCACAGATAGGAATGCTATCCAACAAGTACTTGCTACCTGTGATGATGGGATAAAGATTATTTGCTGAATAGCCAAGTTGTTAACCAGGGCATTGTGTAGTGAGAGGCAGTCCAAATGGCAAGGGGGAGTTCATAAGCAAAATGCTGCATTTCTAAGCGGTGTGATATCTTGGAGATCAATTGTATTTTCTACAGTCTTAGACAGCTTAGGATGTGTGGTGTACACACAGGGGGCACAAATACATGTGAGTCATTTATAAAGCAAGGAAAAAATTCAGGATAAAACTCTTTAATCAAGGAACAAATAGAATGTGCAATGTGCTAACATGAGGAGCTGTTCAGGCAAATAGCAAACATTTAAAGGGAAGCCAGATTGTTACATGAGCGAGAAAGGATGAAAACTTATACAGATAGTTAAATGAAAGAAGTGGGAGATTGCTTGGAACTTAAACACTCTCCTGGGCATCGATCTGTTGGGCTGAATGGCCCATTTTTGAGTTGTATGTTCTTATGTAATTTTATAATGTTTTATTTTCAGTATTGTTCAACAATCAAGGTGAGAGAATCAATCTCATTTAGCTTATGATTTTGTTCTGTGCAATCATTCTAAACAGGTTCTCTTGTTCTGGTCCTTGACAACGTTTACCTCACCAAAATATGGACCTGTTGAATACCCTGTCTGGGCAATAGCAGTGGGCTGGTGTATGACCATCGTCTGTATAATGTGGATCCCTATTGTGGCCGTAGTGAGAGTTGTCCAAGCTGAGGGCTCCACCTTGTGGCAGGTAAAGAAACATGTTGATAAATTTCAGTGAGGTTTACAGAGATATTTCCTCATGTGGGGCAATCTAATGAGGGTTCATAGTTTCAGGATAAGGATTAGATGATTTACAACAGAGATGAGGAGAAATTACTTTTGTTAAAGAGTCATAAATCTGTGGAATTCAGTGTGTGGTGGATGCTGAGGTATTGAGTATTAAAGTTGATGGGGAGTGGGCAGGAAAGTGGAGTTGAGACAGAGATGAGATCAGCCATGATCATATTAAATGATGGAGCAGGCTTCAGGAGCTGAATAATCCATTCCTGGTTCTTCTGTTCTTATGGATTAGTCTCCCAATTTACACTGCTCCTTCAGCAAGTCAGCAGAAAATTTGAGAAAATAAATAAACAACTATTTATGTTACGCTTTTGTGTGCTGAATCTATATTCATTCCATTATTTAAATATTGTCAATGCATGCAAATTGAGCGGGATAATATTGTAATGGGCTGAAAACAAGCAAGGTGTGACCAACCCACGTTGTTGCTTTCATTCAGGTAACACAAGACCTTCATACTGCCTGAGAATTTAAATGAGTTATTTATTTCTGGGGTTGGAGGAATACGTCAGTTAGATTGATTAGACAACCAGAGCATGGCACAGAATGAAACCAATAGCAAAGGCTCAAACAAATCTGTACCCATTCTGATTATTCATGGAGATCCTGCCTCCTGACCTTATGCCATGTTTGTGGTGTAGCTATCCTTAAACTGTATGGAAACAATTGTCCTTCACTGTTGGGGAGAAGTGCCTATGGTCTTGTTTTCTCATACTGTACACTGTACCCACCAAAGTCAAGCATGAAGTTGAATGGCTGTACATCTCACCAAGGCGAGCACCCGGAGCAGGATAGCTGCCTCCTTTTTTGTATCTGAGTTTAGCCCAGCATTGAGATACACATATATTCGTGGCAAAGTTTAACCCTTGGTTCCTCATCATGTCCAGAAGCATTTCTTATATTTTCTATTGTGTTAAAGTATGCAAAATATTTGTTTAAGCTCTTTGAGGTTTCCTCATGGCCCATTGTAACACTTGTCTCTGTCTGTAATGCAAAAGTGAATACGGCAGATGCTGGAGATCAGAGTCAAGATTAGAGTGGTGCTGGAAAAGCACAGCAAGGCAGGGAGCATCTGAGGAGCAGGAAAATCGACATTTCGGGTAAAAGCTCTTCATCAGGCATCTCCTCATCTTGATGAAGGGCTTTTGCCCGAACTTTGCCAGATGACCTGCTGTGCTTTTCCAGCACCACTCTAATCTCGACTCTGTCCATAATGTGCCTATGTTAACTTTCAAAAATTATTCCCTGTTTGTCATATCCAGAGAAAAACTTCAGTCATTTTCATATGTCTTGCTGGTTACCTTCCCGACCAATCTCTTACTCCCAATTGTCTGACTTAGCATCCTCTGAGGCCTTCGGCCTACCAGCCTTCTTCGCAACAGATCAATTTGTACGGCTCCTTTGACCTACTGTTATCTTCCATTTGTTTGGATTTAAGACTCCTGTCCTCTAGTAAAGTGCTGACAATATGAAATAGAGAAATTCAAGATACTGCCATCATTCCTCCATTAAAGCTCCCATCCCACAATGTTACAGTTAAATTCTTCTGATCACAAAGTCTTAGATTCAGTGCAAGCTGTTTCCCAACTGGTTTGCTGAGATATTGTTTTACAAACTACATTTTATATATTTAATGAACTTTCCCTCCCCATTGCAACAATGTTCAGACGAGACTGTAAGAGTGGAGGTGCAGAGGAATTTGTTCTGACTGTGCTGTGCGGGGGAGCACTGACGTAGACAGAAAGTTGGGACTATCACCTGTAGGTGCTTTGTGCTTTACTTTTCCTGTCCTTTCTAGGAGTTTAAACCACCTGGGGGCTGTCTCCATGTGCTCAGGAGTGTCCTACTGCTGCTCACTGCTTCTGCAAACTCCAGCCACAACAAGGCAGCTGGCCCCTTGCTCTCTCCATGGGGAGCAATCCCTCCCTTCTAGCCCCCATCACCTCGAATGTTGGGAAATGAGTCAGAAAGGGGTGGGATTGAGGGTTGGGACTGGGGTTTGAAGGCAGCCTTCTCATATCTTTATGCCATCATTCTTCCGTTTTCCCAAGGAAACTAGGACACAGCCATTCCAACTGCTGCTTGGGTCCTTTTAAATATAGGAGAAAGTGAGGATGCTGGAGACCAGAGTTGAAAAATGTGGTGCTGGAAAAGCGCAGCAGGCCAGGCAGCATCCGAGGAGCAGGAGAATTGACGCTTTTGGTAAAAGTCCTTCTTCAGGAATGAGGCTGGTGTGCCAAGCGGGCTGAGATAAAAGGGGGGGGGTGCGCTGGGAATATGATAGGTGGAAGGAGGTGAGGCTGATAGGCCGGAGAGGTGGTGGGAGCAGAGAGGTTGGGAAGAAGATTGCAGGTCAAGAGGGCGGTGCTGAATCCAGGGGTTGGGACTGAGATAAGGTGGGGGGAGGGGAAATGAGGAAGCTGGAGAAATCTGCATTCATCCCGTGTGGTTGGAGGGTTCCTAGGCGGAAGATAAGGCGCTCTTCCTCCAGGCGTCGTGTGGCCAGGGTCTGGCTCTGGCGATGGAGGAGGCCTAGGACCTGCATGTCCTTGGCGGAGTGGGGGGGGAGTTAAAGCGTTCAGCCATGGGGCAGTTGATTGGTTGGTGCGGGTGTCCCAGAGATGTTCCCTGAAACGTTCCGCAAGTAGGCGGCCTGTCTCCCCAATGTAGAGGAGACCACATCGGGTGCAGCGGATACAGTAAATGATGTGTGTGGAGGTGCAGGTGATAAATGTAGATTTCTCCAACTTCACGCCCTCTTGACCTGCAATCTTCTTCCCAACCTCTCCACCCCCACCCCCTCTCCGGCCTATCACCCTCACCTCCTTCCACCTATCATATTCCCAGTGCCTCTCCCAGCCTCCCCACCCCTTACCTTTTATCTCAGCCCACTTGGCACACCAGCCTCATTCCTGAAGAAGGGCTTATGCCTGAATCGTCGGTTCTCCTGCTCCTCGGACGCTGCCTGGCCTGCTGTGCTTTTCCAGCACCACACTTTTAAAACTTCTTTTAAATATAGAGCATTTCATGAACAGGTAGAAGCTGTCACTAGGACTGCGGGACTGGTCAGGAATCCTGGAGCAGGGATGAATTAAACCATCATGACAAAGCCCAGCACTGAAACAATGGGACCACTTGGACTTCCAAATGTGATTTCCTCATTACATTAAAATCAGGATTAATTCATAAGAAGCAGGATTTTGTTTCCAATTCCCCCAGTTAGAGGCTACGCACCTGGTTAAAATCCGGTAGAAATGTAACATTTTGCTTTTTCCTTCACAGAAGATATCTGCAGCTTGTGCACCAGCCCCTGATTGGGGTCCGTACTTGGAACAACACAGAGGGGAAAGATACAGGAAAAGGCCTGATTCAAGAGACACTTCTTATGGGGTACAGCTTCTAGCGACACCCTAAATGTGAAATTTTAGAGTAAAAATTTATTTTCAGTGGGTAAACAATTGTCCTAAAATCAACGACTATTCTAATGTACTTCCCATTGTTGTTTCAGTGGGGATCCCAAATACGGTTTCACTTTTTTAGTCTGCTGTCCATCTTTAGTTTTCTGGTTAAATCTGTTTGGGTTCTGTCCAGCTGACTGCGTCTTCTTCTCAGTTTTGTTCATTTGGCTCTAACTCAACCTTGGGTTCTCGATCTATTCCTGTGCAACAACACTACACCCAGAAGCATCCACTCGCTCCATCACCAAGGCTCAGGAGCGGCAGTGTGTATTAGATACAAGACACACTGCAGGATTCACCAAAGATCCTCAGACAGCATCTTCCAAACCCACAACCATTACCATTTAGAAGGGCAAGGGCAGCAGACATGTGGGAACACCACCATCTTCAAGTTCACTCACCATCCTGACTTGGAAATATATTTTCTATGTCACTGGGTCAAAATCTTGGAATTCCCTCCCTGAGGGCATTGTGGATCAATACCCAGCAGGTGGACTTCAGCGGATCAAGAAGGCAGCTCATCACCATCTTCTCAAAGGCATCTAGGAACAGGCAATACATGCTGGCCAGCCAGTGACACCCATCACTACAAATGAATATTTAAAAAAAATGTATTAAACTGACAATTTGTTTTCTGCTTACTGTGATCTAAACTCCTTGTGGAGCTCACTCTTTCAGACTCCAATATTGTGTGGACATCAATTCTTTTCAAGTTAACTGCTGATGGCTCTTTCTTTCTCTCTCTCTGAAGTGAATCATGTTTGAAATCAGCTCTTTGAATCTATCTCCTTCCAGTATATCCTGGTAGACTTACCCCACTTAGATGTTCTATCATGATGCTGCCTGCTCACTCGTGTTGAAGCTGTTGGATACCACAAAGAGCTGTGTGACCCTGACTGTGTCTTCAATTGTGAGATCATCTGCTCTTGCCCCAAATCTGTCCAGCTTCCTATTCATCAGCAAATCAAATATCTGACTGGGAGAATTGCTACCTTCCTCTGTAGCTTCAGGAGGATTCAGCATGGTGACCCAAGGAAAGAAATATCTGACTAAGTGCACTTTGATGCTACTGGTGACACATCCTTGAAAGTACTTCTGCGCTGTTATAAATAAATGTTCATTCACACTCTCTTAAAATGTCTGCTCTGGTGTCATTGTTGTTGTTGGATCTGGTTAATTCATACCCATTTGAGAGGTCAGACATCCTAAGGATGACAAAGGTTGGAATGGCCCAGCAATGCTCATCGTTTACAAGCAGCTCCCCCTTCCTCATCCGAGTGGTAGTCTCAGACTTCATGGATCTTTGCTGACTGCAGCCAAAGTTGACTTTCATTTGGACAACACTGAGGTTTTGAGCAATGTGCAGTGATGATGGTAGGACCCACCCTGCACAGATCACCCACACTTACATGCCCCTTGTGACTGAGAGGATGGGATCTTTGCAGGCAATGCTTTGGATGATCTTTCAGCTTTTTGAGAGAATGCACTGCCACCCAAGGCTGGGAGATGGATAACGGGCAGTTCACATCTCCACTCTCTCCTCGGACACAGTGAGCCATGCACAAAGCCCTGCCTTTCACTGGTTAAATGCTGTTCTTTCAGATGCTTAATTGAGCAGACTACATGAATTCTGTAACATCGAATCGTAATATTGAAGGTTAAAAAGAAGGTGGGCCTCCGAATTATTCCCAACATGCTGCCTTATCATGAGACAAAAACAGAAAATGCTGAAGAGACTCATTAGGTTTGGCAGCATCTATGGGGAGAAAACAGATTTAACATTTCCAGTCTGGTCACCCTTCATCAGAACTGTCACCAGCATGAGGGACTGAGAGACACATGGAGGCCATTTGCTGACTGAAACCTTAAAATCCACCCAACCTCAGTATCTTGTGATGTTCATGCCCCCTCATCACTGCCTGCTGCTTTCTCCTGAACGGTGAGATGGATCTGTAATGTACAGATACTTTAAAGTAGGGTCCTTTGAAGAAACCACACACGGTCAGTTGGATATTCAGCAACAGAAAAATTCAAGGACTGCAGAAATAACCAAGTCCACATCAGAGAATCTCTCCAGTGCAGAAAGAGACCATTCAGCCCAAACTTATCTTCCAAACAGCATCCCATCCAGAGCCAAGCCTATCCCTGTAATGCAACATTTCCCATGGCTAATCCACCCTAGCCCATACATCCCTGGACACTACAGGACAGTTTAGCATAGCCTAACCTCCTAACATCTCTGGACTCTTGGAGGAAACCAGCGTATCCTGAGGAAACCAATGCAGACACAGGCACAACATGCAAACTCCACACAGGGCTATCACCTAAGGTTGAAATGGAACCCAGATCCCTGGTGCTGTGAGGCAGCAGTGTTAACCACTGAGCCACCATGCCACTCCTGTGGGCCAATCCCAGGAGCTGTCTATTATATAGCCTAGAGGAAGTTATACATTGCGAGGATGTCCAAGCCCAGCTCATTATTCCTGGAAGTAAGTTTTGGTCAGGTTCTGTCTGGCCCTTTGGGCTTGATGGGGCATAGCTCTGTTATTGTCTCTTGGATGGTCCTGATTGTCAATTTAACCACCAGAAAGTTGCTCTGTAGGCTCTGTTGTATCCAGGACAATCCCCACTTTGTGACCTGCAGTTGTGAAAGGTATCATATACCACAATGATGCAGCATCCAACCCTTTCTGGGCTATCCTGCAGTTCTCCACCAGAGTCTTCCAATCATGAAAACCTTAGCATGGGGAGGCCTATTGTCTGTTCCACTCGGCCCTGGTAGAAGAATGACCAGCTTTGTATCTCCATTGTGCATCAGTGTGACGGTTGAATAAAGATGCCCAGAGCCATGGTTGGAAGTGGTCAGCCTTCTTTCCCAGCATCCATCACTGCATTACCTGAGGAATGAACCAGGAACCTGTGAGTTCTCTGGTATGTGGAACCGCCATGATGTACATGTTATCTAGCTTGCACCTCCAGGATCTGGCAGCTGTGGTCACAACGGAGCTGGACCTTGATGGACTCTGGGTTGGTGAACTCTGCAGGTTGAGTGATGGGGCCCTCTCAGTGTTATGTTTGGCATCATGCACCTGGTGGAAGCCAGCGATAGGTGACAAATGCACGGTCCAAGCTGTGTCACTCTCCTCAACGAGACTCAAGGATATTTGCTGCATTTTGTTGTGACATTCAGTGTCAAAATTAAGGTTTCTCTCATTTCTCCAAGGTGGCAGTCTGAGTGCTCAGATCATTAGTGAAAGCCAGTATATTCTCAGTTACCTGTTGGATGTTCCATTGCAGGTTAACTCTCTATCCATCAGTGTTAATGCCTGAGACATTATACCAGTCAATCCAGGGATGAACTCTTTCAATCTCTCTGGTAGTGAAAAGTGCTGCCAGAAAAGTTGACAGAACTTCAAGTCAGTCTCTGGCATCTACACTGACTGTGTAGAGGCTGGAAAGGCCCAGACCATCTAATACGGACCCCCACTACTGTCTTTATGTCCAACACACCCTCTTGCTCACTTGTGATGCATGACTCACCAGATCATAAGCCAACACCTTTCCTTGTTGGTCTCACTGAGCTGTGTGTTTCTGAGGTGGTGGATGGTGTGCAGGAGTCCTGTGATGCTGTTTCCTCAGTGTGAGTGACCTCCTTCATCGACCTGAGCACCAACTCCTGTGGCAATCTGGAAGGGCATGCAGGAGATGAAGCAAAATTTAGAAGATGAAGCAAGGATTCCAAGACATCATATTTCAATGACAGACAGTAGCTCAATGTGAGTCAGTGCTGTTTACCACAGACTGGTGTTGTGGCGCAAAGCTTACCTGGAATTTAGAACTTAAAGGTAATGGTTTAAATCTGAAATCTCTTAGAGATGGCAATAAGACCATAAGATATGGGAAGCAGAATTAGGCCATTCAGCCCATTGAATCTGCTCTTCCATTCAACCAAGGCAGGACTAATAATGTCAGTTAACGCCACTGCTGCATGCCAAGTGAGATCAGCCAATTAAGTAATGGACTGGTTGGACCCGAGGATCTGTTTCCAAGCTGTGCCACTCTGAGTTTGTGACTTAACTGGTTTGCTTAACTGCTTGATAAGAGATTGATCTGAAATCCAATCGAGTAAGGGTAGTTAATGGAATGACGCAGAATAGAAACTCTGAGAGTTTGGTGAGAGGTAAAGGAAATGCTTTTATTTTACCTCCCCATGTGCCTGCACCCTTTTTATTTCTCTATTTTTAACCTCAAGCTGACCAGGGGTTGAAAAGCTGCATGAGAGGGGTGAGTTTTTAGAAAATTCAAGGATGAACACCACAGAGGAAGCATCAGTTCATGAAATGGGAAATGGAGCAAGTGTGAGATGGGCGGTGGCCTTTGTAAGTAAAATCAGGAGTAATTTTACTGTTCATTTTGTAAAGTAAAATCTGGTTTAACAGTATTCAATGATGAAGGAAATGAATAAAAGAGAGTAAGTTAAGGGGAGATAGTGGTAATGACATTAGAATAGTAATACAGAGAACTGGCTAATCCTCTGGGATTCACATCCTACCATCAGATAAGTTTAATTGATAGATCTCACATACCGAGTTAGTCTCAGTGACTATTGTCGATTGTTACAAAAACACATTTGACTCACTAATGTTCTTCAGGAAAATAATTTGCTGTCTTTGCTGAGTCTGTCCTATGTATGAGCCCAGTTCTCCAACCATGTAGTTGATTAGTTCATAACCAGCTCCAAACTTTTCTAGCCAAGCACTCACTTCAAGGGCAACAGGGATGAACAACAATTGCTGGTCTTGACAGTTATGCCCACATACCATGAAAGAATCTATAGCTTAGCGTCTGGACACATCATGGAACTGTACTGCTACCATGGTACACTGAGCCTCCATCTGTGCAAGTCAAGATTATGTCAAAACTTATCTGTAATTTTTCAATTTTGATCCACATAGAGCTCCATTAACCAATGGAGCTGAAACAGACTGATACAGTCGTTATCATATCACTTCACAGCAGTGAGTCAGGAAACTCAGAAGATTGATGCAGATACAATGTTGAGGTCAAAATGCTGTGAAAAAGTAAATTACTAACACTTCCAGATTCTCAATTTACTATTGGCATCACAGACAGGAAACAGTCAAAAAGTTAAAATTCAGACTATAATTACTATATAAATAGAGCAGAAAAAGTCTTTCTGCAGTAGTTGTAAGGAACTCAAATTGTCTAGGAGATTGTTTATCAGTTTCAGGAGCAACTTCCATTATTTTAGTGAACAAAGTTAAAAGTCACACAACACCACATTACAGTCCAACAGGTTTATTTGGAAGCACTAGCTTTCGGAGAGCTGTTCATTTATCAGGAACCTATTGAAGAAGCAGTGCTTTGAAAGCTAGTGCTTCCAAATAAACGTGTAGGACTATAACCTGATGTTGTGTGATATTTAACTTTGTCCACCCCAGTCCAACACTGGCTCCTTCACATCATATTTTAGTGAATGCATGGAGGGTTTGGCTTTGCCTTGTTTTCTGATATGTACAGCTGTAATGTACTGTCCCCTTTAAAAATTGATCTGCAGTCAAAACTGTAAATGCACTTTGATACTGAATGCTCAGACAATGATGTACACAGCGGCCAATTGGAATACTGAATCCACGAAAAGTTTAAATATTCTGGGATCTTAGATAAACTCATAACCTGTGTAAGAGTTTTGCTGGAAAAGCACAACAGGTCAGGTAGCATCCAAGGAGCAGAAAAATTGATGTTCTGGGCCAGAGCCCTTCATCAGGAAGCCCTTCTCCTGATGAAGGGCTCTGTCCCAAAACGTCAAATTTCCTGCTCCTCAGATGCTGCCTGACCTGCTGTGCTTTTCCAGCAACACGCACTCAACTCTGATCTCCAGCATCTGCAGACCTCATAACCTGTGTAAGCAGAGCTGCAGATACTTCAAATGTGGAAGAGTTACTGTACTTTGCACTGCACTTCAGAATTCTGTCACTTATTTAACCATAGTACTGTAACACTGTCTTCTTTAAGCATACCCTCTGTAACAGAAGAATCTTTCAGCAGTGACCAAAAGGTTCAGTAGAGAATTGGTTTTATCTGGGTTCTCACAGACTTATCTTCAAACACATGCTCCAAAGCACATGCTGAGTATTTTTCAAAACATTAATCAGTGGCTTCAAGTAAAGCCCTGTGAGGTACGGTTAATTTGGGGGTATTACTTGTTGCGAATTGCAGAGCTTCTTGAGGGTTCACTTTACAAACTGATTCTGGCAAATGGGGAACTGTTACATTGTTTATTCTGTGAGTGGAAACATAACATTTGCTTTGTTTCCAGGTGGAGAAAGTCAAATCAGCCATCATCCATTCCAAACCCATTGGCTCACACCTTTACCTGGACTATTCATCCTCACACCCTCCTTCCTGTAAGGACTCCATCCCACTCTCTCAGTTACTCCATCTTTGGTCCACCGATTCTGATGCTGGCACCTTGATGCAGGGGCACCTCAGAAATGTTCACCCTTTTTCTCTAATGCAGCTGGAGTTAATAGGGCACTTAGCCATGTTTGACCCATTTCCCACACTTCACTCAATCTAGTCTGTTGTATTCGTTGTTCACAATGTGATCTCCTCTGTACTGGGGGAGACAAGTCACAGAGTGCGTCACCACCTCAAGCAACATCTACACTCTGTAAAGTAACCCTGAGCTTCTAGTTGCCTGCCAGTTCAACACACTACCATGTTCCCTGGCCAAGATCTCTGTCTCAGGCTTGCTGCTGTGCTCCAGCAAGACTATGTACAAGCTGGAAGACCAGCATCTCATTTTCTGCTTGGGAAACTCACAGCCTTCCGGATCATTATCAAGTTCAAAGATTTCACCTTTTTCATGTCAAATCACCATCGTCCTACCAGGCCATAAGACTGCCCAGTTGTTAGAGAGAGATGCTGGTGGTGGTTAAAGCTGAAGGTCATCAAACCTAAGGCGAGGGGAGAGATTGAGAAAGAGAGTCCAATATAATAACCTCAATTGAATGCATGCTGCTGACATCACTTTGCATTGCAAACCAGCCATCCAGCCAACTGAGCTACTAATGTCCTTTATTTACCTTAGGCCCGGTGAAGAAATGACTGCTTTCTGCCAAGTCGACCCATTTTCACTTTCTCATGGGCCCCATCATTAGCGTGTTTTACCTTCCCTGCCATACTATCAACCCTTCCTTTATCTAACTTTCTTTCTGTCCCTCCGGACTCGGTCAGCTTACTCCCCTGTCATCAGCATTTATACAGTTTGTTCCTCGGTACGATCAGTTCTGAAGAAGGGTCACTGGATTTGAAACATTAATTCCACTTTCTCTCCACACATGCTGCCAGACCTGCTGAGTTTATCCAACAATTTTTTAAATCAGCCATCACTTCTCTTTTCTCCAGATTGCCACCATTGATCCTATGAGGAAAGTGATGAGAATGTGGAGAGCGAGGTAACTGGTCCTTGAAGACTGTCAGTGATCGGTTCTGCAGTTGGTGTGGGCAATGTCCGGAGATTCCCATATCTGGCTTACAGAAAAGGAGGAGGTATTGTCATGAAATCCAAAATACAGGGAAGAGAAAAACACTGAGAGTACAATTAAATGGCAGAAACAGATTGCATTAAATGAACCAGATAGCAATCTAACCTGCTCACCAATACTTATGCTATCCACCATTACTCCACACTAGCACTGTGATGACGTCTCAATCATAAAGACATAGTGTCTGCAATTTAACACATATGTATAATCACTAATAGGCACTACGAAAATAACTAACCTTTGTGACAAGATGGAAGCTGATGCTGACTTCAAAATGACCAATTGGTGACTGGTAGATGACTTCACAGTTTCAGATGGTGTCAGTTGTGATTTCTTTTGGAGACTGTGGAGAGCACAGAGGACAACAGAGCACAGCATCTCAGAAAGGGCTTCAATTTCAAATATATTGTTCAGCGATGACAGATCAGCAGATATCAATCGTCAGTGATTCTTGCAATATGTTGGGTTACTAACTTGAACAATATCAATGCTTGGAACCATCTCGTTATGCATCTGTCAGCATTCAGTAGCACCCAGATGAACTACTTGTTGTGATTTATTGTTGCTTATATTGTAATGCTGCTAATGTTGCTTCACACTGGCAAAGGGCTCAAGTACCTTTTTCAGGCATGTATCAAGTGAGAAAAACAACGTTGTGTATTACAAGTAATATTCTGCTGCACTGATCCTTAAGTCTCTGTGTAATGATCCACCTCTACTCAGCATATTGTGTTAAAACTCTGATGGGATTCCTGACTCTTGACACAGCTAGACTCACTGTCTTCTTGAACTTTGCAGTATATTTTCTTACCCACTTACCTCCCCCTATCCCACACACTCATTTACCTACCATTCTACCTACTCACCTTATACACTTCTTTTCTCTCTGTAGCTTTTCAATGAGGCTTTGGGACATTTAAACCCTTCACTTACTAGAATATGGCAGCTAGTGCTGTAAAAAAGGGGAATAACTTGGTTCCTCCCAATGGTTCTGTGTTCGGGATTCAGATGGATTGAAGATACACTGCATATTTCTCCAGTGTGGACCTTTGTACGGCAGCACATAGATACAGGATAAAAATATAATTGTGACAACAAATAGCTGCTATTAATTCTGTTGCTGTCTCAGAGACTCTGCCAGATTTGTTAAATATTTCTTACATTTTCTGTTTTTTAGTTCAGATTTCCAGCATCCATTGAATTTTCCTTTTCTTACTTTGCAGTATCTATCTCATTCTATTAAAATCAGCCCTTCCTCAGTTGAGAATTTTCATAGCTGTTTCATGTTTGACCTTATCATTGAACTTGAGTACTATGACCATTATTAAATAACTGTTCACACCTCATTTGGCAGCTAACTAAATCTGACTCATTATTTATTTCTCAATCTGAATTCTTTGGAGCAGAAATTGCTGTAGAAACTCAGCTAGTCTGATACTTGCCTCTTCGTATGGAAAATTCCCCAATAACTTTTGTTTTCACATCCCACGTGTCCATTTGTTTACATACATTGACATGGCACAGGAACATGACTTGAGCTTTTGTGAACATATTCTTAGCCATGTTTATCACCAAGTCTGCCTCCTGAAGTTGATTGAGCAATTCCGATAGATGCTCCAAATGTACTTCCCAAGCATGACTCAAAATCACCAGAACATTGAAGGGTAATAATTGGATAATCCCAAAATTACTTTATTAGTGTTTCAATTAATCTTTGAAATGTGGCTGGTTCCATTTTCATACTAAATGGCATACTTTAAACTGGTACAGTCCATTCATGAACACTGAGATTCTTTCACTATTTCAGAATAGAAATGTAAATTGCTTGTCCCACCTTCTCAAATACAGAATTCCAAACATGGAATAGGATATGAATCAGATTTTGTAACTGCATTGTCTTTGTGATAGTCTACACATAGTTTTGGGACCATTATTCTTGGTGAGCTCCATTCATTGCAACTCACTTCAATTATGTTGTATTTGAGCATGCATTCAGTCTCTTTTTGCATCTGTGCCAACCTTTGAGGATTAGGTCCATAAAGGTTTTGCTTTATTGGAAGAGCATTTCCTGTATCTACATCATGCATTATCAGGTTAGTACTTCCTAGCTTATTCCCACATATCTTGCGATGTGATTATAATAACTCTTTCATTTCAGTTTTCCTCTGGAAGGTAACTCATTAATTTATTCCAGTTTTTGAGAACTTCCTTGTTGCCCAAAATAATTTGAGGAATGTCCAATTCAGAGTCCTCTGAACTTGGTTCTTCACTCTGTGTTGTAACCAGTAACACATTCTCGTTTTGCTTTTCTTGCCTATCAAAATATCTTTTGAGCATATTCTCATGATACACAGCATGAGATTTCTTGTGACCTAGTGTTCTTATTAAATAATTCACTTGACTCTATATTTCCTTTTGATTTGATAAGGCTGACTAAACGTTGCCTTTAAACGTTCACCTACTACTGGGTGTAACACCAACATATTATCTCTGCTGGCAAAATTGCGACTTGTTGATTTTTTTGTCTGCTTCCTGTTTCATCACATGCTGTGCTACTTTAAAATGCTGTCTCACCAACTCATTCACTCAATTTAACCTTCCCATAAAAGTTGACACATAAAGTCGACATGTGTGATCTCTGAACTCTGACTCACCAATTTCTCCTTAACTAATTTCAGTAATCCTCTCACTTCATGCCAAAAATCTAACTCAAAAGACCAGAATTTGGTAGTTTCATTTGGTGCATTCCTATTTGCAAAACAGTGCAAATCAAATTCCTTTATCCTAATCCTCTGGATAGTCTTCACTCTCAGCCATCAACATGGTCTCTAAAGTTTGATGCCACAGTTCTAATGTTCTCTGTCATTCTGGATGGTTCGCAGTGGACTTGAGTTGTTTTGTTCCAAAGTTATACATAACTTCCTTGAATAATTTTGATGTAAAATTTGACCCTTCATTCGATTGTATTTCTGTGGGTAGTCTGTGTCTAGTAAAAAAAAGAGTAACTCTTCCACAATTCTGTTCGCCATGATACTGCATAATGGAATGGCTTTTGGAAATCTCGTATACACATCCATTATGGTCAACAAATACTGATTTCCATATTTCATTTACGTAGGGACCATAAGCAATCAATTAAAACTCATGTAAAATGTTTCACAAATAGGGAAATGAGTAATAAGGATGTTGGTTTTATATGTCCAAAGTTTTGCGACATATATGACATGTCTAGCAAAAATCCACCACATTCAAATACAGTCCAGGCCAATAAGAATGTTTTTGTATTTTGGCTTGAGTTTTCCTTACCCCCAAATGCCTCCCTCCTGGCAATTTATGTGCTACCTGCAACATCTCCTTTCTATAACCCTCCTGTAATAGAACTTGATGAGCTTCTGCCATTTTTATCAGCCTGGATTTGTTATCATCTCTATTTCCTCATCAAAACTTCATTTTTATGATAATAATATTCTGGGATAAACTCATTTTTCTTCTGTATATACTTTTTGATGCAACTGTTTTAGTTTTTAATCTTGCTGTCATAATTCAGCTAATTTGTCTGAATTTAAAATATCCATTTTGACCTCCACATATTTTTGTTTTTTTCTCAACCATTTGATCAAATATAATTTCTGATGTTTGAACTTCCACTTCCTTATCTTTACTCTTTGATTCCTCCTCCTGTTTCCACTTGCAGCTTTGTGACCTTAATATCATAGTTAGGAGAAATCCCAGGTTATACTTCATGTAACACCTTATTTGCCTGATTTTCCACTGGCTTTTCAACCACAGTAGGCATCACATCCACCTGTGATCCAGCTAGATGATTACCAGGGATAAGCTGTATCTCTGGAACTGAGAATTTCTTTATTGCTCCCATCATCACTTCACCACTTCTCACCACATTCTCCACCCTCACTTTATATAATCCTAGAATCCCCACAGTGTGGAAACAGGCCATTTGGCCCAACGAGTCCACATCAACCCTCGAAAGAGTAACCCACCCAGACTGATTCCTTACCCTATTATTCTACATGTCCCCTAACTAATGCACCTAACGTACACATCTCTGAACACTGTGGGAAATTTAGCATGGCCAGTTCACCTAACTTGCACATCTTTGGACATTGGGAGGAAACCGGAGCACGTGGAGAATGGAACACTCTCTTCTCACCATGAATTCCATATATTACTAGCGTTTCTGGCAGTATTCCTTCTGAAGTACATATCTCCTCAACTCTCACCATCAAAGATTGACTTGCTCCCATATCTCTTAAAATCTGAATTTCTTTTCCTGTTCCTGCTAGCATACATAAGTTAAACCTTAGCATGCAAATAAATTCTTTAAAGAGATCTGGCACTTTCTTCACAACCAACTCCTGATCAGCTTGTAAATTATTTGCATCTTATTAGTTTCCACTGTGCTTTCCTTTACCACTTCAACAAAACTCAATCGTTTATCCTGTTTTCCCACGTCTGTCTTCTCAGTGCTTTTTCTAAACAAGCAACACTACGACTTCATGTGGCCGACTTCATTCCAGTGAAAACTCCTGAACTTTTTTACTTCTCTTTCCCCCTCATGGATTTCCTTTTTACCTTCTGGTAAACTATCTTTACTTTCTTCAATGTTATCTGTTTTTCCTTACCACCTGATGATTTCTCTATTCCCTAATTTATATCCCTCACATTGAAATTGATATTGGAAGCCAAACTTTGATTTTTGAATTTCCTGATAATCTTCTGCCATTTTTGTTGCTAATCTGCCAGTCTTAACTCCCTGCTTTTCAACATGAGTTCTTACTACATCAGGAAGTGAATTTTTGAACTCCTCCAAAATTATTGTCTCTTGAAGCACGTCATATGTTTGATTTTTTTCAATGCCCTTATATACTTATCAAAATTGCTTTTTTTGGTCCTTTCAAACTCTGAACGTTTGGCCAAGTTTCTTCCCTCGATTCCTAAAACGTTGTCTTTATGCTTCTGGTACTAGCTCGTATGCATTTAAGATGGCTTTTTTCACCTCATTGTACTCCCCAGGTGCCTTCTCTGATAGTGATTCAAATACCTCATTGGCTGTACCTACCAACTGTGTTTAGATCAATAATACCCACATGGTCACCGGCCATTTCAAATGTTGAAACACTTTCGCAAATGAAATGTAAAAGGCTTCTACATCCTTATCGTCAAATTTAGACATCACTTGGACATATTTAAACAGATCCCCACTGGGCCTTTGGCTACAATGGGATTGCTCTCCATCACTGTCCTCTTCACAACTCCTACCTTTCAATTCTACCTCCACCATTTTAAGTCGACTTTGAATTTTCAGTTCCAACCTCTGAAGTTCAAAAGCTCTCTCTTTCTCTCTTTCTCTATTTCTTCTCTCTGTTTGTCCCTTTCATTGCTCGGGCTTTCCTTGCTTTTTCTTTTTGTTCTGCTTTTAATCCTAATTCAAAAGTGTTTTATTTCCTTTTCTCTTTCTTTTTGTTTTGCCTGTAACTCAAGCTGCTTCATTTTCAATTGAATTTCGCCATTTCAGTGGTATTCCTGGCAACTGTAAGTGCTGTGCGATTGCCACACTTTTTTCCCTTTCCTCACAGACTCAGGCAACCCAAGTTCTAGGTTGTTTGCCCATTGCCTTGATCACTTTCTGTAAAACTCCTGAAGTGACTTCTTCCACCCGCAGGATACTCTTAGTAACTGAAAGAGTCATTACTATACGAAGCAACCCGTATTTAAATCAATCAAATGCAACACCTGAAATTAAAACGCCAACACTCACCATTGCTTTTGAATCCAATTATCCTGAATCCAATTATGCTGAATCCAATTAGAGATTTTGATCCTGACAGGAACCTTCAATTTATTATGAGCCAGACCAAACCCTCTCAAAATATTAAGAAAATAGCCTCGACCTTGACTTTTTCTTATTTTAAAGGCAAGTGTTGTGTTCTAGATGCAATTTAATGGGTCAAACTACCAGTCTTGAAGCAAAGCACACTTTATTCATACATTATCATTAAAATAGACAATAGGTGCAGGAGTAGGCTATTCTGCCCTTCGAGCCAGCACCACCATTCATTATGGTCATGCCTGATCATCCTCAATCGGTATCCTATTCCTGCCTTATCCCCATAACCCTTGATTCCACTATCCTTAAGAGCTCTATCCAACTCTTTCTTGAAGGTATCCAGAGACTTGGCCTCCACAGCCTTCTGGGGCAGAGCATTCCACACACTCACCACTCTCTGGGTGAAGAAGTTTCTCCTCAACTCTGTTCTAAATGGCCTACCTATCCCTTATTTTTAAACTGTGTCCTCTGGTTCGGGACTCACCCATCAGTGGAAACACGCTTCCTGCCTCCAGACTGTCCAATCCTTTAATAATCTTAAACATCTCAATCAGATCTCCTCTCAGCCTTCTAAACTCAAGGGTATAAAGCCCAGTCACTCCAATCTTTCAACATAAGATAGTCCCACCATTCTGGGAATTGACCTCGTGAACCTACGCTGCACTCCCTCAATAGCCAGAATGTCTTTCCTCAAATTTAGATTAGATTAGATTACATTACAGTGTGGAAACAGGCCCTTCAGCCCAACAAGTCCACTCCGCCCCGCCGAAGCGCAACCCACCCATACCTCTACATGTACCCCTTACCTAACACTACGGGCAATTTAGCATGGCCAATTCACCTGACCTGCACATCTTTGCTCTGTGGGAGGAAACCGGAGCACCCGGAGGAAACCCACGCAGACACGGGGAGAACGTGCAAACTCCACACAGTCAGTCACCTGAGGCGGTAATTGAACCCAGGTCTCTGGCGCTGTGAGGCAGCAGTGCTAACCACTGTGCCACCGTGCCGCCCTTTTCGGGACCCTCTCCTGTGCAGTGCAGTGCCCAGGACTGGATACAATAATCCAGCTGAAACTGAGGCAGTCTTTAAAAAATATTCACCATAACCAATTTGGAGACCAAAACTGCACACAATAATCCAGGTGCGGTCTCACCAGGGCCCTGTACAGCTGCAGAAGAACCTCTTTGCTTCTATACTCAATTCCTCTTGTTATGAAGGCCAGCATGCTATTAGCTTTCTTCGCTGCCTACTGTACCTGCATGCTTGCTTTCATTGACTGATGTACAAGAACACCTAGATCTCGTTGTACTGCCCCTTTACCTAACTTGACTCCATTTAGGTAGTAATCTGCCTTCCTGTTCTTGCCACCAAAGTGGATAACCACACATTTATCCACATTAAACTGCATCTGCCATGCATCTGTCCACTCACCTAGCCTGTCCAGGTCACCCTGTAATCTAACATCCTCCTCACATTTCACCCTGCCACCCAGCTTTGTATCATCAGCAAATTTGCTAATATTACTTTTAGTACCATCATCTATATCATTAATGTATATTGTAAAAAGCTGCGGTCCCAGCACTGATCCCTGCGGTACCCAACTGGTCACTGCCTGCCATTCCGAAATGGAGCCATTTATCACGACTCTTTGTTTCCTGTCAGCCAACCAATTTTCTATCCAAGTCAGTATTTTGCCCCCAATACCATGCGCCCTAATTTTGCTCACTAACCTCCTATGTGGGACTTTATCAAAGGTCTTCTGAAAGTCCAGGTACACTACATCTACTGGATCTCCCTTGTCCATCTTCAGAGTTACATCCACAAAAAATTCCAGATGATTAGTCAAGCATGATTTCCCTTTCATAAATCCATGCTGACTCTGACCTATCCTGTTACTGCTATCCAGATGTGTCGTAAATACAACAAAGGAAATAAGTAATTTGAATAAGTTAACACTATTGGAAAATTTCACAGAATAATAGATTAATTC
The DNA here is from genome assembly GCF_037043375.1 of Chiloscyllium plagiosum. Classification (NCBI taxonomy): domain Eukaryota; kingdom Metazoa; phylum Chordata; class Chondrichthyes; order Orectolobiformes; family Hemiscylliidae; genus Chiloscyllium; species Chiloscyllium plagiosum. The sequence continues at coordinate 80,911,617 of NW_028270149.1, forward strand.
ACTACTAAACAGTAACTGTGCCAATATAGTAACGTCCCATAAACATATCGTTGGCAAAGGCGAATTCAATCAAATAGATTGTCTCATGCAATTCTAGCAGCAGGAAGAGAACTCCCAGCTTTTAGCTGAGAGAGGAGAAACAGCTTCAGGACCCCAACAAGTGCTATTGGAGTTCCATTAAATATTGTGACAACTTAGAAGACAATTTCGCTAAGTTAGTTAAGTGAAAGTCCGACTAAGAGGATATGATTTAGGACTCAAAATGTTTTGAGTTGTGGGCTGGGGTGGTTTGGTGGTGGGTATTGTGCAGGTCTCAGGTTAACTGAAGTTTTTTGATCAGGGTTGCAATGAGGATTTGTTAGTAAAGCAACAATAGCCATTGAATCTTCAGGCATAAATAGTTTGAGGAGAAAGTGAGGACTGCAGATGCTGGAGATCAGAGCTGAAAATGTGTTGCTGGAAAAGCACAGCAGGTCAGGCAGCATCCAAGGAGCAGGAGAATCGACGTTTCGGGCATGAGCCCTTCTTCAGGAATGGTTCATAAATAGTTTGAAATAACATTGATAAATGACAGTATGATCTGATATTCAAATTACATCAATACAAGCAATTTGTGCAATTTAGTTCTTAAGCTCAGTGTGATAGCCCTGGCTCTCTAGGCTTCCAGTATAGTGATAGGAGTTACCAGTTTCACAGGAGCATTATAAAGTTTGAAGGGAAACTGTTCCACTTTTATACTATTCAGTACATTGCCCAGCATTTAGTCATGGTACCTCACAACCTTCCTTACAGACGGAACATTTTACACAGCAGGAAAATAAAAGATTGCTCACTTCTCCAACCTATTAGTCTTTACATGTTTCCATAATGCTAGCTTCCATGATGGCCTTGCATGTCAGGTTGTGGCAGTCTTGGAACCAGCCTGTGTCCTTGCTGCAGATATTCCTTGGGCTTGTATCCTATCACTAGCCATCTTCACTGATGTTTCATTTATAAACTTGCCAAAATTTTTAAAAAATGTAAATAATATTTTGTATCAATACATTTATGGCCATCTCCATAGCACAAATCTGGCATTGAATTGACAATATTATTTAATGGTGACCCAGGATGGATTGATAAAGGAAAAATTTCACAATAGTGAATGCTTTGAGAGTGGTCTCCTGGTTAAAATAGAGGGACATTTATCCTCTCCTTACAGCACAGTTAGTTTTACCATATCACATGTACCCATAATTCAGGCTTTGGTTTGGCTTTCATTGTGTATCCTGAGATTGCTGCACAGTTGCTGTTGGCACCTTTATGGTCCATTTTATTTTCCTCATGCTGTTCACATTGGCAATCTGTTTGCCCCTTTAGGTAAGAATGACATTTTTACATCATTCTCTTTTATGGGTTGGAATTACAATAGAAGATAATAAACTACGCTTGGTGAATAATTGGATAAATGTCCAATCTACCTGTGTATCAATTCTCTGCTCATCGTGTTAGTGGAGAATGGGACTGCTTTAAATGAGCCAAAAGTTACATTTAAGTTCAGAGGAAATCACCCCAACATTTGGAAAAGCTTACAGAAAATTTTCTGTTTATTCTATTCCTGAAAATGTATTACAAAAATTAGTTGAACAGTTTCAATTTTCAATATATTTACCAAAGCAATAAAGTTTATACAAATTGGAGGAGGACATCACTCACCCACCTCAGTTAGCTGTTCCACTGTTACTTTATAAACAGCTTTTAACTATCCAAATTGAACTTTCTTTGTGTTCTCATTGTTCCTTTTCACTTTTTTACCTAATTTCCTTTTGAAAAATGTAATAGCTTGGTTTGTTTTTGTTACTGAAATGCACTGTAAGGAATGACCTGCTGGAGAAAATGGCGGTTACTCGTCTGATTGCAACATTTAAAAGGCATCTGGATGGGTATATGAATAGGAAGGGTTGGAGGGATATGAGCCGGGAGCTGGCAGGTGGGACAAGATTGGGTTGGGATATCTGGTCAGCATGGGCAAGTTGGACCGAAGGGTCTGTTTCCATGCTGTACATCTCTGACTCTGTCTCTGACTCTGTTCACAAGTTGCTGAAATTTCCTGGCCAGTACACAACCTCACATGCTGTCCATCTTGTTTACTCAATCTCCACATGTTTCCGGTATAACAGTTTCATGATAATCTGGTGCAATATGCTATTTTAGTGTTTTTGAAGATTTCAGTTTATTTAGGAAGACACTGCACTTAAGCTGAGAGAAGACTTTGTTTCTTTTAGCTTTTAGCCTCACAGCTCCAGGGACCCAGGATTGATTCCAGCCTTGGGCGACAGCCTGTGTGGAGTTTGCAGGTTCTGTCTGTGTCTGTGTGGGTTTCCCCTGGGTGTTCCAGTTTCCTCCCCAGTCCATAGATGTGCCGATGCTAAATTGGCCATGCTAAATTGTCCATAATGTACAGGGATGTGCAGGCTAGGTGTGTTAGCCATGTTAAATTGTCCAGAATGTACAGGGATGTGCAGGCTAGGTGGATTGGCCATGCTAAATTGTCCATAATATACAGGGATGTGCCGGTTAGGTGGGTTAGCCATCCTAAGTTGTCCATAATGTACAGGGATGTGCAAGCTAGGTGGGCTAGCCATGCTAAATTTTCCATAATGTACAGGGATGTACAGGCTAGGTGGGTTAGCCATGGGAAATGGAGGGTTCCAGGGATAGGGGGAGGGATGCTTTTCTGAGGATCGGTGTGGGCAGAAGGGCCTGTTACCACACTGTAGGGATTCTATGTTTTTATTGCAGGAAGATGCATTTGACTCTTTAGATCAGAAAGTAAGTAGTTGGTTTTTTTTTCTTAAAAGAGAGAACTTTGCAGAACTGATATTTTCCACCTATTTGTTGTTTCATTTGCAGACCTAAACTTGCACAAACTGGTGCTGTCAGTTTATCAAATGCTTTGAAGTCCAGGTCTGCCTGATCTTTAATGACGTTTCCAAGTGTCCACCACTGAGAACGAGGATAATTTCTTAACAGTGAGTGCTCATTACCATTGTGCTGCCATCATGATTGATCACTTAATTGGGCCCTTGCTGTTTGTATCTGATGATGTCATGCTTATATTAGCTCTTGTAACATAAGAACCAGGCATGGGTAAATTAAATTGGAGAATGTATTCGGCATTTATTACAGTTCCTGGTATACAGTCACAGAGACTTCAGTGTCTCAGCTGAGTTACTTGGTTACAAGCAGTTAAGACACTTGCATCTGCACATCATGCTTCAAATAATCCCAGTTAAAGTGGAGTTTGAGACCTTTATACCCTTGCTCATGATGTTATCATTGTGACGCAGTTTTTTCGATTGCAGGAATCCAGTGTGGAAATTGAATGATTAACTAAGCAGAGATTCTCAGGTATCTTAAAACATGGTTATACCCCTTGTGAAACACTGTGAGAGGCTGTTTTCTGACTGGGCAAGAGTCATTAATTAATGAGAAGTTCAAGGACTTTTGGAAAACGACAGTGTCCTCAATGTTTGCATCCAATTCTTGTGCAAGTGCAAGAATAATTCATTGATGTCTGAAAATGGACCAGAAGGAACTGCCTTTATCTGGATTCTCACAGAATGATATTCAGACAAACCATCCAGACGACATGGTATGTATTTCAACAAAACTATAAAACCTGTTTTAGACAATGAGAGATACTGCTGATTTGTAGATTTTGGTTGTCGTGAACTGTACACTCTCTGTGAACTTCTGGCTGTTTATAACCTGCAAGACACTGCTGCAAATTGGAGAACAACACAGTTTTCCTATAGTTGTGAGGAGTGGTGACAGTACATCTTGCTTGAGATCTCGTTTGGAGAAAGACTAATTTTTGAGCTTGCCATTTCCATTCTTTCTCCCAAGATACTACCAATGAATATGGTGCTGTGGGTGATGAGAATGTGGAGCGGGGTAACTGGTCTTCGAAGACTGACTACTTGATCTCAATGATTGGTTACGCTGTTGGTCTGGGCAAAATCTGGAGGTTCCCTTACCTGGCTTATAGAAATGGAGGAGGTACTGTAGACAAATTTAAAATATTGGAGAGTGAGCAGGCAGAGCTAAATGGGTCAATTCATCGATTTGTACAGAATGTTGATATTCAGGAAATAGCAAATGTTTATTGCACTAAAAATAATACAGTAAATAATGCAGGGTTAAACAATTAATGTGAAGTGAATTCAATCCCACAGTCAACAAATTTGCCAAATTTTTCTTCTGATGTGAGAGATGTGTCAAGGTGATACTTCAGAATTAGCCACACGATGCATCAATTCAATGCTATTTATAAACCAAAATAAATAGTTCATTTATTAATTTATATTTTCAAGTGATATTATGTGGAATGTATGAACCATCCAGATCAGATATATTAACTGCGCATTGTGTGAAATCCTCAGAATAGCAGGCTCCTCAGCCAGGCCCTGGGTTCAGGCTTGTACATTATCATCAAACCTGCTCGAATCAGGGCTCTTCACAACCCACACCATTGGATTGATGGAGACCAAGGGCCGATATGTAAAATAATGTCATGACATGATTATATAAAGAGACAGGGCAAGATATTTGATTAACGTTAGAAATTCACAAAGTGGCCATTTGAGTACAACTTCGTGTATGTTGTAGAAAATTAAAATTGCAGCTGAAAGTCAACCATCTCAGTAGATTGCTAGATATGCAGATTTCTCCAGCTTTCTCATTTCCCCTCCCCCCACCTTTTCTCAGTCCCAACCCTCAGACTCAGCACCGCCTTCTTGACCTGCAATCTTCTTCCTGACCTCTCCGTCCCCACCCCCTCTCCGGCCTATCACCCTCACCTTAACCTCCTTCCACCTATTGTATTCCCAACGCCCCTTCCCCAAGTCCCTCCTCCCTACCTTTTATCTTAGCCTACTTGGCACACCCTCATCATTCCTGAAGAAGGGCTTATGCCCGAAATGTCGATTCTCCTGTTCCTTTGATGCTGTCTGACCTGCTGCGCTTTTCCAGCAACATATTTTTAAGCTCTGATCTCCAGCATCTGCAGTCCTCACTTTCTCCTAGATACGCAGACAGACAGACAAAACATGCATTCATGGAGATTTCAGGATTAATTTTAACCCAGCCTACACAGTGGAAATGTGGAGTTTCAGCTTGAATTTATGATTTTATCCACACTTTCTACTATTTTCCAGGTGTATTTCTTATTCCCTACGCTCTCATTCTGGCACTTGTTGGGATTCCAATGTTTTTCTTGGAATGTTCTCTAGGGCAGTTTGCCAGCCTCAGACCTATTGGAGTGTGGAAAGTTGTACAAATATTCCAAGGTTAATGTTTATTTTTCAAAATAGTCATAAAAATCTTAAATAAGTCATGCAATAAGTCAATGTCAACTTCTTACACAAATATTGTAAAATCTTCCTTTCTGGTCGATGTTTAAATTGGACTTGCTGATGTAGTGTCTGCACTCTGATCTGCCGTGCACATTACAAAGTGCTGAAGATGGTATTTATTACCAAGACTGGGAATGTGTGATTATCACCAGCCACAATGATGATGATGTCCCAAAGAGTTAGTGAGAAGGAATCTAAAGGTGAAGACAGGGATCATCATTCTTGTAACCAAGACATAGAATTCTAAATTAATCAACATTTCCTGTTTAATACAAAGAGCCTTTGAAGTCACTACTGTTGGACATTGAATGTTGAAGCAGCCAATACCGACCAAACACAACCGACATGTCCTGAAAGGTGTGGTCAACCAGGGCAGTCTCCCTGCTCTGTACTGTGCCCACTGAAAGAAAATTCAATTTGATTGAATGACCAGTCAAACCCATGTTAAATACTTTATTTCAAATCAATAGCTCACAATCTAATCTTCTGTTCTTTCATCTGTTTTCAGGTGTGGGGATTGCTATGGTCCTTCTGATTCCAATTGCCAATATCATTGGCTCCACTCTGTACTGCCTGTTTGCTTCCTTTCAATCACCCCTGCCATGGGCAGATTGCATCAGTTGGTGGGGATTAGAGGAAACATGCAGCAGGACCCCCAAAGGTACGGTGTTCACTTCTGTTGGGGGCTTGTACACACTGACTGTTCATTGTTCATTCTGTCAGTCTGAGTGAGGGAGAGAGATGGACAATAGTTTCAGTGACCATCCTCATTGTGACCATACAGCAGAAAGACTCGGATAGAAAACAGCAGCAGGAATCATGGCTCTGAGTCACTGGAATAGCAGGACAGTCAGTCAGAAATAAATAGTGAAACATCAGAATTTGTCAGTCTTTGATAAAGTTGTTCATATGTCTTTTATTCTTTCACCTTGTCAATAAGTCTGTCTTGTGTTCTTTCTGACTAAGTTCATTGTCTGTATCTCTCTAACATCCCAGCACTGTGACTCACATTGATTCTCTTCCCTATATCTGTGTTTTGTGCAGGTATCATTTTCTCAACTTTTTCTCCTCTTCTGGGTTTTTTCCAAACATCTACTATCTCATATATATTTCTTATACCATCTGACTCTATGACATACTCAGTTTTTATTGTTATTTAAAAGCCTTGTTTCTTTCACTTTCATCTTACCTCCCACACTGACACTGTATCACTCCTAATATCTAACATTGTTATCAAAGATTACTTCTGTTTGAATTGGCAAGAGTAAGTCTGAAATCTTGAGATGAGTCCATTTAAAATTTTTGAAGTAGAGGACATTGAACATTTCTGAAACAGAATTGAAACAAAATTTCCTTTTGCACAAAATTTCCTTGTGACTGTGGGTGCTCCCTGACTATGTATGGAGTTGGGAGATAGTGAGGACTGCAGGTACTGAAGAAGTCAGAGTCGATAAAATGTGGCCCTGGAAAAAGCGCAGCAGGTCAGGCAGCATCTGAGGAGCAAGAGAGTCAATGTTTTGGGCTGAACCTTTCATCAGGACTAGGGAGAGGGAAGGGTGCTGAGAAATAAATGGTGGAGGTGGGGCTGGGGGAAAGGTAGTTGGGATGGCGATAGCTAGGCGAAGGCAGGAGGTGATTATGATAAGTCAGTGGGAAATGTGAAGCGGATTGGTGGGAAGGAAAATGGACAGGTAGGTCAGGTCAAGAGGGTGGAGCCGAGTCAGAGAGTTTGAATCTAGAATGGGATGGAGGGAAGGGAGATTTGGAAACTGGTGAATTCAATGTTGAAGCTGTGTGGTTGTAGGCTCACGAGGTGGAAGATGAGGTGTTCCTCCTCCAGTTTGGGGGTGGCCTTGTTTAGTGGTGGAGGAGACCCAGAACGGACAAGTCATTGGGGGAGTGGGAGGGGGAGTTGAAATGGATGGCTATAGGAAGGTGGGGTTGAATGGTGTGTACAGACCAGAGATATTCCCTGAATGATTTCATGGGTTTGCACTCGGTCTCTTCGATGTAGAGGAGACCACATTGAGAACAATGGATGCAGTAAATTGGGTTCCAGAATATGCAAATAAATCTCTGCCTTTGGGACTTGGACGGAGGTGAGGGGGGAGATGTGGGTGCAGTATTTGCACCCCTTATGGCGGCTGGTGAAGGTGCCAGGTGTGGAGAGGGTGTTGTGGGGAGTGTGGACCTTACAAGGGAGTCATGGAGGGAACGGTCCCTGCAAAACACAGTTAGATATTTTTGGTGATGATGTCTGACTGTAGGTGGTGAAAATGACGGAGGATGATATGCTGAATTTGGAAATTTGTAGGTGGAATGTGAGAACCAGGGGATTCTATCCTTGTTGCAGTTGGGGGGAGTGGGTTTAGAGGGCGGAAGTGCAGGAAATAGAGGAGATGCAATTGAGGGCTTTGTTGATAACAGGGGAGGCGAACACCCCATATATGAATTTGGGAAATGTTTGAAGTCTGTTTCCTTTTCTACATTTACATCAGAGATTGCTATTAATTCTTGTCATTTTAATCATCCATCACTCAATGTCACACATCACCCACAGTCACAGTCTGTACAATACAGTCAGGGATCACCTTGACTGTATTGGTTATGGTGAATTTTTTTTTAAAGACTGCCTCAGTTTCAGCTGGATCATTGTGTCCAGTCCTGGGCACTGCACTGCACAGGAGAGGGTCCCGAAAAGGCTGATGGGAATGTTTCCAGGGATTGAGGTTCAGACGCCTAGATAGATTGACAGTTCTCTTTCAAGATGAAAAAGATGAGAAGAGATTTGGCAAAGCTGTTCAAAATTATGAGGAGTTTGGACAAAATAGCTAGACAGAAACTGTTTCAATTGGCTGAAGGCTCAAGAGTCAGAGAATTGAATTTATTGTCATGTGTACCGAGGCACAGTGAAACGCTTTGTCTTGCGAGCAATAAAGGCAGATCATAGAGTTACGTAGCATAGATAGTAAATAATAGGTAAACTGCAGCAAAAACAAAAATTCCAGATGAATGTTAAGAATTTGTATGTCCATTCAGTATTCTAACAACAGTCGGGTGGAAACTCTTTAGAAACCAGCTGATGCGTGTGTTCAGGTTTCTGTACCTTCTCCCCACTGGTAGAGGTTGTAGAAAAGCATTGCCAGGGTTGGATGGTTCTTTAAGAACGCTGGCAGCCTTTCCTTGACAGTGGGCCTGGTAGATGGATTCTATAGATGGGAGGTTGGCCTTTGTGATTGTCCGGGCTGAGTTCACCACTCTCTGTAACTGTCTCCGATCTTGAATGGTACAGTTGCCATACCAGGTAGTGATACATCCAGACAGAACGCTCTCGATGGAGCACCTATAAAAGTTGGCAGAGGGAATTGCCGTCATGCCGAATTTCCTCAACTGACTGAGGAAGAAGGGACATTGTTGGGCCTTTGTGAGCAGTGCGTCCACATGAAGAGGTCAAGATTTAAACAGATTTGCAGCATACCCAAAGGTGACATGACCAATTCAACTATGTTAAATAGTTTCTCAGCAAAAGATAGATGATTACATACATGGTTCAATGCCCGAGCAACTAATGAAACATATCACGTACTTACCTCACATAATCTGATCAATATCTCCCCTAGACCCCTTACAGTATCCAGATCCTGACCAGAGAACCTGTACCCCTCCCACAGCCCTCACAACAACTTCCTCTGGAGACCTGACATCACCCCTTGATCTCTGATGATGTCAGCTAACCCGAGAATGCAACTTTAAAAAAAAGGTTTTGTGATTTACACATGAAAGAAGTGAAACTATCACTGTATTCTAATAGATGAAAGGCTTAACAGACAATCAATTTTTCAATGTATAATTTCAGTTACATCACACTGCAAATTTTTGCTATAAATTCTGTGTTACGATCGAGCCCTCCACTATCACCTGATGAAGGAGCGTCGCTCCGAAAGCTAGTGTGCTTCCAATTAAACCTGTTGGACTATAACCTGGTGTTGTGTGATTTTTAACTTATTAAATGACAGCAGCTGTTAAAGTGGCTGTCAGGAACATTAAAATGTCAGAAGACAGCAGCTGCCTGCTGTGAAAGCCCTCTCTATCAAACTCAAACAGCTTCCATTTCATTAAACAGGACGTTCAAAAATTAACCATCAAAAGAGGAATTACTGCTGGGCTCTGTGCTGTGAAAGAACTGTCAGAGTGGAAATGTGCCTCCATACTTCTGAGAGAGCCCTCAGTTGAATCTCCCGCTCAGAAATGTAGAGCTCTGTTCATTCATTCTGAAAAAAAACTGAATGGTGTAGCCAGGTGTGTGAGACTCCACTTCCCTGGAAAATCCAGCCCATTATAAACCTTAAAGTTTTCTACATTAACTGCTACCGAACACTCTTGAAGAAACTTTTTATACTATAACATTTTAATTTGGTTTTTATGAGATCTCATATGACAGACCTTTATCCAACACGAGAATAAACAGATTGAGCAGCAGAGCTGGACTGTACCTCTGTGTTCAGATCTATGCATGACCTTACCCATGTAATCAAAAGGATTAACTTATTCAGGCAGAGTGAAACAGTTACTGAAATAGAATGCAAAATGTAAATGTAAGACTGAAACACATTCCACATTTTCCAGACCCACTCTGCAATCTCAGTCTGAATGATGGATATTTTGAAATCGTTAATACAACATGGCTGCAGACAAACAATGAAAGTTGTCCAAATGGATCAGAAATCTCCATTCCTCACCAGGGCCCGAGTGAGCAATACTGGGAGTAAGTACATTGCTGCACATAGCCACACCGATAACCTGCACAGCAGTAATCCCTCTTCAGATGGTTATTTAGTGAATGTCCTGTTTAATGGGATGGAAGCTGTTTGAGTTTGATAGAGGGGCTACTTACGTCACAAACCTGTTACAAAATAGCATCATTGGCAGGGACCCTTTACTAGTTAACAGCCCTCTAGTTTCAAAACCCTGCTTTGACAACATTTATATCACAAAAAAAAATTAAAAATTATTCATCAAGGAAAATATTCACCACCAGAATTCCTAAGCATTAAATGTTTGAAATTATCAATGATCAATGTCCCTTTCTCTGCTTTTAATTGTGACATTGTCTTGTATTTAACATATAGGCCTGGGAATTGCCTTTAGATTAACTGTCTGGAAGTAGATACCATGTTAAACAGTATGAAGGAGCTAAGTTCACTGGGAGACATAGTGATTAAATCAGATAGTTTTAACAGTGCAAAGTGAGGCAGTCGGTGAAACTCTGCCACAAACTCCATCAAATCAAATCCCCTCTGGTCAACAACATCAGCACTTACTGTTAAAACAAAGATCTTTATTGAAAGGCAATAGGAAGAGTGAGATAGATCAGAAAGAAAGTCAAATCTCTTCTAACCTCTTTGGAACAATTTTTAAAAACCACAGGCAAACATTATGATGTTCAAATCTACATATATTTATTTCATTAAGTACTTAGGTGCTTTGCATCTAATCATTAATATGGGAAATGAATTTTATCCTGACACAGATGCTCTCTGTTTTCATTTCCTTCAGTAAAGTGGTTTCACGCCGTTCCATTTCAACGGATGAGACTGGGGAGATAGTCTGGTATTTAGCCCTCTGTCTGCTTCTGGTCTGACTGATAGTTGGGGCAGCATTATCGAAGGGAATTAAATCATCAGGAAAGGCAAATGATTGTGATGAATACAGTTTTAATTAGTGACTAAGTATGAATTTCTGAAACAAAGAAATTAGAATTTATAAATCATTTGTGAAGGGCTGGTTTATCTCCCAGGTGGCGAGGAATAATCATTGGGAGAAAACAATAAAATGCTGATAATGCTCAACGGCTCATTTAGCCTCAAGCCTGTAAGAGGATATCATGACATATCTGACATTCCAGCATAAAGTTACCTACCTCACCTCCGGTTATTATTAAAGTTGCAGAAATATGTTGATAACCTTGTCGCAGTTACTGTGGGTGGAATCTGTTAGGGGTGTGAACCACGTGGCCTACGGTGAGATTTAAGGCAGAACTCTGACATGGTCCATTTCCATCAAGAGCAACTCACTGGTCTTGGGTGGCACAGTGACTCAGTGGTTAGCACTGCTGCCTCACAGTACCAGGGACCCGGGTTCGATTCCAGCCTCAGGTGACTGTCTGTGTGGGGTTTGCATGTTCTCACTGTGTCTGTGTGGGTTTCTCTGGGTGGTCTGGTTTCCTCCCACAATCCAAAGATGCGCAGGCCAGGTAAATTGGCAATGCTAAATTGTCCATAGTGCTAGGTGCATTAGTCAGACGAAAATGAGTTTAGGTGGGTTACTCTTCAGAGGGTCGGTGTGGACTTGTTGGGCTGAAGGGCCTGTCCCAACACTGTTGGGAATCTAATCTTTTACGAATCTGCTGAGTGAGGCAATGTGTTTCTTACTAGGCAGTAAGGGGAACTGGAGCTTGTTTAATGTCTTATTAATGGCACAAATTGCTTATTAATATCCTGTTTCTTATCTTAACAAACACACAAACAAACAATGTTGTTGTGAATTCTTGGGCTAGAAGTCAGAGCAAGTACCTGGCAACTTCAGATCACTACTGGCTGTGCACAGCTTCCATGTTGCTCACCATCAAACAGCACAATCCATGGGCCCTCACCCACAAACATTGGCAATCAGCATTTGCCAACACTTTGTGACCATTATGGGATGTGGTGAGGCCAGCATTTATTGCCCATCCCTAATCATTCAGCGGATAGTAAAGAGCCAACCTTATTGCTGTGTGTCTGGAGTCACATGTAGGTCAAGACCAGGCAAGGATGGCAGATTTCCTTCCCTAAAGGGCATTAATGAATGAGATTTTTTTTTAAAACAATTCACAATGGATTCATGGTCATCATTACGTTCCAAATTCCAGATTTTTGATAACTTCAAATTCTACCATCTGCTTTGGTAGGATTTAAACCTACGTTCCCCAGAACATTACCTGGGTCTCTAACATTGCAGCAATAATACCACTAAGCCATTGCCTCCCCAGGGTGTGAGACATCTCTCATTGTGTAGAGGAATGTGTGCAGCCCTCATCTGCAGGGTATTCCTCCACTGATTGTTCTCACATCTAACAGCTTCCTTAGCCCAGTTGTGTACACAGTTTGTGACAACTAGCTACTTCTAAGGAGCAATAAATTGCTGAACTTTGAGATACTGAGAGATAATTGTTTTCATGGGATTTGTGAAAATACCCCCCAATGTTCCTCAGCAGTTAAATTTGGAGACAGAGGGTTGAGATGTACAGAAAGGGTGATCATGTTTAAATCTAGAAAGCATTTGACCCACGTGAGATCACATTTAGAACACTGTACGTACATTCTGATCTCTCATTTTCGAAAATCACGTTCAATTGTCAATATCTAAGAGAGAACAGCAACGTAATAGATGCCCAGACATAAATGAATGAGTGAATATTGAGCATCAAGTTAGAATTGTGTTGGAACATTTCTGACAATGGGTCATACTAGACTCAGAACTGTAACTCAGTTTCTCTCTGCACAGAAGCTGCCAGACCTGGAAAGTTTCTCCAGTATTTTCTGTGGTTGTTTCAGATTTCCATCATCTACAGGATTTTACTTTAATTAGAATTATGTTATTTACCCATTGGTCTTCATATTACAAACCTCTTTAAAGTCTGAATTTGAAAGTAAGAGTGCTTAATAATTTTCCTGTGTAACATTTTAAAATTTTCCATGTAATTTTAGGCTGGGATTTACTGGTTAAATTTTGTTGATCATTACGCTACGGACTGGATTCTCTTTATAACAGCTCTCCTGCAACTCATCGGTCTCAGCTGGATCTATGGTCAGTGAATCTTGAAAATACTGAAACAAAATCAATTAAATTACAGCACTTTGTAGTTTCTTTAATAAAATCAGACCAAATGAATCAGCTGCTGGACGTGGTGTAGATAGCTCTTTATATCAGAAGGCAACGGGAATTCAAGTGCTCTTCTTTGTTAAATGCGGTTTACAGGACATTGGTTAGACCACTTTTGGAATACTGTGTTCAGTTTTGGTGTCCCTGCTATGGGAAGGATGTTGTGCAACTTGAAATGTTTCAGAAAAGATGTACAAGGATGTTGCCAGGGTTGGAGGGTTTGAGCTTTGGGGAGAGGCTAAATAAGCTGAGGCTATTTTCCATCGAGCATTGGAGGCTGAGGGGTAACCTTATAGAAGGTTATAAAATCATGAAGGGCATTGATAGGGTGTTTAGCCATGGCCTTTACCCTGGGCTAGCGGTGTCCAAAACTAGAGGGCATAGGTTTAAGGTGAGGGGGAAAGATTTAAAAGGGACCTAAAGGGCAACTTTTTCTTGCAGAGGGTGGTGCATGTGTGGAATAAGCTGCCAGAGGAAGTGATGAAGGCTGGTACAATTACAACATTTTAAAAGTTAAAAATCACACAACATCAAGTTATAGTCCAACAGACCTGGTGTAATGTGATTTTTAATTTTGCCCACCCCAGTCCAACACTGGCACTTCGACATCATATAATTTTAAAAGATATCTGGATGGCATATAAATAAGAATTGTTTAGAGGGATATGTGCAAACTGCTGACAAATGGGACTAGATTGGGTTGGAATATCTGGTCGGCATGGACGAGTTGGACCAAAGAGTCTGTTTCCATGCTGTATAGCTCTATGATTCTCTTTCTCCCCACTATCCCCAACTTCATCTTAGTGCATTGATTTTTTTTTTGATCTTTGGAAGACAAGAATAGTATTCCAATGTAAAGTATTTATCCAACATCTCTGCCATTTCCTGGTCCTCTTAGTATTTCTCCTGTCTCATTCTGTAAGGGGCCTATTTATTTTTGTATCTCTCTTCCTTTTCATACATTTAGAAAAATCTCTTTTTTTTAATGTTACTTCCAGTTTTTCTCATAATATTTTTTCAATGTTGATTTTTTTCTGATTGTTTTTTTGTTTGTAAAACTCAGCTCCTTCCCTGCTCTTATCAGACTTTTGAATGAATCTCTCAAATAGTAACTCTGATCTCTCTCTCTCTCTCTCTGTGCACCTTCTCTGCGGCTGTAACACTGTATTCCGCACTCTGTTCTGCTACCCTGATGTATGGTACGGTCTACTTGTAAAGCACACTCCAGCTGATACATGTGACAACAAGAAATTAATAAATCAATCTCCCAATCCTCTGTTTTGCTACTGCTCTTGCCATCTTGTATGTTCTTTTTCTTTCAATTTAAGATCAGTCTTAACTTCCTTTCGTAGTCATGGTTGGTTTATCCCATTCCCAGAAACTTTCTTTCTCAATACAATATATATTTTTTCTGCAAGTCAGTAATTATTTTCTGAAAGATCAGTCACTGCTTTCCAACTGCCTATTCTGTGAAACTCTTTTCCAGTCCATGCCACCCATTTCTGCCCTGATCCATGTGTAATTTTCCTTCTCTAAGTTTGATTCAATTATTTCTGATCCAAGTTACAGCCTGTCAAACTAAATGCTGAAGTCTGCCATGTTATGGTCACTATTCCCTCGGAGGTCTTCTATTCTGAATAGACATCACTAGATTGAAAATGACCTGAACCTTGGTTGTTGTTCTAGTGAATTGTTCCAAAGCATTCTTTGAACTCTTCCTTTTACTCACTTTTGCCAATTTGATTTTCCCAATCTTCATGAAGATTCAAATCCCCGATGATTAATGCACTTTATTTTGCATGCTCTAATTATCCCTTCGTTTATTGTCTGCTTGACAAAATAACCAGTGTTGGGGTGTGGAGGGTGAGTTATAGACTACTCCCACAAGTACTTTCCTTTCTTTGGTTATTTCTTATCCAATAGTTTTTTTATTACACCTATTCCATTTTACACTGACAAAGCTCCTCTGCCATTCTTTCCTTCCGTCTGAAAAGCCACATTCCTCTGAATATTTTGTTCCCAGCTTTG
Organism: Chiloscyllium plagiosum; assembly: GCF_037043375.1. Lineage (NCBI taxonomy): Eukaryota > Metazoa > Chordata > Chondrichthyes > Orectolobiformes > Hemiscylliidae > Chiloscyllium > Chiloscyllium plagiosum. The sequence continues at coordinate 80,926,964 of NW_028270149.1, forward strand.
ATCTCCTTACAACCATGTCTCCATAATGGCTATAAAATCTTATCTCTTTGTGCCATTAATTCATTTAGATTGTTCCGAATAGCATGTACGTTTAAGTAAAGATCCATGAACTTTCCGTTACACCATCTGCACCTCCCCATCTTTTGACTTCATTTCCTGCTGATTGTATGTTCTTAGACAGTCTTGTCCCTTATTGTTTACTCTGAGTATCATTATCCAAGGGGTTGCCTTATAAAGTCACGTATTCGTTTTCCTTGGTCAGCTTATTGTTATCTCTCCTGGACCCTCATCACCTCCACTCAGAGTAAAGCCCCAAAGACTCCTCCACAGCCCTTGTTGCTCAATTTGCCAGGGCACTGATTCAAGTATGGGTCAACTGAGGCCTGTCCACCCCAATGGAACAGTTTCCTTCTATCACAGTACTATCCTAGTGTCCCATGAACTGAACCCTATACCTCCCACACCAATCTGAGCTACACATTTAACTCCATTGTTTTATTTATCCTGTGTCAGTTTGCCAGTGATACAGAGAGTAGTCGTGAAGGTTTTCATATTTCCTCTCCCAACTTGAACAGCTCCCTCTACCATGGTGTCATGACGTGTCAACGTCTCTAAGGACTTGTAAAATATGAAATTGAAATATTTGTAACAAGTCCTAAATACAGAAACATGTGAACAACAACAGAAATAGACCATTCGGCCCCTCAAGCCTGCTCCACCATCAATACGGTCATGATTGATCTGTTTGTGTTTCAAATTCCACGTTGCCTTCTTCGCCCAAGAAGAACTCATTCCAGAAAATCTCATGTTTCCGATTTGTGCTGGGATGGACAGACCCTTGTTCCCAAAATGGGAGAGAAAGATCGATCATTTGGTGACAGGGTTCAATTTCCTTATCCTTAAAATGCCAAGTGACCCCTTCTCTGGTTTAACCTGTTCATCAGTGCCACCCTGTACAAGATGAACTTCAACAGTAAACAAGCTGCCCTGAAGACAGGACAGAGCGAGTGATGGTGTCTCTCTGCTTCCTTGTTGTGTACAGGGATAAACAGATTCATCAAGGACATTGAGATGATGATTGGGGAAAGGAATTGGCTCTTCTGGCTGTGATGGAGAATCTGTTAGATTCTGATCTCTCCATGTTTGCTGGTGGTAAGGAGATGTTACACATTATTATGATTTAAACTGAAAATAATCAATCTCTCATTCAGTTTCTGATCTAGTTTTGTATCTTTTCATTCAGGCAGTCTTAATCTGGTCCTTAGCAACACTCACCCCTCCAACATATGGACCTGTTGAATAACCTGTCTGGTCAATAGCAGTGGGCTGATGTATGACCATCTTCTGTATTATGTGGATCCCCATTGTGGCCATGGTGAGAGTTGTCCAAGCTGAGGGCTCCACCTTGTGGCAGGTGAGGGACAGCTTTGAAATCTTTTGAAGAATAAGGAACAGAGAACACAAAATTAGGTTTTGGAGTTCCAATAGATTCAACACACAGCTTATCCTTTCAAAGTCAAGATGTCCTTTTGTTCTACTTCCACTCATGCTCAGTTTAGTTCACTGTGAATACCATCTTGGTTAGGGATTGAAGCTGGAGTAATAGGTGTGCGCTGGGATTTGTGTGTGTGAAGACTTCACTGAGGTGTATTTCACAATGTTAAAGAGAAAAGACATGTCATTGGTTCTGGATCATGTAAGGATCAGGGAAGGATAACTGCAAAGTGTGACAGTGAAAGACAGAACATATAAACATAAGAATGCACAGCAGTTAAGGTCAGAATGAGAAAAAATAGTAAAATTACAAAGACTGTTTACCTAGAAGTATCAAGAGTTCATCACAAAACAGATGAATTGTGTTGATTAAACAATTAAAACAAGGTGGGTTGGTTAGCTCAGTTGGTTGGATGATGAGTTGGCGATGCTGAGTGATGCCAATTCCTATACCAGCTGAGGTTACCATGAAGAACTCTCCTCCTCAAGCTGTCTCTTTGCTTGAGGCATGGTGACCCTCAGGGTAAAGCACCACCAATCACCTCACTCTCTAATGAGAGAGCAGCCCTATGGTCTGATAGCACTTTGGAGACTTCAGTGTTACAAAAAAACATAATTTATAACATTTATACAATTAAAACAATGGTCTTAATTAAGAGGGCTGAAAGGGGATCATGGAATATCTTTAGCAAATAACTTTAACAACAATCCCAAGGCCTTTTATTCGGAAAAAGGATCAAAAGGTAACTAGAGAGAGAGTTGGCCCAATCAAGGACAAAGGTGGGAAGCTGTGTGTGGAGTTGGAGAAAATGGGTGAGATTCTTAATGAGTCCTCTGCATAGGTATTGACCGAAGTGAGGGACATGGCGGACTTTGAGGTTAGGAGTAGATGTTTGATTACTCTAGGTCAAGTCAGCATAAGGAGGGAGGAAGTGTTGGATATTCTAAAAGGCGTTAAGGTGGACAAGTTCCCGGTATGGATAGGATCTATCCCAGGTTACTGAGGGAAGCGAAACAGGAAATAGCTGGGACCTTAACAGATACCTTTACAGCACACTTGAACGTGGTGAGGTCCCAGGAAACTGCAGAATTGCTAATGTTGTCCCCTTGTTTAAGAATGGTAGCAAGGCTAATCCAGGTAATTATAGACTGGTGAGCCTGACGTCAGTGGTAGGGAAGCTGCTGGAGAAGATACTGAGGGATATGATCTATTCCCATTTGAAAGAAAATCAACATATCTGTGATAGGCAGAATAGTTCTGTTCAGGGAAAGTCGTGTCCTACTAACTTAATAGAATTCTTTGAGGAACTGACAAAGTTGATTAATGAGGGAAGGACTGCAGATGTTATATGGATGGACTTCAGGAAGGCGTATGATAGGATTCCCCATGGTAAGCTGATTGAGAAAGTGAAGTCGCATGGGGTCCAGGGTGTACTAGCTAGATTGATAGAGAATTGGGTGGGCAACAGGAGACAGAGAGTAGTAGTGGAACGTAGTTTCTCAAAATGGTGAACTGTGACCAGTGGTGTTCCACAGGGATCCATGCTGGGACCACTGTTGTATGTGATATATATAAATGATCTGGAGGAAGGTATAGATAATCTGATTAGCAAGTTCGCAGATGACAGTAAGATTAACAGAGTAGTGGATAGTGAAGGGGACTGTCAGACAATGCAGCTGAATATAGATAGATTGGAGAGTTCGACGGAGAAATGGCAGATGAAGTTCAATCTGGACAAATGCGAGATGATGCATTTTGGAAGATCCAATTTGAGAGCAAACTATATGGTAAATGGAAAAGCCCTGGGGAAAATTGATGTACGGAGAGATCTGGGTGTACAGGTCCATTGTACCCTGAAGGTGGCAGTGCAGGTTGATAGAGTGGTCAAGAAGCTATACAGCATACTTTCCTTCATCGGACAGGGTATTGAATACAAGAGTTGGCAGGTCATGTTACAGTTGTATACAACTTTGGTTTGGCCACATTTGGAATACTGCATACAGTTCTGGTCGCCACATTACCAAAATGATGTGGATGCTTTGGAGAGGGTGCAGAGGAGGTTCATCAGGATGTTGCCTGGTATGGAGGGTGCGAGCTATGAAGAGAGGTGAGTAGATTAGGATTACTTTCATTACTTAGAAGGAGGTGGGGGACCTAATTGAGGTCTACAAAATAATGAGAGATATTGACAGGGTGGAAATACAAGAAGCTTTTTCTCAGAGTGCGAGACTCAATTACTAGGGGTTATGAGTTCAAGGTGAGGGGGAAATGTTTAAGGGAGATATGTGTGGTAAGTTCTTTATACAGAGGGTGGTGGGTGCAAGGAATTCGTTGCCAGCGGAGGTGATAGAGGCGGACATGATAGTATCATATAAGACGTACCTAGACAGATACATGAATGGACAGGGAGCAGAGGGATACAGATCCTTAGAAAATAGGCGACAGGTTTAGATAGAGAAATGGATTATCGCAGGCTTGGAGGGCCAAAGGGCTTGTTCCTGTGCTGTAATTTTCTTTGTTCTTTGTTTTAAAATAATTGCACAAATATGAAGATGCCAGCTTGCAAATAATTATAATATCTTGCAAACTGCAGGTATTCTTAATTTAGCAAATATAAAATAAAAGGTTCTGTATTTTGTGTCACAGTTCATGGATCATAGTTTGTCAGGTTGAGTGCATTAAATTCTCAAGCAATTCACGTACTATTTAAGTATCTAACAAAGTCAGAGTCTGGACTGTCTCAAAATCTATCTCTCAGATTCAGAATGGTGCCTTCTGCATTGCAGATCTTTACATTTATCTGACTGTGACAAGATGTAGTGGCAATGGAAGATGGGATTCGGTAGTTTTCTAGTAACATCCAGATTAAACATTTCCTGATTTTAGTACAGGTATTTCAAGACCAATCTCACTGTTCGTTTCTTAATGTTTTCAATGAATTCCAGACCTCTCATGATTTTGAAAACATCAATCAAATCTCCTCTGAGCCTTCTCCTTTCCATGAAGAAAAGTTCCAAATTCTTTATTTCAAAACCTGGCAGTTAACTGCTAATCAGCATTACTGTGAGTATTCCTCATATCATTGTCTCTGCCAATTGGAGTTCAATTTAGCAACCATTCATGTCACATAAATTTTGTCTCTCACCTTGAATTGTTTGGGATTCTTGCAAAATGTTCTGATGAATGCAAGACAAAAGTTTTGATAAAATGTACCTTTTCTCTGCAATATACAGGTTCCAGAGGACTATTGATAAACTATTCTGTGATCCCTATGCCATTGCTAGTCAGTCTACTCCATGGGCTCCTCTGCAAGTGTTTCTAATGTTAGATTTTGGGGCTCTGCCTAATTCACTTAGAATTTCTGTCTTTCTTCTCTTAATTCAACTGACACTGTGGTATCTCTTCCCTTTCCCAGGAAATATCATTGGATTAACTTGCTGTAAATCATGTCACCTTATTATATGTGATTGGTCTTTCTTGTAATTAAGGTTGTACTATTTCTTAAAAAAACATATGTAAAAACATATTCCTTAAAAACATATTACACATTCCATAATGTGTAATTTTCAAATGTAATTGTGCAACTTCACCACGGAATACAGAAGCTTCAATCTCTGTGTTGCTGGTTAGAATTTCAGCAAGGTACATTAATTCAATAAACTAATGACCCTTGCTTTTTGAATAGACAGCATTTGTTGATTCTTTTGACCGATCTTGAACCAAGAGGCCCCTCTTGAGGGGTTGTAGATCTTCATTTTGTATGTCCGTGACATTGTTAGAAGGGTGCCCCAGGGTACTACAGTCCTAATGCAATAATTAAGAGATTGGTTTTTGATGTTGTTACAAGTAGCAGATTCTTACAATCCAGCAGGAGCAATTTTGCAGGCAGGAGGGCCCATGACCTCCCTTCAGCTGCTGTCCCATTGCTTTCCCACCTGCTCGTATCCAGTCTGCAACATTATAAGGTGCGGGCAAAGCCTAGAGCCTCAGTTAATTGTGAGCCTTCATGGTAAGGGGAGGGCAGTGAGGGTGGGAAAAGGTGAGAGATGCCTCTATCACTCCTCCATTGGTGTCTTTGTATTTAGCAGGCTTGACGCTAAGTGTTGGAATTCCATTCCTAAACCTCTTCATCTCACTCTCTTACCTTTTACACTTAATGCATTGCAATAATGTCATTTCACCAGCGATAATTTCAGTGCAGTGCCCAATTTCCTTCAGTGTGTCTCACTGCCAGTGTATAACAGGATCAATTAGTGTATGGATGTGAGTATAATCTTTGTGGAGGCAGCTATGGTAGGGGCATCTAAGGAACTTTTAGTTAAACACATGAATATGCAAGGAATGAAGGCATGTCGACCAAAGGCAGGCAGAAGAAAATAGTTTAATTTGGCATCATGTTCGCTACAATATTGTGGACTGAAGGATTAGTTTCTGCACCGTAATGTTCTATGTTCTATATAAGACCAAGGTTATCATTTGTCTGTCTCAACTTCACAAAGTTCACAGAATCAATGAGTTGTTACGGTGCAGAAAGAAGCCATTCAACCCATCATGTCTGTACCAGCTCTCTGAATGTGCAGAAGGCCTTGGTATTATTCTCCTAGCCTTTTCCCATAGCCCTGGATATTATTCCCATTTCAGTGATTATCCAATGCCGTCTCTAATATCCCAACTGATTCTGCAAAAAAAGATCAAAACAATGGCACTTTTAAAAGGAGGATGACCGACAAAGGCAGTGACCACAGGGTCAGAGGAAGAAACCTACACTGCTGTCTGACACAGCAGTGAATCTGCACAGTTACTGCTTTTGCTGTTTGAGTTCATGTATCGCTGCACATCAGAGTGCATTTAGGAAATATTAACACACAGTGAGGACTAGATTGGGTTGGGATATCTGGCCGGCATGGACGGGTTGGACCGAAGGGTTTGTTTCCATGCTGTACATCTCTATGACTCTATGACTCTAAGTGCATACTTTGTACATGTAACCTTGCTGTAAATCTACAGTAGTGAATAGAGTGGATACTTTCTTAACTATATCTTTTATTGAGATCGGTCTGTTGATTAAATTTTAAAAATATAAACCGTAGGTACTAAGTTAGCATGGAGCAGTGTTTTTTTTAAGAGCAAAAACATGGTGCTATTTTCTGGGTCTGTAGATTGTGAAGGAGCAATGATGACCTTTAGTTGAGTGATGTGCTCTTCCTATCAGATGTGGGAGTTTAGGGAGCATTTCCATGTTACTGATGGTTATGTCTGCAGGAAGTGTCTTTGATTGTGAATCCTATCAGATCGCATGGTTCAGTTAGACCAGCAGTTAGAGGCAATAAGGAATTTATAAGAGCTAGGGAATATGATGGATGGCAGTTATAGGAAGCGAGAAAAGCCGCAGAAACATTCAGGTAGATGGGTAGTACAGGGGTAGGCAGGTAGTACAGGAGTGTTCTGTGGCTGTCCCCATTTCAACCAAGTATGCTGTTTTGGATGATGGACTTTCTGAGGTATGTAGCACAAACAGCCAAGTTTCTGGTACCAAGACTGGCTCTAAATGTAATGAGGGGTACGTCAGGTACCAAGAGATCGATTGTGAGAGGGGACCTTCTGGTCAGAGGCACAGACAGACGCTTCTGCGGCCAGCAGTGAAAAAATCAGAATGCTGTGTTGCCTCCCTGTTGCCAGGATCAAGGATATGTTGGAGAGGGTGCAGAATGTTCTCAAGGGGGAGAGGGACGAGCAGGAGGTCATTTTACGCATTGAAACTAACGATATAGGAAGGGAAAAGGATGAGATTCTGAAGGAAAAAACAGAAGCTAGGCAGGAATTTAAAGAGGAGGTCCTCTAGAGTCGTAATATGTGGAATAGTTCTGGTGCTACAAGCTAATGAGGGTAGGAATAGAAGGAAAAAGCAGATGAATGTGTGGCTGAGGCGATGGTGCAGGGAGAAGGGTTTACATTTATGGATCATTGGAATCTCTTCTCGAGTAGAAGTGATCTGTACAAGAAGGATGGATTGCACCTGAATTGGAAGGGATGAATATACTGGCAGGGAGAATTGCTCGAGCTGCTCAGGAGGATTTACACTAGTAAGGTGATGGGGGATAAGGGGACCCAGGGAAATAGTGAAGAAAGAGAAGAATTTGAGATTGGTACAGTTGGGAAAGGTCAAACAGTCAGAGCAAGCAAGAACAAAGCAGAAAACAAGGTGGAACTGATAAATTAAACTGCAATTGTTTCAATTCAAGAGACCTAACAGGGAAGACAGATGAACCCAGGGCATAGTTCGGAACATGGGACTGGGATATCATTGCAATTACAGAGATGTGGTTCAGAGATGGACAGGATTGGCAGCTTAATGTTCCAGGATACAAATCCTATAGGAAGGATAGAAAGGGGGGCAAGAGAAGAGGGAGAGTGGCATTTTTGATAAAGGATAGCATTGCTGCAGTACTGAGGGAGGATATTCCTGGGAATACATCCAGGGACGTTATTTGGGTGGAACTGAGAAATAAGAATGGGATGATCACCTTATTTGGGATTGTATTTTAAACCCCACCAATAGACAGTGGGAAATTTAGAAACAAATTTGTAAGGAGGTCTCAGTTATCTGTAAGAATAATAGAGTGGGTATGGTAGGGGATTTTAACTTTCCAAACATAGACTGGGATTGCCATAGTGCTAAGGGTTTAGATGGATAGGAATTTGTTAAGTGTGCTCAAGAAAATCCTCTGATTCAGTATGTGGATGTACTGACTAGAAAGGTGCAAACCTTGACCTACTTTTGGAAAATAAGACAGGGCAGGTGACTGAGGTGTCAGTGGGGGAGCACTTTGGGGCCATTGACCATAATTCTATTAGTTTTAAAATAGTGATGGAAAAGGATAGACCAGATCTAAAAGTTGAAGTTCTAAATTGGAGGAAGGCTAATTTTGACGGTATTAGCAAGAACTTTCAAAAGCTGATTGGGGGCAGATATTCGCAGATAAAGGGACAGCTGGAAAATGGGAAGCCTTCAAAAATGAAATAACGAGAATCCAGAAACAGCATATTCCTGTTAGGGTGAAATGAAAGATTGGTAGGTGTAGGGAATGCTGGATGACTGGAGAGATTAAGGTTTTGGTTCTGTAAAAGAAGAAAGCATATGTCAGGTATTGACAGCAGAGTTTGAAAGAACCCTTAGAAAAGTCTAGGAGTTTACTTAAGAGGGAAATCAAAAGGACAAAAAGGAAACATTAGATAACTTTGGCAAATAGCATTAAGAAGAATCCAAAGGAATTTTATCAATACATTAAGGACAAAAGGGTAACTAGGGAGAGAACAGGGCCCCTCAGAGATCAACAAGGAAGCCCATGTGTGGAGCCGCAGGAGATGGGAGAATATTTTGCATCAGTGTTTACTGTGGAGAAGGACATGGAAGATATAGAATGTAGGGAAATAGATGGTGACATCTTGAAAAATGTCCATATTGAAGAGGAGGAGGTGCTGGATGTCTTGAAATGCATAAAAGTGGATAAATCCCTAGGACCTAATCAAGTCTACCTGAGAACTGTGTGGGAAGCTTGAGAAGTGATTGCTGGACCCCTTGCTGAGATATTTGTATCATCGATAGTCATAGGTGAGGTGCTGTAAGACTGGCGGTTGGCTAATGTGGTGCCACTATTTAAGAAAGGTGGTAAGGACAAGCCAAGGAACTATAGATTGGTGAGCCTGACATCGATGGTGAGCAAGTTGTTGAAGGGAATCCTGAGGGACAAGATTTATATGTATTTGGAAAGGCAAGGACTGATTAGGGATAGTCATCATGGCTTTGTGCGTGGGATTATCATGTCTCATAAACTTGATTGAGTTTTTTGAAGAAGTAACGAAGCAGATTGATGAGGGCAGAGCAGTGGATGTGATCTATATGGACTTCAATAAGGCGTTCAACAAGGTTCCTCATGGAATTCTTCCTCATGGAATAGTAAGGTTAGATGTCATGGAATGTAGGGAGAACTAACTATTTGGTATGGAACTGGCTCAAAGGTAGAAGACAGGTGGTGGTGGAAGGTTGCTTTTCAGACTGGGGGCCTGTGACCATTGATGTGCTACAAGGATCGGTGCTTTTTGTCATTTATGTTTTGGTAAGGCAAATCAGAGCAGGACTTGTACACTTGTTGGAAAGGACCTGGGGGGTGTTGCTGAACAAAGAGACCTTGAGGTACAGGTTCATAGTTCCTTGGAAGTGGAGTCACAATTAGATAGGATAGTGAAGAAGGTGGTTGTTATGCTTTCCTTTATTGGTCAGAGCATTGCATATAGGAGTTGGGAGGTCATGTTGTGGCTGTTCAGGGCATTAGTTAGGCCACTTTTGGAATATTGTGTGCAATTCTGGTGTCTCTCCTATCAGAAGGATGTTGTGAAACTTGAAAGGGTTCAGAAAAAATTTAAAATAATGTTGCCAGGATTGGAGGATTTGAGTTTCAGGGAGAGGCTGAATAGGCTGGGGCTGTTTTCCCTGGAGTGTCGGAGGCTGAGGGTTGACCTTCTCGAGGTTTATAAAATCATGAGGGGCTTGGATAGAGTAAATAGACAAGGTCTTTTCCCTGGGGTGAGAGAGTACATGACTAGATGGCATAGGTTTAGGGTGAGAGGGGAAAAATTTAAAGGGGATGTAAGGGGTAACTTTCTCATGTGGACGGTAGTGCGTGTTTTGAATGAGCTGCCAGAGGAAGTGGCAGAGGCTGGTACAATTACAACATTTAAAAGGCGTCTGGATGGGTCTATGAATAGGAAGGGTTTCAAGGGATATGGGCCAAGTGCTGGCAAATGGGACTAGATTAGGTTCGGATATCTGGTCAGCATGGACGATTGGACTGAAGGGTCTGTTTCCATGCTGTACATCTCTATGACTCTATTTGCTACTTTTGCAAATCATCAAAACATCAAGGACTAAAGAGCACAGATTTAATGAGATTGAGCTAATTGTTCCTGTTTGCTCTGTCCAGACCTCTCATTATTTTGTGAACTTTAATGAAATCCCTCTCAGTGTTCTCCTCTCCATGGCGTGAAATTCCAAATTTTCTAATTAAAACAGGCAGCACAGTGGCTTAGTGGTTAGCACTGCTGCCTCACAACACCAGGACCAGGGTTTGATTTCCGCCTCAGGCGACTGTCTGTGTGGAGTTTGCACATTCTTTCCATGTCTGTGTGGGTTTCCTCCAGGTGCTCTGGTTTCCTCCCACAATCCAAAGATGTACAGGTCAGGTAAATTGGCCATGCTGAATTGTCCATAGTGTTAGGTGCATTAATCAAGGTTGAATGGATATGGGTGGGTTACTCTTTGGAGGGTCGGTGTGGACTTGTTGGGCGGAACGATCTGTGTCCATACTGTAGGAAATCTAAAAAAAACCTTGCAGTTAATTGTCAATCAGCATTAGTGGGTTCATTCTCCATGGCAACACCCCTACCAATCAGAGTTCATTTAGCAACCAATTAATAAACCCGTTTCAGGCGACTGAATTTACTTTTCACTTTGAGTTAGTTGGGATTCATGCAAAATGTCCAAAAGAATGCAGGACAAAAGGATTTGACAAAATGTATCTTTTCTCAACAATACATCGAAAGGATTATTTGATAGACTATTCTGTAATCCTTATCATTAATGCTAGTCAGTCTACGTCATATGCTTCTCTACAAATGTTTCTAATGAAAACAACGTTAGATTTTGGGGTTCTGCCTAATTCATCAAGAATTTCAGTCTTTCTTTGCTTAATTCAGCTCACACTGTGGTATCTCTTCCCAATGAAGAGCTGTTCTGTGATCTTATTACAGGGCACTAAAGCCCTAAAGCAAGAGTTAAGAGATGGTCTTTGAGGTTGTTGTAAACAGCAGGTTCTTACAGTCCTGCACTAGCAGGCAGGAAGGCCCATAAAGTCCTCTCAATTGCCATCCCACTGCTCTCCCACCTGCTTGTGTCCGGTCTACAACATTATAAGGTGTGGGCAAAACCTGGAGCATCAGTTAATACTCCCCTGCAGTTGTGGGCCTTCATGGTAAGGAGAGAACAGGGAGGCTGGGAAAGGGAGATGGCTGCCTGTATCACTGAGACCAGATCAGCTGCCAGCTCAAAGTCCCAGCCTATCCAGATATTCACTACATTCCTGACCTTGCTGTTGCGTCATCCTGCTCTCCCTGGACCATCGCTCCCATTTCTTGTCATGTGACCTCACTGCTAGCTCCCCCTGTGGAGCTCCAGCACTTTGACTCTGCAGGTTGCTTCTGGTGTCAGCAGTGACCATTACTCCCTGTGGCACTGCTGGGGCAAAAGGGTTGGTCAATCAGATTGGCAGGCAGTTTTGTTTAAGGAAAATGCACGAAATGGAGTCAGCACCTCAGCCAAGACCCAGGTAGAAGGTTTGCTGAAGTTTCCTGTGTCCACTGTAAACATGGGCATCAATTTGGGGCAGGGTGGGGTTAGTGAGAATTACTGAGTATTCAAGTTCCTGTATCGTGAATGTTCAGTCATGTTCCTCCCTGAGTCTTGATGATAATACACAGATTCCAGTCTCTGTACATTGTGGACAGGAGCTCCTGCTCTCACAGCCCCCACTTACAGTCTGCACTGCCTGGGTTCCCAACAATTAACCACAGGATGAGGGGAAGTATGATACAGAGGGATCTGATTCAAACTGATATTAGTCATAGAAGGTGCAGAAAAAGTAAAGGCTGAGAATTGCATTAAGAACTGCCATATTGATTCTGATTTGGGTGAAAGAAAAAGAGCTTGATTAATAAAACCTACCATTGGAATCTTCTTTACAGTCTCTGCGATAATGTCTACCATATCAGTGGAATATATACCTATTGCTAACATGTACCAATGACACATTGGTTACAACAAGGGCCTGTGCTTGTTGCAGGACCAAGTGTTTTTCCTCGATCACACTCGATAAAATGAGCTCTGCAAATCCCTGCCAGGAAGGATTTGTTGGCAGTGAACCTGCCTTGATGGTCTGATAGTATGAGCAATCTCTAACATGGTGAGCAGTGGTGCAGGTTCCGGTGAGCTTTGAAGGTATCTTCAGACACAGCTTTAAGAAGATAAACTCGTGACAATTTTTGACAAGACAGAATCAACAGAGTGAGGTTCATCTGGTAGAACACATTAAAGTGATTGGGATTGGAGCTCTGAAGAGAATGGGAAATGTCTATTAGGCCACACAGAAGTGGGACCCATTCATTGCACTTGCAAACAAAGTGGGAATAATCTATTTTGACAACGTAAGCATGAGAAAATTGTCCTGTACAGCTATACACAGTAACAGCATTGTTATACAGCAAAATAGTATTTTTAAAGATAAGGAGATGTTGAGATGTTACATTATTAAATGAAAAAGAAGCTAAATAACTATATCAGGAAGCCAAGGCAACAGTAATAGTACTGTCAGCAAGATGTCATTTCAGAAATGGGCTGAATAGTACATAAAATTGGACACCTTGCCAATTACCATTCTTAGATATTGATTTAGCCTCCAAACTAAACACTTAATCAGAAACCGAACAAATACACTTTTATATTCAATGATCGAATGCATCAAGTTGCTCATAAAAGTTGCATCAGATACATTTGTTGAAATTCTGCAAGGTTTTAAAAATGACTGGATAACAAATTAAATTCTTGAAAACACAATATTTATCAGGGGTTCAGCATCCAGAGAAATCCATGAGTAATTTATTTAGTGATCTCTACATATTAGTGGAAAAATGTGACTATGAAGCCTTGAAATCACCCTTCATTAGAGATAGGATTATTGTTAGATTACTGGTAAGTCTTTTTCAGTTTTATTGTGGTCCAAAGAAAATTTTCAAGAAAGCCATTCAGATGGTGAGAGAAGCAAAAATCTGGAAGCAAAACAGATCAACCTAAGACGGGAGGATCAACCTTACCACAAGATATCAGCAGATTCTCTTCAGCTCCTGTGGTTCAAAAATCCTAAAGACAGTAGAATAACCAGTAGAGAGATTTGGCCAGACAGCAGATACTAGGAGTGAGTGTCAATGCAGTGGAGAAAACAAACCTCACAGGCACAGACAGTATCCTCTTCCAACATTCTCTGTGAGCCCTTTAGTCGTTAGAGCTCTACCTGACTCCTTCTTGAAAACACTGAATGGTTTGATTTCAATCACTTTCTGTGGCAAAGAATTCCGCAGGCTCACCACTCTCTGGGTGAAGAAGTTTCTCTTCATCTCATTCCTATATGACCTCATCTGTATTCTCAGAATGTGAGCCCTGGTTCTGGATTTCTTGGTCACTGGGAACATCCTTCCTGAATTTACCCTGTCTAATCCTGTTAGAATTTTATAGGTTTATCAGATATTCTCTCAGCCTTCTAAACGATGGTGAATATAGTCCTAATCAATCCACTTTCTCTTCATATATCAGTCCTGTCATCCCAGGGATAGTCTAGTTGCAGTCCCTCCATAATTATTCCAACAATCCATGAATCAGTCTATGAACCTATCCGTCTATGAATACGTCTATGAATTCATTTGTCTGTGAATCTGACCATCCGATCATGAATCCAACCAACTGTCCACCAAGGAATCAAACCATCTGTCTGGAAATTTGGCCCACTTTCTGAGAATCCATCAGTGCATCTTTTCATGTGCCTATCTGCGAATCCATCCTAAAATCCGTATGTCTCTCCATGAATCCAGCTGTCCGTCCATCCACACATGGACTAATTCTCTGAGCATGCAAAATACCACTGCACTCTTAACTGCCATCCACTTGTATCCCAACTCAGAAAAAGAATTGCAGTAAGATCAACCAACTGAAAGATGCCCAGTTTGGCTCTTGATCAATTGGAATCTAAGCCATGTGAACTAATAGCAATTTTTAAGAAATTCAGTTTGCAACTTCCATTTTCCCTTTTCTCTGTCCTTCTTCACTGTGTGTGTGAATGAAGTGGCAAAACACAGTTCCTCCATGTTTTGCATGTTCTGTTAATAAACCGCATCTTTATTTTCATCTTTAAGAATTTTGCTGTGGGTTTATTTCCAAGATTGAAACTTAAAAAATAAAGATACAATTTGGGCAGCCCGTTGTGGTCTACTTCAAAATGGGACAAAAAGGGGAAATGTTACCTCAAACAATACCTCACTATGTCCAAATTAAGAGGGGAAAAGTGACCATAATTTAAATTCACCCACATTCCTCCATAACCTTTTGATCATCAAGTTTTCCATTTGATTAGTGTGCACTCACACATGCACACAGCATACTTCTCCTGACAGTTCACTCACCGCATTCTCACAAGCTTGGATCTGCTCTCCTTGGATCATTGCATTGGATCATACCCTCTGACCATCTCCCCATTCAGAGTCTTCCTTGCCAATTTATTCCCATAGAATTAATCACCTTGGCATATTCCTGCTGGGACACAGCACAAAACAGGCCATTCACAAACAACCTTGTTGCTTCTTGTGTTCTATATCAGGAGCCCTTATCTTACTGTCCATTTACTCTATTATGTCCTCAAATATTTCTACACGTTTGGTCAAAGAAACCTTTCCCTTTGACATTCATGCCATGTATTCATAGCTACTCCAAACATCCTGCTATTGTCTCTCCACTAAGGATTCCATTATTTATTCGGCATTAATGCAAACGGATTGATTTGTCATTGCTTGAAAGGGGTCAGGAAAGATTTACAAGGACGTTGCCAGCGTTGGAGGGTTTGAACTATAGGGAGAGGCTGAATAGTCTGGGGCTGCTTTTCCTGGACCATCAGAGGCTAAGGGGTGACCTTATAAAGGTTTATATAATCATGAGAGGCATGGATAGGATAAATAGACAAGGTCTTTTCTCTAGGGTGAGGGAGTCTACAACTAGAGGGCCTAGGCTTAGGGTGAGAGGGGAACGATATAAAAGGGACCTAAGAGGCAACTTTTTGACACGGAGGATGGTGTGTGTATGGAATGAGCTGCCAGAGGAATAGATGGAGGCTGATACATTTACATCATTTAAAAGGCATCAGGATGGGTACATGAATAGGAAAGATTTAGAGGCATATGGGTGAAGTGCTGGCAAATGGGACTAGTTTAGGTTCAGACATCTAAGCAACATGGACGAGTTGGACCAAAGGGTCTGTTTCTGTGCTGTACATCTTTATGACTCTGTGATATGCTATGTCCACTTTCATAAATTTTGTCATTATTTTAGCTATCAACTGGATCTCTAGCACAACACCATTTCTGAATGAATTATTAAAAAATAGTCATTTCTTGTCCCTAGATTATTTCAAAATATATGAATGCAATTTATCGAGACCTGAATTGGAAAAGGCCCAATATCCCGGAGGGGAGATTTGCAAGTGCTACTCAATAGGTGTGAGACCCATAAGGGATTTGTATGGGTGGGCAGGTGGGTTGGGGGGTGGAGGGATGGGGGAGGTATTGGACGTGCAAAGAGGATTGCGAAAAGAGACAAGGTGAAGGCTGGTACAGTTGAGAGGAGGAGCAACTCAATTAGTCAAGGCAGGCATGAGCAAGACAGAGAACAAGGTAAGACTGATGAATGAGACTACATTTATTTCAATGTAAGAAGCCAGACAGGTAAAGCAGGTACCTCGGGGCATGGTTGGGGACATGAGAATGGGATATCATAGCTATTACAGAGACACAGCTCAGTGAAGGGCAGGACTGGCAGCTTAATGTTCCGGGGTACAGATTCTATAGGAAGGATAGAAAGGAGGGCAAGAGAGGAAGGGGAGTGGTGTTGAGGTTAGGGCTAAGATTACAGCTGTACTTGGGGAGAATATTCCTGAGAGTATGTCCAGTGAAGTTATTTGGGTGGAATGGAGAAATAAGAAAGGGATCATCAGTTTATTAGGATCTTACTATGGGCCCCACAATAGTCAGCGGGAAACTGAGAAGGAAATTTGTATGGAGGTCATAGATATCTTTAAGAATCATAGGGTTTTCCTGGGAGTGTCGCTGTGCTGTACATCTCTAACTCTAGATGATGAGTTTTATCCTCCCTGAGCTTAATTGATTTATTCAATATATTCAATTCTATAAAGACAATATTAAATGTATTTTTTGTGTTGCTTACTTCATAGTTTTCTATATACCTGGATTACCTCCCCACTAAAAATCCAAGCAAAATTATTTTCAGCCACCTCTCTATCACTCGCTGTGCTATTATCATGTCTATCATTTAAAGGTTCTATTTCCTTAACAACATGATTTATTTTTATTGATGAGTTAATATAGTTATTTCTTCTACACTTTTGAAAATTTCTGTCAATTGTTCTCTTACGTTTTCTGTTTGAAATAAACTAATTGTAGGATCTCCAAAACCTGCACTCTCTTCAAAGACTTAACGTTCTTTCTGAAATGTAAGGCCCAGAATTGGATGCAACATTCTACGGGAAGCCAAAAGGATAATTTATATATTTGCAATTTTTGAGAAGATTTGTAGCTCAGATTGAGGTTTAAGTTTGCTCATTGAGTTAGTAGGGTTGTTTTTAGATGTTTTGTCATCATGCTAGGTAACATCATCAGTGAGCCTCTGGTGAAGTGCTGGTGTTCTGTCCCGCTTTCTATTTGTGTGTCTTGGTCTGTTGTGGTGGGTGATATCATTTCTGGTACTTTTTCTCAGAGGTTGGTAAATGGGGTCCAAATCGATGTATTTGTTGATGGAGTTCCGGTTTGAATGCCAGGCCTCTAGGAATTCCCGTGCATGCCTTTGTTTAGTCTGTTCTATGGTGGATGTGTTGTCGCAGTCAATGCAGTGTCCTTCTTTGTCTGTGTGTAAGGATACTTCTGATAGTAGGCCATGTCTTTTGCTGTCTAGTTGCTGCTCACGTATCCTGGTGGCTAGTTGCCTGCCTGTCTGTCCGATGTAGTGTTTGCTACTGTTCTTGCAGGGTATTTTGTATATGACATTCGTTTTGCTTGCTGTTGTTATCGGGTCCTTTAGGTTCATCAATAGCTGTTTTAGTGTGTTGGTAGGTTTGTGGGCTATCATGATGCCAAGGAGTCGGAGTAATCTGGTTGTCATTTCCAAGATGCCTTTGATGTATGATAGTGTGGCTAGAGTCTCTGGGCGTGTTGTGTCTTCTTGTTTGGGCATATTGTTTAAGAAACAGCAGACTGTGCTTATTGGGTAACCGTTGTTCTTGAATAGGTTGAATGGGTGTTTTTCTTCTGCTGCCTGTAGTTCTGGGGTACTGCAGTGTGTTGTGGTTCATTTACATACTGTCCTGATGCAGCTGCCTTTGTGGGATGATTGCTCCTGTAGTTGAGTATCTGGTCTGTGTGTGTGTTACTTTCCTGTAGATTGCTGGTCTGCAGTTCTCCGTTGACTGTTCATTCCACTGTGACGTCTAGGAAGGGGAGTATTTTGTTGTTCTCTTCCTCTTTGGTACAGTTTATGCCAGTAAGGATGTTATTAATGATATTGTAGATTTCTTCTAATTTGTCCCATTTCGTGATGACAATGGTGTCATCTACACAACGGACCCAAAGCTTGGGTTGGATCGTGGGAGGGCTGTTCATTCTAGTCTCTGCATATCTACTTCTGATAAGAGTCCTGAAATTGGCAGTCCCATTGGTGTACCGTTGATTTGTTTGTAGGTCTTGTCATTGAAGGTGAAGTAGGTAGTGAGGCACAGGTCTACTAGGTTAAGGATGCTGTCTTTGCAGATGGACTTGGTGCTGTCTGGTGTTTGTATCCTTGGTTTCTCTAGTAGTGAGGTCAATATTTCTTTAGCCAGTCTGATATTAATTGTTTTAAATCGGGTCGTTATGTTGAAGGAGACCATGACTTCGTCCGCTTCTACCTTGGTATCTTTAATGTTCAGGAATTCTTGGGTGGAGTGGATAGAGTGGCATGAGTTTCTACTGGGTATTTAAGTTTACAGTGACATTCCTTTGTTAGTCTATACGTCAGTGTGCTGGCAAATGAGACTATGGACCTGAGGGGGACCCTGGTTTGTGTATCTTAGGTAAACTCAGAAACGTGTTGGATCCATCAGATTTCGTTCTTTGGAGATCTGTTTTATTAATTTTGCCTGTTTTGTGGAGTTTCTTCAGCAATGTTGTGATACGGTTTCCTCACTGTGGAGTAAGGTCCATCGCCACCTGTTGGTAGGTGTTGGTATCTGTGAGTAGTGAGTTCGCCTTTTCAATGTATTGTGTTCTGTTTGGGATTACGGACATGCACCCTTTGTCTGCGGTAGGATTACAATATTTCTGTGTTTCCTCAGTCCTTCTCGGGTTTTCATTTTCTGTGCGTTGAGGAGTGTTCCCTTTTTTCTTCCTGCTTAGTGTTCATGCTACTGTCCACCTGATAGCCTGCTGGGTTTCTTCCTTAAGTTAGTAGACCTGTGCCTCACTACTGTGAGAGGTAATTTCGGTTTAAACTTTAAGATGTGCCTGGACCACAGACTGATCTATAATAAAAGGCAAAACCTTTGTTTCTTTTCTAACAACCATTTTATATACTCAAAAGTAGAGTAGTTTAAATTGTGCAGAATGCTGACAATTTGTGAGCGATAGTAAAAGCAAGCAGGCTCTTGATTAATGAAGCCATTCACACAGCAGAGAAGGATGAGTCCTTGGCTGATAAGACTCCAGGATGGGAGTACGACTTGAGACATCTGTTTCAGATTAAAGCTTTTGACTGATAAGACTACAGGGTGAGAAAAACAACAAACTTTGGAGACTCTGGAGCCTTTTGTTGCAGACTTTGTGATAAAAATAATGATGTTTTTAAGAATGTGAACCTCATGGCTTGTTGGAGCCAAGGAGAGGAGGGACTTGTCCTATAAATAATGGAGACTTTGTAAGCCTCAGCGCGCCTTTTCTTTAAGGGTGCCCAACTCTGCAGACTTGACTTGTTAATAAAACTTTGTTTTCCTGAATTTGTCTAGAGCGATTATTGAGAAGCGATTTTCGTTTCTAACAACTTGGGGGCTCGTCATCCGGGATCAACACTCCGGCCGCGAGGGGAGTTGAGGAAGGATATCGGAGAAGGTGCACCCTGCTGAGTTCAGCAGTCCCTGATTCCTTGCTTGTCGCCCCACGCGGATTGAGCGAGTGATATCCGGGAGGCTCAGGAAAACAAAGGAGGGGTGTACCCGAGGCAGTGGGGACGGTTAACGATCGAGTAATTTCGGTGCACCGAACCCAGGTAAGAAAAAACTTGCGGGGACCGTGTTTCCGGAGGACTGGGTACCTACGGGGTGCCTGTGGATTTTTTCTACAGAGACGTGGGACTCAGGAATCTAGAGACCGGGGCTCGCCTGTGAGGGATTTTGCAGAGACCGTGTTTGAGGAGGAACGTGTACCTACGGGGTGCCTGTGATTTGTGTCACAGAGACGTAGGACACAGGAATCCAAAGACCGGGGGTGCCTGCAAAGGAACCTGGGCGATCACGGGACTGAAGGTCCGGGAATTGGCGACATTGTGATAGATTATCACGGGAAAAATACGAAGTCCTCGGAAATGGGAAATAAGGGATCTAAGGTGATTAAGGGAAAGGTAGGCTTAAACAGGGACAATGACACATACCCCGGGGTACCTGACGATAGTCCGTTAGGGAAAATGCTAAATAATTGTGATCAGGGTGGAAGAAAGGGAAAATCTAAAAGGAAGATGGTAAAATACTGTCAAAAGTGGTCCCAGAAACCTATTCAGGGCGACTCAGTGTGGTGGCCTAGATTCGGTACTGACGAAGACTGGGTCCGGCAAGCCCTCATTTTATATGTCAATTCAAAACCTGATGTTAATCTGGAAGAAAGTGATTATGCCCTTTGTTGGCTGCCGGTTACGATATCTTGCCAAATGCAGGTAACTAATAAAGATTCGAAAGGGCAGAAAGAATGGGACCCTTTAGATCACTTACCGCCGCCCTACGTGACCCCGTCTGCCCCACAGAATGTTCCTTCGGGTGACGACGATTCAGGGGAAGGGGAAGAAGATGGGGAGGAATCACAAACTACCTCAGGGGTACAGACCAGATCTCAAGCTGAAAAGGGTCACAGACAAAACCCTGTCTCGATTGCAAGAATGAATCCACTCCGGGAAGTGCCCATGGGGGGCGAGGAAGGAAGGACGGGATATGTGAACGTTCCCTTGACGAGTACTGAAGTACGGAATTTCAGGAGGGAGATGAAGGGTCTACTAGAGGACCCCATGGGACTTGCTGAACAATTGGATCAGTTCCTGGGTCCGAATACTTACACGTGGGAAGAGATGTGTTCCATCATGAAAACATTGTTCTCTAGCCAGGAGCGTCAGATGATACGACAAGCTGCGCTCTTGGTCTGGGAGAGAGAGGGGGGAGAAGGAGGGGAGCAGAAGTTTCCCCTCTCCGACCCCGAGTGGGATAAGAACACGGAGGGAGGACGGCGCAACATGAGAGACATGCGGGAATATTGGATAAAAGGAATAAGACACGCAGCCCCGAAGGGGCACAATTTTACCAAGGCCTTTGGTAATCATCAAAACCCGGAGGAAACCCCTACGGACTTCCTAGACAGGATTAGGAAGAATTTGCAGCAGTTTGCTGGGGTGGACCCTGAGACGGACGTGGGGCAACAACTCATACGGGTAGAGTTTGTATCAAAGGCCTGGCCGGACATACGAAAGAAGTTAGAGAAAATGGATGATTGGGATAGTAAATCTTTAAGTGAATTACTACGAGAGGCGCAAAAGGTGTTTGTGAGAAGGGACGATGAGAAGCAAAGGAAGGCGACAAAGATAATGATGCAAACGGTGCAACAAATGACAGCTGGAAGAAAGGAAAAGGGAGAGCCGTGGCAGAAACAGGAAAGGGGAGAGTCGTGGCAAGAGCAGAGGAAAAGAGAACCATGGCCGGAACAAAGGAAGAGTGGAGGAACGCGAGACCGCGACAGGGAAACGAAGAGGACACTCAGATGTTACTATTGTAATGAAGAGGGACATTTTAAACGGGAGTGCTCCCGCTACAAGCGGGAGGTGAGGTCGTACGCCCTGATGGAGGAAGATTAGGGAGGTCGGGGGTTCCTACCCTTGGGGCAAAAGGACTATCGACAGGAACCCCTGGTAAACTTGAAAGTAGGGCCCCAAGGATCGGAGATCACATTTATGGTGGACTCGGGAGCCGAAAGATCAAGTATAATCCAAATACCCCCCGGCACCCGAGCAGGAGGAAAAGTTATGGGGGTATCTGGAATTGGAGGACAGAAATTACAAGTCCCAGTGGTAGAGGACGTGGAAATTGGATATGAAAACAGAACTACTAAACGAGACCTCCTTCTACTGCCATCGGCGGGATTTAATTTGTTAGGAAGAGACTTGCAGGTCAAACTAGGGATCGGAACAGTACCAAGTAACGGGGAAATGGTGGTAAGGTTGTTCGCCCTCACCGAAGAAGATGATCAACAAATAGACCCGGAAGTTTGGTACCGAGAGGGGAACAGAGGGGGTCTAAACATCAAACCTCTCCAAATCACCATGTTACCAAGAAGAGGCCCGGTAAGAAGGAAACAATACCCGATTGCTATGGAAGGACGGGAGGGGTTACAACCTGTGATAGAAAGATTGATCACAGATGGAGGAATGCATGTCCCCTTTCAATACTCCAATACTCCCTGTGAGGAAGCCGGACGGGACATATAGGCTGGTGCAAGACCTGCGGGGGTTGAATGAAGTAGTCCAGGCTAGATACCCAGTGGTACCTAATCCCTACACGTTAATGAGTAAAATTCCCCCCGAACATGAATGGTTCAGCGTAATAGATCTGAAGGATGCTTTTTGGAGTTGCCCCCTTGACGAAGAAAGTCGGAACCTTTTTGCCTTTGAATGGGAGAATCCCTTCACAGGACGAAAGCGACAGTTAAGATGGACGGTCTTGCCGCAGGGATTCACAGAGTCACCCAATTTGTTTGGACAAATACTGGAGCAGATCTTAGAAGGATTTCAGTGTAACGCGGAGAATCAATTGCTCCAATATGTCGATGATCTCTTACTCTCAGGACCAAGAGAAGAGGAGGTACGAGCAGACACCGTTGCCCTGTTGAACTTCCTGGGGAAACAGGGTCTACGCGTCTCCAGGACAAAACTCCAGTTTGTGGAGCGAGAAGTAAGATATCTGGGCCATCAAGTCAGTAAGGGGCACCGCCGTATCACGCCAGAACGAATATCAGGAATTACGGGTATGCCAATACCCAGGACGAAGAAGGAAGTCAGACAATTCCTGGGACTAGTAGGGTATTGCCGGATATGGATTGAAAGTTACACCACTTTAGTAAAATTTTTGTACGACAAACTGGGACAAGAAGGACAAAAGGTGGACTGGTCAGATGAGGAGGAGCAGCGATTTAATATTATTAAAAATAAACTGATTCGAGCTCCGGTATTGGCTTTACCCACCCTGAAGGAACCGTTCCAGTTATATGTTAATAGCGCCGGCGGAATTGCCCAGGGTGTG
Organism: Chiloscyllium plagiosum; assembly: GCF_037043375.1. NCBI lineage: Eukaryota > Metazoa > Chordata > Chondrichthyes > Orectolobiformes > Hemiscylliidae > Chiloscyllium > Chiloscyllium plagiosum. The sequence continues at coordinate 80,949,917 of NW_028270149.1, forward strand.
CTCACTCAGCTGCGGGCAGGGAAACGTCAGCCGGTTGCATTTTTGTCAAAAATGTTAGACCCTGTGTCATGTGGATGGCCGACCTGTATACAGGCAGTGGCAGCTACGGCAATGTTAGTAGAAGAGGCCCGAAAACTTACCTTTGGAGGAAGGATCACAGTATACTCCCCACATTCGGTTAGTGCCATACTGGCTCAGAAGGCTCACCGCTGGTTAACAGACTCTCGCATCCTAAAGTATGAGACGATTTTGATGACCGGGAACGATCTCAATTTTGCAAAAGATCTCAGTTGCAACCCAGCCCAGTTTCTGTACGGATGTCCTGCAGACGGGGAACAGGAGCATGATTGTGTGGAATTTGTGGACTTGCAGACCAAAAGCCGAGAGGACCTGCAAGAAGCCCCGCTGGGTGAGGGACAGGAACTGTATATCGACGGGTCCTCCCGGTGCATCAGTGGAGTACGATACAGTGGCTATGCTGTTATAGATGGTGCAACGAAACGGACGATTGAGTCTGGACGACTGCCCGGGAAGTGGTCAGCCCAATCCTGTGAGTTGTACGCCCTCCAGAGGGCCCTGAAGCTGTTGGAAGGGAAAGTGGGGACCATATATACTGACTCAAAGTATGCATACGGAGTCGTTCATACTTTCGGGAAAATCTGGAAAGAGCGAGGATTGATAACTTCCCGGGGAAAGGAATTAGCTCACGAACAAATGATCAGCCTAACGTTGGAAGCCCTGGCGTTACCTACGGAACTTGCAGTAGTCCATGTACCCGGTCACCAGAAGGGGTCGACACCGGAAGCGGTGGGAAACCGGCTGGCAGACGAGGAAGCCAAGCGGGCAGCGGTCGAAAAATCCGTCCAATTGTTAACGTTAATACCGTTGAGGGAGGGCCTCGCTAAACAACCCGTCTTCACCCAGGGGGAGATTGATAAAATGGATCAATTGGGTGCCCGGCTAGATACTAACGGGAAGTGGACGGTTCCTGATGGGAGACAAGTACTGAACAAACAGATCACCCGGGGTATTCTGCACCGATTACACCATCAGACCCACTGGGGGGTGCAAGCCATGTGTGACACAATCCTGAGAGACTATGTATGCAGGGGGATATACACATTAGCCCAACAAGAGGTAGTCGGATGCCCCACTTGCCGGCGTATTAATCAGAAAGCCATGCGTTCTATGCCAGCTGGTGGTCAGCCCCTAGCGATTAGGCCATTTCAGAGGATCCAAGTCGACTTTACAGAATTACCCCCAGTACGGAGATGGAAATATCTGCTAGTAATAGTAGACCATTTCACTCACTGGGTAGAGGCTTTCCCAACTGCCAAAGAAGATGCACCAACCGTGGCCCGATTGTTGTTAGAGAACATAATCCCGAGATATGGCATAATGGAATCTATTGACTCCGATTGCGGGACGCATTTTATTTCTAAGCTACACCATTTGATCTGTAATGCCCTGGGTATCCAATGGAAATTCCACACACCCTGGCATCCTCAGAGTTCGGGTCGAGTTGAGAGAATGAATGGCACGCTCAAGACCCAATTGACTAAGCTGATGTTAGAAACTAAGTTACCCTGGCCAAAGTGCCTGCCCATTGCCCTAATGAGGATACGTACGGCACCTCGCCGAGATGTCGGGGTTTCCCCCTATGAAATGCTCTTCGGATTACCGTATTGGAGTAAGGTTGATGGATGTCCCACTCTACAAGGGGGGGATGTATTTATCCGAACCTATTTACTGGCCTTATCCCGTTCTTTTGCAGAACTCCGAAGGAAAGGTCTCCTGGCTCAGACTCCGCCGCTCGACTTCCTCCTGCATAAGGTGGAGCCCGGAGATTGGATACTTGTTAAGACCTGGAAGGCCGAAAAGCTCCAGCCGCGGTGGGAAGGACCGTTCCTGGTTCTGTTAACAACTGAGGCAGCTGTTCGAATGAAAGAAAAAGGGTGGGTCCACGCATCAAGGATAAAGGGGCCCGTTCCGCCTGAAGAAGAAAGCACCTGGACATGCGAGCAAGGGGACAAGCCGTTGTCGGTAAAACTGAAAAGACAGCAATAATGAACTCTACTTGGACTGTATTGGTGGGGATATTGATCAGTTTACTCCTGTATGTGGGGGAGGGTGAGGGGAGATGTGACAAATGTCGAACTACAGTAAGACTTGGGATTCGAATCTATTCGGGATCACTTGTGTCCCATTCCTATGTGGACGATAGGTGTTACAATGTGAGTGCACGCCATGAATGTTGGGAGGATGGGAGACCCTATTATCAGGTATATAATAAAGGATACGGTGGCAAAATCCATGGATGCCCTATAAATGACCGCTGGGTGTGTATTAGCAAAACTGGGAGGCGGGACCTATCCTCCGTGTTGCTCAGGGAGCAGGTTGACAGAGTCAAGGAGACCAAGATACAGATCCCTGATCGGGGGTTGGGGAAAGAGCAAGACCGTCAGGGAATGGTCGTGCTCCCTAAAGTGCCATCTGTATACGAAGAGGTAGAAGGACAGATTGAACTCCCTGATGTTACACAAAACCTGTTTATTGATCTCACCTCTAGAATAGCCACTGTTTTAAATGTAACTGCCCTGGCCCTAGAGCTGTTGGCTCAGCAGCAGGATCAGATGAGGGCTGCTATATATCAAAACCGACTTGCCTTGGATTATCTGTTGGCCTCGGAGGGGGGTGTGTGCGGGAAATTTAACCTGACAAACTGCTGTCTAGAAATTGACGATAATGGTAAAGCGGTTTTGAAAATTTCCGATGAAATTCGGAGATTGGCCCATGTGCCAGTACAATCTTGGCGTCCTCTTAGTGGCATCGGATGGTGGGATGGTCTCCTAGGTGGTAGCTGGTGGCGCACGGCGTTGCTGGTGGTTGGGGGCGGCATGATTCTTCTTCTCGTATTACCCTGCCTAACTCCCTGTATTCAGTTTTTAATTCAGAAAAATATTTCCCGACTCCAGGCAGTGGTGGTTCCACAACATGGGACACGGGAACTTAAAGTGATGTTGCTGCGAAAGACCAAGGATTTCCCGGGCCCTTGAGGGAAGGGGGGGGGGGCTTATCTTGGTCAGGCACATCTTAAAGAAAGAAAAGGGTGGAATTGTGAGAGGTAATTTCGGTTTAAACTTTAAGATGTGCCTGGACCACAGACTGATCTATAATAAAAGGCAAAACCTTTGTTTCTTTTCTAACAACCATTTTATATACTCAAAAGTAGAGTAGTTTAAATTGTGCAGAATGCTGACAATTTGTGAGCGATAGTAAAAGCAAGCAGGCTCTTGATTAATGAAGCCATTCACACAGCAGAGAAGGATGAGTCCTTGGCTGATAAGACTCCAGGATGGGAGTACGACTTGAGACATCTGTTTCAGATTAAAGCTTTTGACTGATAAGACTACAGGGTGAGAAAAACAACAAACTTTGGAGACTCTGGAGCCTTTTGTTGCAGACTTTGTGATAAAAATAATGATGTTTTTAAGAATGTGAACCTCATGGCTTGTTGGAGCCAAGGAGAGGAGGGACTTGTCCTATAAATAATGGAGACTTTGTAAGCCTCAGCGCGCCTTTTCTTTAAGGGTGCCCGACTCTGCAGACTTGACTTGTTAATAAAACTTTGTTTTCCTGAATTTGTCTAGAGCGATTATTGAGAAGCAATTTTCGTTTCTAACACTACCCACTTCACATTCAACAACAAAACCTACAAGTAATTCAATGGAACAGCCATGGGATCACCAATATCAGGATTCTTAGCAGAAACAGTTATGCAGAGACTAGAACGAACAGTCCTCCCGCTATGTCGATGATACCTTTATCATCACAAAATGGAACAAATTAGAAGAAATCTACAATATCATTAACAATATCCTTACTGGCATAAACTGCACCAAAGAGGAAGAGAACAACAACAGACTCCCCTTCCTAGACATCACAGTGGAATGAACAGTCAATGGAGAACTGCAGACCAGCATCTACAGGACAGCAACATACACACACAGACCAGGTACTCAACTACAGGAGCAATCATCCCAATACCCACAAAGGGAGCTGCATCAGGACATTATTTAAATGAGCCACAACATACTGCAGTACCCCGGAACTATGGGCAGCAGAAGAAAAACACCCATACAACCTATTCAAGAACAACGGGTACCCAATAAGCACAGTCTGCCAATTCTTCAACAACAAGCCCAAACAAGAAGACACAACACGCCCAGAGACTCAAGCCACACTACCATACATCAAAAACATTTCGGAGATGACAACCAGACTACTCTGATCCATTGGCATCATGATAGCCCACAAAACTGCCAACACACTGAAACAGCTGTTGATGAACATAAAGGACCCTGTACAAACAGCCTGCACAATGAATGTCATATACAAAATACCCTGCAAGGACTAACAAACACTACATCGGACAGACAGGCAGGAAACTAGTCACCAGGATACATGAGGAGCAACTGGCCACCAAAAGACATGACCAGTTATCACTAGTATACTTATACACAGACAAAGAAGGACACCACTTTGACTGCGACAACACATCCATTCTAGGACAGGCTAAACAAAGACATGCATGGGAATTCCTCGAGGCCTGTTAGTCAAACCAGAACTCCGTTAATAAACACATCGATTTGGACCCCATTTACCAACCTCTCAGAAAAAGAAATGGAAATGATATCACCCACCACAACAGACCATGACACACAAATAGAAAGCTGGACAGAACATCAGCGATTCACCAGAGGCTCATTGATGATGTTACCTAGCATGGTCATGAAACGTCTGAAAACAAACCTTCCAGCTTAGCGAGCAAACTTACAACCTGATCATTTATATATGTTCAACATCATATTTATAAAATCATGCAGGGCATGGATAGGGTAAACAGACAAGGTCTTTTCCCTGGGGTGGGAGAGTCCAGAGCTAGAGGGCAGAGGTTTAGAGTGAGAGGGCAAAGATATAAAAGGGACCTAAGGGGCAACCTTTTCAGAGGGTGGTACGTGTATGGAATAAGCTGCCAGAGGAAGTGGTGGAGGCTGGTACAATTGCAACATTTAAAAGGATTTGGATGGGTATGAATAGGAAGGGTTTGGAGAGATATGGGCCAGGTGCTGGCAGGTGGGACTACATTGGGTTGGGATATCTGGCTGGCATGGACAAGTTGGACTGAAGGGTCTGTTTCTGTGCTGTACATCTCTATGACTTTATGACTCTATCATCTTGTTACTTTTTAAATTTATACTTCAATCCCGTGTGGTTTATTAAACAGATAAAGACAGCTTGCAAAGAGTTGTCATGCTATGCCAATTAATTTGAAATAAATTCCCACGCCTATGAAGTTTCAGCCAAGTATTTAGTCAAAGCTGAGAAATAAACTCGAAAGCAATCGACCAATGCCAACAAGAACTGGAAGGAACCCAGTAGTTATGAAGACGACATTGGGACAAGTTAACAAGAGAATCCAAGTGTAACCCTGAAGAAAAGGAGAATAGTTCAACAGCATCCAAGTGATTTAAAAAAACATTGAAACAAAACATATGGCAAAGGAATGCCAGGTTACAAGGAAGTAACTGACATACAGCACATCTGGATTATCACAGCTGACTTGCTGACTATCCTTGAAAAACTCACATTGATGTGACAGAGGGAGTATACCAGATCAGTGATACATCATCAAGGTGCTTTGAATTATATTAGAAGTTTTCAGATCTCAGGTGTTGCCAGAAGTTGTAGACAATTTGGGGCTTCCGTAGAATCAAGCTTGCTTCTATATCGTTCCCCTCTGTGCTCTTCCAGGTACGGACCCCAATCAGGAGCTGCAGAAATTTTCTGGGAAAGAAAAATTGAAAGGTTTAATCATTTCTGCCTGATTTCTATCCATCATTGAACTTCCACTGACAGAAAATCCAGATCCGAATCTGATCATCCTGCAGTTGGAACTGATATAAAAAAGATAAGGTGTGGAGGGAGGATTGGGCAGTCCCAAAATTTCATAAGAAGATATGATCTCACTCAGGAAATTTCTAACTGTTAGCTTGATGAAAAACTGAGAGGAACATACTGGTAGGCAATAGGAGGGACGAGAGCTTGGATCTTAATATAGAATCTGTAATTACTTTGTGAGAAAACTGATATAATTATTTTTGAAGAATGCCAGAGACATTCATAATAGGTCGTGTGGATAGAATTGATTTGAAGGACTGCCGAGAAATTTCCTGAAAAAAAAAGCTAATTCCAATTCAAGAGAGTAATTTTCATGTTTGTTGACAATCATATTATGATTAATTGCAGTATTCTGAAGTTTTTCTTAATTCTCTCATACAACCAGAGAGGAAATATGAATATATGTCTCATTTACTTCTATAATTTTGTATATCTCAATGTGCATGTACACTTGCATGTACATACATACATGTTAAACACACATATATTTGTGTTGGCATGTTACATGTATGTGTGAGAGAGTAGGGGTGAAGTCTTTCCAAAATTGTACTTAATGCCACTGATGTTACTCTAACCTATCTCCAGCCACACGATGCTATTTATGCCCACTGTGGAGTATCTCAACAACTTCATCGCAAGGTTGCTCCAGGGTCCTAAAGCCCTCGCACAACAACAAGAAATCATTATTTATGGCATCTCTTCAACTTTCCAGTGCTCTCCCATTGAAGATCCAGTTAGAATTGGATAAAACGTTTCGATTAAATTTCAAAGAACAGAAATTGCTGGAGAAACTCAGCAGGTCTGGCAGCATTTGTGGAGAGAAAATAGAGTTAACGTTTCAACTTCAGTGACTCTTCTTCAAAACTGGACTTGAAATGATAACTGTGCCTTCTTTCTACAGATGCTGTCAGACATGTTGAGTTTCTCCAGCCATTTCTGTTTTCGTTTCAGATTTCCAGTATCTCCAGTTTATTATTTCCTTACCTGCCACAAGGTGGAGCCCTCACCTTGGACAAATCTCACTGCAGCCACAATCGGGATCCACATAATACAGAAGATGGTCATACACCAGCCCAGTGCTAATGTCCAGACAGGGTATTCAACAGGTCCATATGTTGGTGGGGTAAATGTTACTGATGACCAGACCAAGATCATCTGTTTAAAATGAAGGCATAAAATCATATCAAAAACAGAATGATTATCTGCACTTCATTTTCTGTTTAAAACATTAAAAGATGTAACATCTCCTTACTGCGAGCAAATTTGGTGAGATTAAAAACCAGCATGTTCCCCACCAGAGCCAGAAGAGCCAATTCCTTTCCCCAATCATCATCTCAATGTTCTTGATGAATCTGTTCAGCCCTGTGAACAAGGAAGCAGAGAGACACCATCAGTCACTTTGTCCTGTCTTCAAGGCAGTTTGTTAATTGTCAAAGTTCATCTTGTTCAGGGCAGCACTAATGAACAGGTTAAACCAGAGAAGGGATCACTCTGGGTTTCAAACAGGATGAGCAGAGTTTTCCCTGTCACCAATCTGGAGAAAGTGAGGACTGCAGATGCTGGAGATCAGAGTCAAGAGTGTGGTGCTGGAAAAGCACAGCAGGCCAGGCAGCATCTGAGGAGCAGAAAAAATTGACGTTTCGGGCAAAAGCCTTTCATCAGGAATTAATGAAGGGCTTCCTGATGAAGAGCTTATGTCTGAAACGTCGATTCTCCTCCTTGGATGCTGCCTGACCTGTTGTGTTTTTCCAGCACCACACTCTCGACCCTGTCACCAATCTGATTACCTCTGAAATTTGTCCACAAGTCCCACAAAATTGGTACTTACTCAAGAAGAGGCTCTGGTTTCTGATCTTTGTTGAGATTGACAGGCCACTGATATCAGAACAGGGGCATGATGGACGACAAACTGAGTCCATTGTCCTAATTTGAAGAAAAGCAAAAGGGCCCTCGGCCATCTTACAAAACCCTGCAGACAACTGAAGCAGAACCTGCCTGTTGGTTCATTTGCCTTGATAGGGATTGATAATTGTCTCATTTCATTCCATTTGGGTTGTACAACATTCCTATCAGCAACCAGCTGGAAAATGGCTGTCGCCAAACTGACCCCAATGACAACTCAGTCAGACCAAGCAGGCTAGACCAGTAAAAGATGGGCAGAAAGCACTGCCTGTCTCATTTATTTTTTGAAACACAGATTCTACTAACCATAGATCCAGTTTAAAGTAATCAGTTCCAACAGAGCAGTTGCTTGAAGTCCCCATCCAGCACAGAAATGATCAATTCAATTGATCCAGTAGATCCCAGCCTGGATTAAGAAAGAAATATTTGAAAATGAGTTGAATGTGAAAACAAAAACAATACACTTCATCCAAAATAAGCAATGCCTGGGACACTAAGGTTAGGAAATTCCCATTAAAAAGAGTGGTGGAACGGAGTTTCATGGCGTCAGGGTTTGGAGTAAGTTATTTTGCGCAATGTTCCACTTCTCAGGATATCTATAACCAATCCCTACAAGGTGGAAGCAGGCCATTTGGCCCATCAAGTCTGCACCGACCCTCTGAAGAGCAATCCACCCAGACCCACACCCCCACCCTATGCCTGTAACCCTGCATTCCTCATGGCTAATCCATCTAGCCTGCACATCCCTAGATCCTGTGGGTAATTTAGCATTACCAATCTATCTAACTTGCACATCTTTGGACTGAGGAAGGAAACTGGAGCATCCGAAGGAATCCAGTGCAGACACAGGAAGAGCCTTAGAAGAGTAAAAAGAAAGTAGGAGTATACTTAAGAGGGCAATCAGGAGGGCAAAAAGGGGACATGAGATAGCTTTGGCAAATAGAATTAAGGAGAATTCAAAGGGTTTTTACACATATATTAAGGACAAAAGGGTAACTAGGGAGAGAATAGGGCCCCTCAAAGATCAGCAAGGCAGTCTTTGTGTGGAGCCACAGAAAATTGGGGAGATACTAAATGGATATTTTGCATCGGTATTTACTGTGAAAAAGGATGTGGAAGATATAGACTGTACGGAAATAGATGGTGACATCTTGCAAAATGTCCAGATTACAGAGGAGGAAGTGCTGGATGTCTTGAAACAGTTAAGGGTGGATAAATCCCCAGGACCTGATCAGGTGTACCCGAGAACTCTGTGGGAAGCTAGAGAAGTGATTGCTGGGCCTCTTGCTGAGATATTTGTATCATCGATAGTCACAGGTGAGGTGCCGGAAGACTGGAGGTTGGCAGACGTGGTGCCACTGTTTAAGAAGGGCGGTAAAGACAAGCCAGGGAACGATAGACCAGTGAACCTGACCTCGGTGGTAGTCAAGTTGTTGGAGGGAATCCTGAGGGACAGGATGTACATGTATTTGGAAAGGCAAGGACTGATTCGGGATAGTCAACATGGCTTTGTGCATGGGAAATCATGTCTCACAAACTTAATCGAGTTTTTTTGAAGAAGTAACAAAGAAGATTGATGAGGGCAGAGCAGTAGATGTGATCTATATGGACTTCAGTAAGGCGTTTGACAAGGTTCCCCATGCGAGACTGATTAGCCAAGTTAGATCTAATGGAATACAGGGAGAACTAGCCATTTGGATACAGAACTGGCTCAAAGGTAGAAGACAGAGGGTGGTGGTGGAGGGTTGTTTTTCAGACTGGAGGCCTGTGACCAGTGGAGTGCCACAAGGATCGGTGCTGAGTCCTCTACTTTTTGTCATTTACATAAATGATTTGGATGCGAGCATAAAAGGTACAGTTAGTAAGTTTGCAGATGACACCAAAATTGGAGGTGTAGTGGACAGTGAAGAGGGTTACCTGATTACAACAGGATCTGGACCAGATGGGCCAATGGGCTGAGAAGTGGTAGATGGAGTTTAATTCAGATAAATGCGAGGTGCTGCATTTTGGGAAAGCAGGACTTATACATTAAATTGTAAGGTCCTAGGGAGTGTTGCTGAACAAAGAGACCTTGGAGTGCAGGTTCATAGTTCCTTGAAAGTGGAGTCGCAGGTAGATAGGATAGTGAGGAAGGCGTTTGGTATGCTTTCCTTTATTGGTCAGAGTAGTGAGTACAGGAATTGAGAGGTCATGTTGCGGTTGTACAGGACATTGGTTAGGTCACTGTTGGAATATTGCATGCAATTCTGGTCTCCTTCCTCACGGAAAGATGTTGTGAAACTTGAAAGGGTTCAGAAAAGATTTACAAGGATATTGCCAGGGTCGGAGGATCTAAGCTAGAGGGAGAGGCTGAACAGAGGCTGGGGCTGTTTTCCATGGAACGTCGGAGGCTGAGGGGAGACCTTATAGAGGTTTACAAAATAATAAGGGGCATGGATAGGATAAATAGATAAAGTCTTTTCCCTGGGGTCGGGGAGTCCGAGAGGGCATAGGTTTAGGGTGAGAGGGGAAAGATATAAAAGAAACCTAAGGGGCAACGTTTTCACACAGAGGATGGTACAGTATGGAATGAGCTGCCAGAGGAAGTGGTGGAGGCTGGTACAATTGCAACATTTAAGAGGCATTTGAATGGGTATATGAATAGGAAGGGTTTGGAGGGATATGGGCCGGGTGCTGGCAGGTGGGACTGGATTGGGTTGGAATATCTGGTCGGCATGGACGGGTTGGACCGAAGGTTCTGTTTCCATGCTGTACATCTCTATGACTCTATGAGAATGTGCAAACCCCACACAGACAGTCACCCCAGGCTGGAATCAAACCCGACTCCTTGGCACGGTGAGGCAGCAGTGCGAACCATTAAGTCACCTTGTTTCACTCAGTGAATCTGGCAGCGAGTGAGATGGAAGTGCTCACCACTGCTGTGATGTTCCAGCTTCCAAACCTCTGGCGCCATATTTAAAGGCCAGCTGGATTCTGAAAGCCGAGAATAATGCCTCATAGTGTCAAGCTAACCCCTAAATATAGTGCAGAAGGAAGCCAAGCTCAGTCCTCACTTCCTAGGAAAGAATCTTGAGATTCCCGTGGATAAAAATCAGCTCCTGAGTGGGGTCCGTACCTGGAAGAGCACAGAATGGACCAAAGGAACAGACCATTCCACCAGTCCCTGCCAGGCCAGACCCAGATAGCAGCAGGAGTGAGAGCTGTGGTCTGTGTAAAATGGGATGCCTGATAGTGTGCAAAAAAAGGTCAATCATCTTCTGCACTCTGCTCATGGAGACAGGAGAAAGGAAAATGCTGCAATAAATCACCAATTTTATTTTATTTTAATTTGTTTGTGAATGTTGTCATCACAGGCTGGGTCAGCATTGATTGCCCATCCTTGATTGTTCTGGAAAAAGATGCTGAGCCCTTTCAAATCAGTGGAGTCTTGGACTGTGGAAGAAAGTGTTATTAGGGAGGGAGTTCCAGGACCGTGAGCCAGTAACACTAAAGGAAAGCGAATACAATTCCATGTCAGGATGGACAAAGTTAAAAATCACACAACACCAGGTTATAGTCCAACAGGTTTAATTGGAAGCACACTAGCTTTCGGAGCGCCATTCCTTCATCAGGTAATAGTGGAGGACACAATTCTCAGGCACAGAATTTATAGCAAAACATTACAGTGTGATGTAACTGAAATTATACATTGAAAAATACCTTGATTGTCTGTTGAGTCTTTCATCTGTTCAAATACCATGATGGTTTCACTTCTTTCATGTGTAAATCACAAAACCTTTTTTTTAAAAGTTGTATTCTCAGGTTAGCTGTAACAATGGGCGTTAGCCAGACAATATGTTGAAGGTATTAGCCCCCTGTGTTCTCTGTCTATGCCAAGATGTTTAGTTTGATTCTAATCTAAAAAGTGAGAAAACTGAGTTTTACATGAATTCATGCAGTTTTTGAGCTCAGAGTTTTACATGGATTCATGCAGTTTTTGAGCAAAGTACAATGTAACCCTGCAAGTACAAATTCACCCCACAAAATATATGTGTGCATGTGGGTCTTTGTCTGTCTGTGTGTGCATGTCTGGGGTGGGGGGTTGTGAGTGTCTGTGAGAGAGAATGTCTATGTGTGTGCATGAGTGTAGAGTGGTTAAAGTCTCTGAGAGGTTGCCTGTGTGGGTATGGGAGTGTGTGTGTCTGTAAGGGTGTGCGTGAGTGTCTGTGTACGTGTCTGTGTATATGTGTGTCCGTGTGTGTGTGTGAGAGTGCGTGTGTATATAGGAGTGCTTGTGTGTGTAGGAGTGTCTGTGCATGTGTGTAGTGCAATGGTGGTCACCTGTAATGTGACATGAACCCAAGGTCCCGCTTGAGGTCACTCAACCAGGACCTTGGGTTGATGTCACATTACAGGTGACCACCATTGCACTATGCACACACACTCTCTCTCTCTCTCTCTCTCACACACACACCTATATGCACACAGACACTCACATACACCCCTACACCCACACAGGCATCCTCTCAGAGACTTAGACCACTCTATACTCATGCACACACATGTACACTCTCTCTCACAGACACCACAATACCCCCCACCCCAGACATGCAAACACAGACAAAGACCCACATGCATACATATATTTTGTGGGGTGAATTTGTACTTGCAGAGTTACATTGTACTTTGCTCAAAAACTGCATGAATTCATGTAAAACTCTGTTTTCTCACATTTTAGATTAGAATCAATCTAAACATCATGGCATAGACAGAGAACACAGGGGGCTACCACCTTCAACATATTGTCTGGCTAACGCCCATTGTTAGAGCTAACCTGAGAATGCAACTTTACAAAAAAAGGTTTTGTGATTTACACATGAAAGAAGTGAAACTGTCATGGTATTTGAACAGATGAAAGACTCAACAGACAATCAAGGTATTTTTCAATGTATAATTTCAGTTACATCACACTGTAATGTTTTGCCATAAATTCTGTGCCTTAGAATTGTGTCCTCCACTATCACCTGATGAGGGAGCGGCGCTCCGAAAGCTAGTGTGCTTCCAATTAAACCTGTTGGACTATAACTTGGTGTTGTGTGATTTTTAACTTTGTACACCCCAGTCCAACACCGGCATCTCCAAATCATGTCAAGATGGTGTGGGCCTTTCAGGGGAACTTGCAGCTGCTGCTGCTGCATTTTCTGCCCTTGTCATTCTAGGTGGCGGAAGTCACGGATTTGGAAGGAGAAGGTCTCAAATTACACTGTTCCTCAGCATGACTGTTTCAATGTCTCTGAGCAGTGTGATTGCCCTCTGGAGCAAATGTTCAGGTAGCTTTCCCGTCCCTAATGCAGTTTGGACGCCAGCCCATTAACTAGGATCTGAAGTTCCATGAGCTGTAAATATTAGCTAAAAAAAACCCTTGGTATCCAGCATTTTCCACATACTGAAGCAACAACACATCACCCATCCCTTCCATCACCACTCCATTTTAGTTAAGTTATTAATTCATCACCATAGAATCCACCACTTTTGGAAATAAAGCACCAGTATCAATCTCATTCCCAGCTATTTTTCAGGAACTTTTAAAAAGATCTAGAGACCTAAACTCAAATGGAAGACCTTTTTGTTGACTTTAACAATACCATAAGACAGCGGAGCATAAATTAGGCCATTCAGCCCATCGAGTCTCTCCACCATTCAATCATGGCTGATTTTCCCTCTTTCTCCCCGTAACCTTTGATCCCCTTGGCAATCAAGAACTTATCTATCTCTGTTTTAAATATACTCAATGACCTGGCCTCCACAGCCTTCTGTGGCAATGAATTCAATAGATTCACAACTCTCTGGCTAAAGAAGTTTCTCCCAATCTCTGTTCTAAATGGTCTTCCCTTTACTCTAAAGCTGTGCCCTCAGGTCCTTCTCTCTCCTGCCAATGGAAACATCTTCCCAACATCTACTCTGTCCATGTCTTTCAGTATTCTGTAAGTTTCAATCAGATTCCCCGTCATCTTTCTAAACTCCATCGATTATAGACCCAGGGTCCTCAATCATTCCTCATCTGTTAAGCTTTTCATTCCTGGGATCATTCTCATGAATCTCCTGTGGACTCGGTCCAGGGCCGATACATCCTTCCTGAGGTACGGGCCCCAAATTTGCTCACAATATTCTAAATGTGATCTGATTAGAGTCTTAGAGAGCCTCAGGAGTGTATCCCTGCTTTTATATTCTAGTCCTCTCGAGATGAATGACAACATTACATTTGCCTTCCTAACGACTGACTCAACCTGCAAGCTTTACCTCAAGAAAAACCTGGACTAGGACTCCCAAGTCCTTTTGCATTTCAGACTTCTGGATTTTCTCCAATTTAAAAAGTAGTCCATGCCTCTATTCTTCGTACCAAAGCGCATGACCTTACAGTTTTCCACATTATATCTCATTTGCCATTTCTTTGCTCATTCTCCTAACCTGTCTAAATTTTTCTGCAGCGTCCCTGCCTCAATACTACCTGCCCCTCCATCTATCTGTGTATCATCTGCAAACGTAGCCAGAATGCCCTCACTTCCTTCATCCAGATCATTAATGCAAAAAGTGAAAAATTATGGTCCCAACACTGCCCCTTGTGGAATGCCACTAGTCACTGGCTTCCAGCCTGAGAAGGACCATTTTATCCTCACTCTCTGCCTTCTGCCAGACAGCCAATCGTCTATCCATGCTATCAGCTTGTGTCTAACACCATGGGCCCTTATCTGACTCAGCAGCTGCATGCGCAGCACCTTATCAAATGCTTCTGGAAGTCCAGATAAATAATATCCATTGGCTCTCCTTAGTGTAACCTGATTGTGACCTCCTCAAAGTATTCAAGCAGATTCGTAAGGCATGACCTTCCTTGATGAAACTATACTAACTTTGCCCTATTTTACCATGCACTTCTAAATATTCAGAAATCTCAACATTCAAAACGGACTCCAAAATCTTACCAATGACTGAGGTACAGCTTATCAGCTAATTATCTTATAATTTCCCATTGTTTGCCTTACTCTTTCTTAAACTGGAGGAGACGTGGGGTGGTGATTAGCAATTAATTAGTAATTTTCCAGTCCTCTAGGATCCTCCCTGACTCCACTGATACCTGAAAGATTACTCCTAAAGCCACCACTATCTCTTCAGCTCTCTCCTTCAGAGCTCTAGGGTGTAGCCCATCTGGCTCAAGTAATTTATCCACTTTCAGGTCTTTCAATTTTTCTAGTACCTTCGCCTTGGTGATGCCACAGTACTCATCTCTGCTACCCCAACTCCAATGAAGTTTTGGGATATTACTCATGTCTTCCACCTTAAAGTACTTATTCAGTTCCTCAGCCATTATTTTGTTCCCCAACACTACCAATGACTAAAAATGATCATCAATCCGACACACCAATTCGCTTTCCCCCATTCTTTTATTACGGTGTTCTGCCTCTGCTCTTACTACAGGTAGGCCTCTTGATCTGTGTCTTTTATTTTCTGCCATTAATCACTCACTCTTCAGGCTTTAAATCTCATAGTAGACCTTACTTCAAGCTGCTCTGTCCCCCTTTGTACTATATTCCCACTTTGATTCACATTCCCAGTGAACTCACTCAGCCATTGTCTCACTCAGAATCACAGAGATATACAGCACGGAAACAGATCCTTCGGTCCAACTTGTCCAAGCTGACCAGATATCCTAAACCGAACTAGTCCCATTTGCCAGCATTTGGCCCATATCTCTCCAAACCCTTCCTATTCAAATACCGAGATGTCTTTGAAATCAGGTGAAGTCTTCACTCAAACTGATCATGCTGCTTACTGCACAACTAAAGTCACCGGATACTGCAAAGGCTAGGGGCTCTGGCAATATTCCAGTGGAAATAGTGAAGATTTGTGCTTCAGAACTTGCTGCTCCCCTAGCCAAGCTCTTCCAGTACAGTTACAACACTGACATTTACCCGACAATGAGGAAAACTGCCCAGATATGTCCTGTACATGAAAAGCAGGACAAATTCAACCCAGCCAATTTCTGCCCCATCGGTCTACTCTCAATCATCTGTAAAGTGATGGAAGGTTTTATGAATAGTGCTATCAAGCAGTAGCTGCTCAGCAATAAACTGCTCAGTGGCGCCAGGTCTGGATTTTGCCAGGGCTACTCAGCTGTTGACCCCATTGTTCAAGCCTTGGTTCAAACATGGACAAAGAGCTGAATTCTAGATGTTTGGTGAGAGTGATAGTCCTTTGAGCAAATGTGGCATCAAGGAGTTCAAACAAAACTGGAATCAATGAGTATTGGGGGTAAATTCTCCACTGGTTGGAGTCATATCACAGAATCACTACAGTGTGGAAACAGCCCATTTGGCCCGACAAGTCCACACCAAGCCACTGAAGAGTAACTCACCCTGACACATTCCCATTCCATATATTTACCCCTGACTAATGCACCTAACCACAGATTCCAGAACACTATGGGCAATTTAGCATGCCCAACTCACCTAACCTGCACATCTTTAGATTGTGGGAGGAAACCGGAGCACCTGGCAGAAACCCATGCAGACATGAGGAGAATGTGCAAACTCCACACAGACCGTCGCCCGAGGCTGGAATCCAACCCAAGTCCTTGGTGCTGTGAGGCAGCAGTGCTAAGTACTGAGCCACCATGCCACTCCACGGCATAGAAGTTGATGATTATAGATGCTGGAGCTCATTCATCTCAGCTCCAGGACATCTCTGCAGGATTCCCTGGAGGTAATGTCCTAGACCCAACCAACTTCAGCTGCTTTATCAATGACCTTCCTTCCATGATAAAGTCAGAAGTGGGAATGTTCACCAATTATTGAATAACATTCAGCACCAGTCGTGACTCCTCAGATACTGAAACAGTCCCTGTTCAAGTGCAGCAAGATTTGGACAACATCCAGGCTATTTAGTATTTGTGCTACACAAATGTCAGATAATGACCATCTCCAACAACAGAGAATCTAACCACCACTACACGATATTTAATGGCATTACCATAATTAAATCCACCACTATCAATATCCCAGGGGTTACCATTGACCAGAAAATGAATTGAACTGGCAACTTAAATAATGTCACTGCAATAACAGGTCAGAGATTAGCAATCTTGCTGCAAGTAACTCAGCTTCACTTCCCCTAAAGCCTATCCACCAACAATGACAATAAATCAGGATTGTGATGGAACACTCTGCACTCTTCTGGAAGAGTGCAGTTCTTACAACATTCAAGAAGCTTGACACCATCCAGGACAGTGCAGTCCTCTTGACTGGTACCACATCTTCACTCTCTCCACCAGTGATGCTCAGTAGTAGCAATGTGTACCATCTACAAGGTGCATGGCAGAACTTGTCAAAGATCCTTAGACAGCATCTTCCAAACCCATAGCCAGTCCCAAGGACAAAGGCAGCAGGTAGATGGAAACAACACCAACTGCAAATTGTCCTCCAATCCATTAACCATCCTGACTTGGAAATATGTCACTGTTTCTTCAGTGTCAGCTGATCAAACACTTGAATGCTGTCCCTAACAGCATTGTGGGTCACTCTACACTTCATGAAAGGCATCAATCTATGATAGCTGCATGTGAAATCAAAGCTAAAATACCGAAAGATGGCATACTGTGTCACACATGGGACACTGAGGAGATACATCAGCTGCAGCATTTCAAGAAGGTAGCTCAACATCACCTTCTCAAGGACAACTAGGGATGGTCAATAATTGCTGGCCTAGCTAGTGGCGTTCTTCGAATGGATAAAAAGAAAATTTCTTCTCCCCTGAAGGCTATTAACCTCTGGCATTAACTATCCCCAGAAAGTAGTGTAACCTGAGTCACTGAGTATACCGAAGGCTAAATTAGGTTGAATTATAACACTGAAAGAACACCAGAGTTACAAAGGGCAGGCCGTAAAGTTGAAAGCAGGCCATGATTACATCATCCGTAATTTTATTGAATAGTAGAACAGGATAGATGGGTTTGAATGGCCCAATGCAGCTCTTTTTAAAATATTCTTAGTATATTGCCCTTCCGTCATTGTTACTGGATCAATATTCTGAAATTTTGTGGCAATCTGTAGCACTCTGGAGGCACCTCCACCATGAGGACTGCAAAGTTTCAGCTCATTGCTATCTTTTTAAGGACACTTAGAGTTGAGTTTTAGTTCTTTACCCAGGCTCTGTATTGAATAAGAATCATCAGCCTCTAACAGCACTTCATAACATTGAAGTGGGTGGAGAAAAGAAGAGGACAAAAATACAAGGGCTTCACTTCATGAAAGGCATCAATCTAATGATAGCTGCATGTGAAATCAAAGCTAAAATTCTGAAAGATGACATACCTGTGTCACACATGGTACACTGAGGAGATACATCACCAAGCATACCCCAGCTGTCACAGAAAGACGCTTTGATCACAGAAATGTAGGGAACTGTCCAGCAATGAGGTTATAATAGCTTCTGGTGAAATTCACAGTCAAATAATTAATCAACTTTGTGATCCCAGGGAACAAATGTCCCCTCCCTCTCACCCAATAACTCCATAACTCCCCAGACCAAAGAACAGGTAGGACTGTTGTAGATTAGATTAGATTCGATTACATTACAGTGTGGAAACAGGCCCTTCGGCCCAACAAGTCCACACCGACCCGCCGAAGCATAACCCACCCATACCCCTACATTTACTCCTTACCTAACACTATGGGCAATTTAGCATGGCCAATTCACCTGACCTGCACATCTTTGAACTGTGGGAGGAAACCGGAGCACCCGGAGGAAACCCACGCAGACAAGGGGAGAATGTGCAAACTCCACACAGTCAATCGCCTGAGGTGGGAATTGAACCCGGGTCTCTGGCGCTGTGAGGCAACAGTGCTAACCACTGTGCCACCGTGCAGCCCATGTAATCTGGCATAATTCCAGACCTGACAGAGATGTACTTTAAACTATTTACATGATATGTGCTATTCAGTATAAAGGTACCCACTTCGTCCTCAGCTACTATGTCATGAAGTCAGTGTAGTGAAGGTAGTGTGTTCAGTCAATGAGTTATGTGCATATAACCCACAGTAATATCCATAAGTACAAAATCTGGGTCATGTATGTAACTTTGGAATTGTAGGCTTATAAACAGATAGCATTGTTAATGAATTTCAAGACATCTGTCTCAACAAGAACCTGTTTCTCTGGGGTATGTGACAAAACAAAACTGCAGAGGCTGGGATCAATGTAGACAAACAGGAGGCTGGAGGAACACAGCAAGCCAGGCAGCATCAGGAGGTGGAGAAATCGATATTTCAGGTTGAGACCCTTCATCAGGATGGGGGAGAGGAAAGGGATCTCGGAAATAAATAGAGGGAGGGGAGTGGGGAAAGGTATGTGGGATAGGGATAGGTGGATTCAGGTAGGGGGAGTATTGTGATAGGTCAGTGGGAAGGGTGGAGTGGATAGGTGGGAAGGAAGATGGATAGGCAAGATCAGATCAAGGAGACGGGGAGGAGAGTAAGGGCTGGACATAGGGTAACGTTGGGGGTGGGGAGATAGAGAAGTTAATAGAATGGAAGGGAGGAAGCAGGGCTAGAAAGGGAGCCAAGGGGTAGTAGATATAAACTTAGAGACAAAAAAATGAAAATTAGGTATAAACTTGGTTATAGACAAAAAAATGAAAGTTTGGTATAAACTTGGTTAGAGACAACCTCATCCCCGTCTCCTTGACCTGACCTTGCCTGTCCATCTTCCTTCTGTCCATCCACTCTACCCTTCCCACTGACCTATCACAATACTCCCCTATCTGCATCCACCTATCACTATCCCGCCTACCTTTCCCCCAGCCCCACTCCCCTCCCTCTATTTATTTCTGAGCTTGCTTCCCCCTCCCCCATCCTGATGAAGGTTCTCAACCTGAAATGTCGACTCTCCACCTCCTGATGCAGCCTGGCTTGCTGTGCTCCTCCAGCCTCCTGTCTGTCTTCGCTGTAGTATGTGTTATGTGGACAAATATGTACAAAGTTTCAAAGCACATTAATGGTAAAAATACCATCAGCTCCCGATGTGGCATTTAAATCTGGAGCCTGTGGCACAGCGATAGGTTTATTACCCACTGCACCATAAGTCTGTCAGCAACAATCACTAACCAGTGTTTCTCACACAGGGCTGGAAGACAAAAATTACTTCAATACAATACTGCAGAAGGGCTGCACTTTTGGAAATGCCATTCTCAGATGTGATATCAAAATTGAGTCCACATTTGCCCGTTTGGGTGAATGTTTTGGAAGGAGGACAGGGTAGATGTAAGTCAATCAACATGAAAAAAAATACATCATCTGGTCTTTTTCCATATTGCTGCTGGGTTTTGCAGTTTTTGAGTTAGCCACCATATTTCCTACATTACACCAATGCTGTTTCCTACATTACAGTTCACAGGCATTTCAATGCCTTGCGATATCCAGTAGTTATGATAAATGCAAGATCTTGGTTCTTCCACCGGCCTAGAACTGTTTTTGCCTCTGAGCTTATTTGTAAATGTGCAAACAGCCAGTAAAGTACGTACTGAATTGGCATACTCCAGGAGAGAAGTGAGACACCTTCCATATCAGTGAATCTTGTATATGAAGCTTCAGAATCTGGGTCTGAAATAGATATAACCCCAGTTGAGGTTATATTAAGCTTATTACAAGTCCCTTTTATAAATGTTGACAGTGACTCCCTGGGAATGTGCCATTTTGCTGTAAGCAGCATCCTTAGCTGGGCCAAACTCCCCTAGTCCTAATACTAACCCTGTGTAATATGTGCAGCATTGGGTTCCTGTGCAGACTCAAGGGCTAGACTGCAATAGCTCCCTTTTAATCAAAGTGGAAAGGAAGTAAAGTAATATTGTTCTTACCTACAGCTACAAATTGACTGCTGAGTCCTAGAGTGATCAGCATGAAGAAAAATAACGTGGCCCATAAAGGTGCCCATGGCAACTATGCATGGGCCTATGGGTAGGCAATGAAAGCCAAACCGAAACGTAGATACAATTGAAATGGTCAACTAATTGTACTTAAAACAGTAATTCACAAACTGTTTCATTTCTTTTTAATTTAACACTCAATAATTAATGAAGACATTTTTTTTGTTGAAATGTATCACATTTTGTGCAGTAATGGATCTGAGACTTTGTGGCTCTCTTCCATCATGTTGAAACATTCAGTTGTTTGGTATTCCAATCCTGTTCACCAGTCTCTAATCTCAGCAACAAAGCCGTCCAGTTTCTGCTGAGAGTTGTGTGGCTTTGACTCTTGAAATATCATGTGCCTTTGCTTCTGAGTTTTATCCTTCTCCTCCACTTCAGTTTCTTCACCACATCTTCTCACTGGCCTCCCTTCCGCTCTGCTTCCCATGTGTGTCAACACTTCTATGCACTGTTCGCATGATCACTCACCCATCTCTCACCCCGATTTGTCAAATCCTTTCAATGTTTGTTCCATTTGGATCCCCCACTCTTTCCCCTTCTTTTCATATTTTCCACATTTTCTCTCTTCCTTCCTGTCTATTCCATTTTCTCATTCTTCCCATCTCCTTCCTAGTTGTTCTTTCCCTCCTTAATACAATGGAATTGACTCCAAAATCTGTGAACAGAGTGGATATGAGAAAAGAAAACAGCATCTTGGAATCCCTACAAGGAACAAAGTATCATTGTTCCTTGACAGAAGTTTCACCTCAGCGATACAGAAATTAAATACGGAATCTAAAAGAGACTGAAATCTGAAGATTTTTGTCTTGCTCGCATCAGGACTGTAATGCAAGAAACCAAAGTTGGTTAGGGAACTTCGTTTTTATACAACATGAGAAAATATTACTGTTTGGTTGGCCAATGTGTAGCATAGAGATACACCAGAAACCGTTAACTGCTAATCAAGCAGGTAGACTCTAATTGTTCAAGTCGGTACCATGCAAAATGGTCTTGTAGGGAATGCATGGAATATTAAACTGACATATGTGACCCTCCTTTACATTGCCAAATGGAATATAGCCACACATTGTAACTTTTCCAGTGAGGAAAGGGTCATGGAGACTGCTAATCTCTGCAGTACTCCCCCTGATGATACCATAATCAGTTTATCTGCCTGGTTCAAGTATTTCCAGCTAAGATTGACAGTCGATTTTCCTGCTCCTTGAATGCTGCCTGACCTGCTGTGCTTTTCCAGCACCACACTCTCAACTCTAATCTCCAGCATCTGCAGTCCTCACTTTTGCCTCACATCTCAATGAGTCAGGGTAGTTTGGGAATGTAGTTATACCTGTCATAGAGTCATAGAGATGTAAAGCATGGAAAAAGACCTTCAGTCCAACTCGTCCATGCTGACCAGATATCCAAACCCAATCCAGTCCCACCTGCCAGCACCCAGCCCATATCCCTCCAAACCCTTCCTATTCATATACCCATCCAAATGCCTCTTAAATGTTGCAATTGCACCAGCCTCCGCCACTTCCTCTGGCAGCTCATTCCATACACGTACCACCCTCTGCGTGAAAACGTTGCCCCTTAGGTCTCTTTTATATCTTTCCCCTCTCACCCTAAACCTAGGTCCTCTAGTTCTGGACTCCCCTGACCCCAGGGAAAAGACTTTGTCTATTTATCCTATCCATGCCCCTCATAATTTTGTAAACCTCTAAAGATCACCCCTCAGCCTCTGACCCTCCAGGGAAAACAGCCCCAGCCTCTGTTCAGCCTCTCCCTGTAGCTCAGATCCTCCAACCCTGGCAACATCCTTGTAAATCTTTTCTGAACCCTTTCAAGTTTCACAACATCCTTCTGATAGGAAGGAGACCAGAATTGCATGCCATATTCCAACAGTGGCTTAACCAATGTCCTGTACAGCCGCAACATGACCTCCCAACCCCTATATTCAATACTCTGACCAATAAAAGAAAGCATACCAAACACCGCCTTCACTATTCTATCTACCTGCTACTCCTCTTTCAAAGAGTTATGAACCTGCACTCCAAGGTCTCTTTGTTCAGCAACACTCCCTCGGACCTTACCATTAAGTGTATAAGTCCTGCTAAGATTCGCTTTCCCAAACTGCAGCACCTCGCATTTATCTGAATTAAACTCCATCTGCCACTTCTCAGCCCATTGGTCCATCTGGTCCAAATCCTGTTGTAATCTGAGGTAACCCTCTTCGCTGTCAACTACACCTCCAATTTTGGTGTCATCTGCAAACTTACTAACTGTACCTCTTATGCTCGCATCCAAATCATTTATGTAAATGATAAAAAGTAGAGGACCCAGCACTGATCCTTGTGGCACTCCAGTGGTCACAGGGCTCCAGTCTGAAAAACAACCCTCCACCACCACCCTGTGTCTTCTACCTTTGAGCCAGTTCGGTATCCAAATGGCTAGTTCTCCCTGTATTCCATGAGTTCTAACTTTGATAACCAGTCTCCCATTGGGAACCTTGTTGAGCACCTTACTGAAGTCCATATAGATCACATCTACCGCTCTGCCCTCATCAATCAAGTTTGTGAGACATGATTTCCCAGGCTCAAAGCCATGTTGACAATTCCTAATCAGTCCTTGCCTTTCTAAATACATGTGCATCCTGTCCCTCAGGATTCCCTCCAACAACTTGCCCACCACCGAGGTCAGACTCATTGGTCTGCAGTTCCTAGGCTTGTCCTTACCACTCTTCTTAAACAGTGGCACCATGTTAGCCAACCTCCAGTCTTCTGACACCTCACCTGTGACTATTGATGATACAAATATCTCAGCAAGAGGCCCAGCAATCATTTCTCTAGCTTCCCACAGAGTTCTCGGGTACACCTGATCAGGTCCTGGGGATTCATCCACCTTTATGCATTTCAAGAGATCCAGCACTTGTGTTTGATTTAGAAGCATAGATTATTAAAATCCCTACAGTGCTGAAAGAGGCAATTCGGCCCATTAGGTCTACACCAGCCTCGAAAGAGCATCCAACCAGACCCATGCCCACTACTCTATCCTTATAACCCTGCATTTCCCATGACTAGCCCACCTAGTCTGCACATCCCTGGACACTCTGGACAGTTTAGCATGGCCAATCCACCTAACCTGCATGTCTTTGGACTGTGGAAGGAAACCAGAGCACAGAGGAAACTCACACAGACACACGGAGAATGTACAAACTCCACACAGACTAAAAGGTTACTCAAAGCTCGAATCAAATCTGAGTCCCTGGTGCAGTGAGGCAGTGGTGATAACCACTGAGCCACCTTCCCTCAGAGTCAACTATTGGAACATGTTTACTCTGCCCAACTTGTTGGGTAAGTATTCGGCTAAGAATCATTGAACCGAGTGACGTTTCTCACTCAGCTCAGAATCTGAGATATTGCAAAGACTGACAATATGATGGGCAATTCATCAATTCCTTATCACCATCCCACATACATCTGACAATGCAATGGCTAGAAGATTTGTCCATTATGAGCACTTTGAATGATAGCTTTGCTGGCTTCTTCAGACTGCACAGAACAATTGCTGCAGCAGATCTGACAGAAACTCATGTCAGAAGTCCCTCAATGTGCAGACAGCTTGCTATTCCTGCCTAAAGATCCTGTTGCATCACTTTCTTCAGTCAAAGATCAATAATAACAAAATATGTTCCTGGCTGGGAGCCCAGTGAATGGGTAGATGAATAGTAAAAGCCTCTAATGTTTGATGACACGCGTTCATGTTACAGTACAACCAGTTGCAAGGAGTCATCAGCCTTAGATGTCTATACTTTCCCCAATAGAAGTGAGCACTGTACCTCTGGGAGTCCTGCTGCATGTTTCATCTGCTCCCCACCAACTGAAGCAGTCTGCCCACAGCAGGGGAGATTGGAAGGAAGCAAACAGATAGTCCAGAGTGCAACCAATGATGTCACTGTATGTCTATAATGGTACTGAACAGGACCATCATAATTCCCACACTTTGAATTTGAAATAGAAGCAGGAATACTGATTAGAAACAATTTACAATTGAATTGATTTAGTGTAAATGTATTCCGCTAGTCAGCAAAACCAACTGTGTTTAGTTGCAATTAGTTATTCGAAGTATTCCTGGGGCATCTCCATGTTGCTTTTAAATTATTTCCGAGATCAAGAACATTGGCAAGCACTTTAATACAATGAATAAAATCTGTAATTATTAATTTTAAAATAAGAAAGCTTCATTTATATCTTAGTAAGAAATCAGACTTCTTAGGAAAACATATGAAGAATATGACAACTTAGAAAACAGGAACACAAGTAGACCATTCATTCCCTCAGTTCTGCTCCATGAAACGAGATCATGGCTGATCTTCAATTTTAACATAATTTGCCTGATCTACTTCCATATCAATGATGTTTTAAACATACAATTCTAACAATTTCAGTATTGAATGTATTCAACGACTCAGTCTCTGTCGCCCTCTAAAGCACAGAATTGCAAAGATTCATCACCTTGTGAGTGAAGAAATTCCTCCTTATCTCAGTCCAAAGTCAGAGTGACTATGAACCCATTATCAATTGTAAAGACCCATCTCATTCATGAATGTCTTATAGGGGAGGAAATGGCCATCTTTCCCTGGCCTGATCTACATGGGAAACCCTACCCACAGCAATGTGGTTGACTCTAAACTGCCCTCTGACCAATTCAGCATGGACAATAAATGCAGGCCCAGCCAGCAACACCTACATCCCATGAATGAATTAAAAGAAAAAAAACTGATTTCCTTATTACTTTCTGAATCTCAAAGCAAATAATGAATTAGTTAAATGATGCAAATTCATTCTAGTCCTTAATCTGATTTTCCTGTAGTTTGAACCCAATCTAGCAAATTTTTTTCCGGCAGATTAAATTTTATGTATAAATTAAATTAGATTACCTACAGTATGGAAACAGGCTCTTTGGCCTAACAAGTCCACACCAACCCTCCGAAGAGTAACCCACCCAGACCCATTCCTCACATTTCCCCCTGACTAATGCAACTAACACTATGGACAATTTAGTATGGCCAATTCACATGACCCACACATCTTTGGATTGTGGGAGGAAACCAGAGCAATCGGAGGAAACCCACGCAGACACGGGGAGAATGTGTTGTACACCCACTGGTCGCTGGTCCAAGTTAAATTTTTACAACCAAGATCCTAACCCATTAACATCATTAACCATTAACCCGGAGGGACATCCTAGCTGGACACGGTCCAGTCCTCACCCAATGTACTCATATATGCACTTGTGATGGAAGAGTTGGCAATCAGCGACAGGATCTTGGTCTGTTATTTTCCTTCTTGGTTCTTCAGGGACTGCTGTGTCAATGACCTGTGAGATTTGATTTTATTTGTTAAAATGCAAAGTGGCATACCAGGTATCCTTCTTGCTCTCAAAACATTTAACTTGATAACTTTTCCCACTAACATTTCTCATCAGCGAATTTGAATTTGTTTCACCACTTTGCACTAATGGAAAATATTTCTAACACATATAAATTGTTTTCAGCAGCACTGTTTTATTTAAGTAAAACATCGAAAATTTCAAGGAGCAGTCACTTCTATTACAAAAAGAAATGGAGCACACAGCCATTACTAATGCTGGGGACTGAGGAACAGGTTTCCCTGATCTTGTTCTGATAGCTCACTAAACTGGGAGGGAAGAAAACATTGCATTCGCTGCATCTCTCTGTTCACTTTCTCAGTCTTTGCAAAACCAAATCCAGATCAGATTGCATCAAGGATATCGAGCAAGGCTGGCCTCAGGCTCCACTTACTAACATGAATTAAACACAATATTTAAACCTTTAACAAGCTCACGGTGCTGGATAAACATTAACCTTGTAACATGGGCACAGCTTTCCACATTGCAACAGGTCCGAGACTGGCAAACTGCCCAAAGGAACATTCCAAATAAAACATTGGCAATGAAAGCCAGCATCAGGGTGTAGGGAATTAGAAACACGCCTGGAAAATAGCAAGGGAAAGCTGAAATACATTGCACACACGTTAGGATTCATCATACATTTTTGATTTGAAAGTTAAAACCACAGAACATTTCAATTCAGATGACTCCAGTGGAAATAAATACCATAAATGACAGAACAGTGCGACTTCAAATTGCAACTTTACTTGTACAAGATAAATGTTTGAGCCATTATCCTATTGTTATATTCCCAGCAGACCAATTCATTTGAGACCTTCAGATTTCACCTGACATAAAGGAGATGCTCGAGTGCAACACAGGCATGTGTCTGTCAGGGAATTTATTATCTGGTCTTCTTTGTAGCTGAGAATACAATCTGTGCATTGAACAGAAAGCTTTTGCTTTGATTTTTCAACATGAAGTAAAGGATCGATCAACACCAGATAATTAGCAATTACCAAAGTATACAAATATATTCACTGGAATATCAGAGAATACACCAGCCCTCAAGCTCCACACTGGCTTTCAATCAAATCTTGTGTGTAATGCAATAGTTTCTTGGAGCCAATGTTCTACATTCTTTCACACAATCCCTCCCTTGAGATGTCTGACCCGAGGGGGCATTTTGCATTTTGAGTGCGAGCAGCAGCTAAGTTTAAACGAACCCGGAAGGCTACAGCTAAGGTGAGACAGTTTGTTTTAAAATTACTTACCGGTAGCGGGCAGTGGTGTTTTTTTTTCTCTTCACAGAAAGAGCGGGAGCCGCAGGGGGAAGTGACGACGACCAGAGGGGCAGCCGGGAAGGAAAGCAGTGAGTATAAATACTCACCCTTCGACGCCAACGGTCATTTTGAGTGCGAGCAGCAGCTGAGTTTAAACGAACCCAGAAGGCTACAGCTAAGGTGAGACAGTTTGTTTTAAAATTACTTATCGGTAGCGGGCAGCGGTGTTTTTTTTTTCTCTTCACAGAAAGCGCGGGAGCCGCACGGGGAAGTGACGACGACCAGAGGGGCAGTCGGAAGCTGGTGTAGCGCAAGCTTACCTGGGCAGGTTTTTTTCCTATAAAAGTGCGCAGGAGAGGAGCCCGAGGCACTACAGAGGTAGTGCCTCCCACCCGCCCTCCTCCTCTAACCTAATAATAAGACCCATTGTGGTAAGTAGGTAAGTGCTGCATTTTGCTTGTTCTATTCTTTAGACCTAGTTTTTTTTTTAAAAGGTTACTTTTAGAGGGATGGCAGTGAAGGCAGTGCAATGTTCCTCTTGCAACATGTTTGAGGTGAGGGATGCCATGGCCGTCCCTGCTGATTACACTTGCAGGAAGTGCACCCATCTCCAGCTCCTCCAAGACCGTGTTAGGGAACTGGAGCTGGAGTTGGATGAACTCAGGATCATTCGGGAGGCAAAGGGGGTCATAGATCGGAGCTTTAGGGAAGTAGTAATTCCAAAGATTGCAGACAGATGGGTGACAGTGAGGGGGACTGGGAGGAAGCAGCCAATGCAGGGACCCCCTGTGGCCGTTCCCCTCAAGAACAAGTATACCGTTTTGGATACTTGTGGAGAGGGGGGGGACTTACCTCTGCCACGGATCCTGTCCCCGTTGCTCAGAAGGGAAGGGTGGAGAAGAGCAGAGCAATAGTTATTGGGGACTCGATAGTTCGGGGCACAGAGAGGCGGTTCTGTGGGGACGAGAGAGACTCACGTTTGGTATGTTGCCTTCCAGGTGCAAGTCTCTAATCATGTTTTCCGGGTCCTTAAGGGGGAGGGGGAGCAGCCCGAAGTCATGGTCCACATTGGCACCAAAGACATAGGTAGGAGGAGGGCTGAGGATGTTAGGCAGGCTTTCAGGGAGCTAGGCTGGAAGCTCAGAGTTAGAACAAACAGAGTTGTTGTCTCTGGTTTGTTACCCATGCCACGTGATAGAGAGTCGAGGAATAGGGAGAGAGAACAGTTAAATGCGTGGCTACAGGGATGGTGCAGGAGGGAGAGATTCCGGTATCTGGATAACTGGGGTTCTTTCTGGGGAAGGTGGGACCTCTATAAACAGGATGGTCTACACCTGAACCTGAGGGGCACCAGCATCCTTGGGGGGAGGTTTGCTAGTGCTCTTGGGGGGGATTTAAACTAACTCTGCAGGGGCATGGGAACCTAGACTGTAGCTTTAGGGTGCAGGACCTGGAGTTAGGGTGCAGGACCTGGAGTGATGGTATCAATCTCAAAGGAGGGTGCCTGTAAACAGGAAAGTGTCTTGAAGTGTGTATACTTCAATGCAAGAAGTATACGAAATAAGGTAGGTGAACTTGCAGCGTGGGTTGGTACCTGGGATTTCGATGTTGTGGCTATTACGGAGATATGGGTAGAACAGGGACAGGATTGGCTGTTGCAGGTTCCAGGGTTTAAATGTTTTAGTAGGGTCAGAGGTGGGGATAAAAGAGGGGGAGGTGTGGCATTGCTTGTCAAAGATAGTATTACTGCGGTGGAAAGGACGATGGATGAAGACTCGACATCTGAGATAGTTTGGGCTGAGGTTAGGAATAGGAAAGGTGAGGTCACCCTGTTAGGAGTTTTCTACAGGCCTCCTAATAGTCCTAGAGACGTAGAAGAAAGGATTGCGAAGATGATTCAGGAGGAGATTGAAAGTAATAGGGTAGTTGTTATGGGGGACTTTAACTTTCCAGATATTGACTGGGAAAGCTATAGCTCGAGTTCGTTGGATGGGTCGGTGTTTGTCCAATGTGTGCAGGAGGGTTTCCTGACACAATATGTAGACAAGCCAACAAGAGGTGAGGCCATACTGGATTTGGTTCTGGGTAACGAACCAGGCCAGGTGTTAGAATTGGAGGTAGGTGAGCACTTTGGGGACAGTGACCACAATTCAGTGACTTTTACTCTAGTGATGGAGAGGGATAAGTGTGCACTGCAGGGCAAGAGTTATAGCTGAGGGCAGGGAAATTATGATGCGGTGAGGCACGACTTAGAATGCTTGGCTTGGAAAAGTAGGCTTCAAGGCATGGGCACAATTGATATGTGGAGTTTGTTCAAGGAGCAACTATTGAGTGTCATTGATAAATATGTACCTGTCAGGCAGGGAGGAAAGGGTCATGTGAGGGAGCTGTGGTTTAATAAGGAATTGGAATCCCTTGTTAAATGGAAGAGGGCAGCCTATGTAAAGATGAAGCGTGAAGGTTCAATTGGGGCGATTGAGAATTATAAGGTAGCCAGGAAGGATCTGAAGAGAGAATTAAGAGCAACAAGGAGGGGACATGAAAAGTCCTTAGTTGGTAGGATTAGGGAAAACCCTAAGGCTTTCTATAGGTATGTCAGGAATAAAAGAATGACTAGGGTAGGAATAGGTCCAGTCAAGAATAGTAGTGGGAAGTTGCGTGTGGAGGCTGAAGAGATTGGGGAGACACTGAATGAATACTTTTCGTCAGTATTCACTCAGGAACAGGACATTGTTGCTGATGTGAATATTGAGTCACAATTAATTAGAATGGACGGCTTTGAGGTATGTAGGGAAGAGGTGTTGGAAATTCTGGAAAGGGTGAAAATAGATAAGTCCCCTGGGCCTGATAGCGTTTATCCTAGGATTCTCTGGGAAGCAAGGGAGGAGATTGCAGAGCCATTGGCCTTGATTTTTATGTCCTCGTTGTCTACAGGAATAGTGCCAGAAGACTGGAGGCTAGCAAATGTGGTTCCCTTGTTCAAGAAGGGGAGTAGGGATAACCCTAGTAACTATAGGCCGGTGAGTGTCACTTCTGTTGTGGGCAAAGTCTTAGAGAGAATTGTAAGGGATAGGATTTATGAACATCTGGATAGGAATAATGTGATCAAGGATAGTCAGCATGGTTTTGTGAAGGGCAGGTCGTGCCTCACAAACCTTATTGAATTCTTTGAGGAGGTGACTAAGGAGGGAGACAAGGGTAAAACGGTAGATGTGGTGTATATGGATTTTAGTAAGGCGTTTGATAAGGTTCTCCATGGTAGGCTACTGCAAAAAATACGGAGGTATGGCATTGAGGGTGAGTTGGAGGTTTGAATTAGGAATTGGCTGGCGGGAAGAAGACAGAGGGTAGTAGTTGATGGTAAAGGTTCATCTTGGAGTGCAGTTACTAGCGGTGTTCCGCAAGGATCTATTTTGGGACTATTGCTGTTTGTCATTTTTATAAATGACCTGGAGGAGGAGCTAGAAGGTTGGGTGAGCAAGTTTGCGGATTATACGAAAGTCGGTGGAGTTGTTGACAGTGAGGAAGGACGTGGCAGGTTACAGCGGGATATAGATAAGTTGCAGAGCTGGGCAGAAAGGTGGCAAATGGAGTTCAATGTAGGTAAGTGTGAGGTGATTCACTAACAAAAAGATGGGGTACTGGGCTAATGGTCGGATACTTGGTAGTGTGGATGAGCAGAGGGATCTTGGTGTCCATGTACACAGATCTCTGAAAGTTGCCACCCAGGTAAATAGTGCGGTGAAGAAGGCATATGGCGTACTGGCTTTTATTGGTAGAGGAATTGAGTTCCGGAGCCCTGAGGTCATGTTGCAGTTGTATAAGACTCTGGTGCGGCCGCATCCGGAGCATAGTGTGCAGTTTTGATCTCCATACTATAGGAAGGATGTGGAGGCACTGGAACGGGTGCAGAGGAGGTTTACCAGGATGTTGCCTGATATGGTAGGAAGATCGTATGAGGAAAGGCTGAGGCACTTGGGGCTGTTTTCAATGGAGAAAAGAAGGTTTAGGGGTGACTTGATAGAGGTGTACAAGATGATTAGGGGTTTAGATAGGGTTGACCATGAGAACCTTTTTCCACGTATGGAGTCAGCTATTACGAGGGGGCATAGCTTTAAATTAAGGGGTGGTAGGTGTAGGACAGATGTTAGGGGTAGATTCTTTACTCAGCGAGTCGTGAGTTCATGGAATGCCCTGCCAGTAGCAGTGATGGACTCTCCCTCTTTATGGGCATTTAAACGGGCATTGGATAGGCATATGGAGGATAGTGGGCTAGTGTAGGTTAGGTGGGCTTGGATCGGCGCAACATCGAGGGCCAAAGGGCCTGTACTGCGCTGCATTCTTCTATGTTCTATGTTCTATAAAAACGAGAGGTTCAGGAGGGGCGGCCGAGAGTAGCAAAAGATCTAAAAGGTTTAGTTGCTGTCCCACCATACATCTTGGAATCCACACTGGGTCATTTTCCACTGTACAAAATATCCTGAGGCTTTTCACTGTCCAATACAGTCAACATGAACAGCAAAAGCATCTCATTTCCAACTATTATTTCCCAGCACAAAACAAACAGAATGGTGGATGCTAGAAATCTGAAGCAAAGACAGAAATTGCTGGAGAAGCTCAGCAAATCTGGCAGTATCTGTGGAAAGAAACTGGAATTAATATTTCGCATCCAGAGTTCTGAGGAATGGTCACTGCACCCGAAGTTGTAACTCTGCTTTCTCTCCACAACTGCTACACACCATATTTCCCATAGCTGACTCACCAAACCTGCAGAACCTTGGACACTATGGGCAATTTAACATGGCCCGTCCACCTAATCTTTGGACTGTGGGAGGAAACCAGAGCACCTGGAGGAAACGTATGCATGCACTGAAAGGAAGTGCAAACTCCAAATGGAGTCAACCAATGCTGGAATCGAACTCAGGTCCTTGATGTTGAGGCAGCAGTGCTAACCACTGTGTAATCATGTACCCTACTTGCATAGAGAGGACTGAAGGAGGCATGGGCATGAGAAGACAATGAGATGAGGAAGAGAGTGATTCAATGGACGTGTGAGGCACTTCAAGAGGGGAATTGATGAAGCTGGAATTTGTGCTACTCTGTGCATCACTTCTCAGGGAATATGATTAGTTGAGAGAAGCTTGGCACCTGAATGTGTTGTCCCACTGACTTCTCCCTCCCTTCTGAGATCCCGGATCTCCTTGGTAACTGGTGAGAGCACACTGCTGCTGCCGATTTCCATCCTTGCTCAAAGACACTGTCGTATTCCTCTGGTGGTTGGGAGAAAATTCCACACTGTCATTCCTCAGATCCTGCAACAGGATATTCAGCAAGGAGTGAGAAACATAGTCATCTTGGGTCTTCTCCCCATTCCTTATGGTGGTAGCAGCCTCAAACTCCAAAGCCAGCAAAGCCATTCCAAACTTTGTCCAAGTTCCTTCAATAGAAACGCTATGTTTGACAGAATGGGTGTGACATCCCCATCCACCTTCCTGGTTTGGCACTGGGAAGCTGACACCGTAACTTGGAACCTCGGCAAAAACAGAGAAAAGGAATCGTCAGATTCCACCGTTGACAGACCCAAGGGGAGGACAATCCACCATGGTGTCATGGATTACAAGCCAGGATTTGATTGATGAGAGCTGATCCAGAGGAGGGTCAATGAAGTAGTCTGTTCAGAGAATATTCCTTCAGTAACAATATTGTCAGAGTTACATCCTGATTTTAAAGCCCAGGACCTGCTTCTGTTAAATGGAACAGATGCTCAGTAACACAATAAACATCCTGGGATTGGGAACTGAAGAGGGTTTGGATAGGGATCAGCTGACTATCCACAATTATTCAGTAGCCAGCAATGAAAAGTAAAAAGGAGTGAAGCTCAACCAGTGAGGGTGTGGAGGATAACATGAATAGCCTCAAGAATGGTAACTTGCTTGAGGCATTCATGTGTCCCAGTATGGACTGTGTGCTGCCTCAGGCACAGGCGCTGTGCTTGACTCCAAGGGGAAACTACTTGTGGTCATTGTCTTTCATTTGTAAGAGAGGACCATATCATAAAAGTATGAGACAGGGAGGTGCAGCATACAGTCCAGCCTGACCCCAATAGAGAATATGGATTACACACAAGACACCACGGAGGCCACTTCTTCACTGATGATGAGGAAGGAGTGCTCACTCAACAGGATGAGATGATTTTGCTCAGAGGGCACGAGAATTGATCTGAAAACATGAGGAGGCACAGTGCTCACGGAATAGCCAGTGGGAACACAGTAACCATTGGCCTTCCATCTATCTGTTCTGTCATGCAGGTGAGAGTCTGACTCTACAGAAAAGAGCCTTTGAAGAAGAGAAGGGGATCCCAATGGGATTCACAGTCACTGCCTGATACGATACTGGAAGACTTGCTCGTAACACGAGGAGATTTGGTGAGCAGATAAAGGTCATCTGTCCCCTCCACCACCTCCCCACCCCCTCCTGGGGTTTTCTGTTCTTTCTACTCTGGCAGTTAGACACATCTGAAGCCACCAAACAGGACTACTTGAATGCCAAACATCATAAGCAGCAAGTAATAGACAGAGCTAAGTGATTCCACAACCAATGGATTAGGTCTAAGCTCTGCAGTCCTGCTAGATCCAGTTGCAAATGGTGGTAGATGATTAAACAACTCACTGGAGTTGTGGAGGAAGTTCCACAAATATCCTCAGTGATGGAAGAGCACAGCACATCAGTGCAAAAGATAAGGCTGAAGCTTTCACAGCAATCTTTAGCCAGAAATGCTGAGTGGATGATCCATCTCAGCCTCCTCCAATGGTCCTCAGCATCACAGGTAGTCTTCAGCCAACTCGATTCACTGCACATAAAACAAAGAAATGGTTGAAGACACTGGTTACTACAAAGGCTATGGGTTCTCACAACATTCTGACAATAGTACTGAAGACTTGTACTCCAGAACTTGGCACTCCCCTAACCAAGCCATTCCAGTACAGTTACAATACCAGTATCTTCCTGACAATGTGGAAAATTG
Source organism: Chiloscyllium plagiosum (assembly GCF_037043375.1). Lineage (NCBI taxonomy): Eukaryota > Metazoa > Chordata > Chondrichthyes > Orectolobiformes > Hemiscylliidae > Chiloscyllium > Chiloscyllium plagiosum. The sequence goes on from NW_028270149.1 coordinate 80,984,433, forward strand.
CCCAGGTTTATCCTGTCCATAAAAAGCAGGACCAACCCAACCCAGCCAATTACCACCCCATCAGTCTAAGTCTCGATCATTAGTAAAGTGATAGAAGGTGTCATCAACAGTTCTATCAAGCAGCACTTGCTCAGTGATTCCCAGTTTGGGTTCATCCAGGGCCACTCAGCTCTGGACCTCATTACAGTCTTGGTCCAAGTATGGACAAAAAGAGCTGAATTCCAGAGGTGAGGTGAGAGTGACAGCCCTTGACATCAATCTCCATTCGACAGAGTTTGGCATCAAGAAGCCCTAGAAAAACTGGAATCAATGGGTAAAAGGGGGAAAATGGTTGTGTTTGTTGGAGGTCAGTCATCTCAGCTCCAGGACATCTCTGCAGGAGTTCCTCAAGGCAGTGTCCTAGGCCCAACCATCTTCAGTTGCTTCATCAATGACCTTCCCTCCATCACAAGATCATGACTGGGATATTTGCCAATGATTTTACAATGTTCAACAGTATTCGCGACCCTCAGACACTGAAACAGTCCATGTTCAAATGCAACAAGATTTGGACTATATCCAAGCTTGAAACTTTATTGCTGGAACAGCACAGCAGGTCAGGCAGCATCCAGGGAACAGGAGATTCGACGTTTCGGGCACAGGCCCTTCTTCAGGAATGATTCCTGAAGAAGGGCCTGTGCCCGAAACGTCGAATCTCCTGTTCCCTGGATGCTGTCTGACCTGCTGTGCTGTTCCAGCAATAAAGTTTCAACTTTGATCTCCAGCATCTGCAGACCTCACTTTCTCCTATATCCAAGCTTGGGCTTACAAATGGCAAGTAACATTTGTGCCATACAAATGCCAGGCTATGACCATCACTAATAAGAAGCAATCTAACTACCTCCCTTTGGCATTCAATGGCATTACATTACTGAATTCCCAACTATCAACATCCTGGGGGCTATCATTGACCAGAAACTTAACTGGACTCTCCACATTAACACAGTAGCTACAAGAGCAGGTCAGAAGCTAGGAATACTGCAGTGCTCAACTCACCTCCTGACTCCGCAAAGCCTGTCCACCATCTTAAATATATTCAATTCCTGAAGAAGGGCATGTGCCCGAAACGTCGAATCTTCTGTTCCCTAGATGCTGCCTGACCTGCTGTGCTGTTCCAGCAATAAAGTTTCAGCTTTGATCTCCAGCGTCTGCAGACCTCACTTTCTCCACCATCTACAAGGCACAAGTCAGGAATGTGATGGAGTACTCCCCACTTGCCTGGATGAGTGCAGCTCCAACAACACTCAAGAAGCTTGACACCATCCAGGACAAAGCAGCGCGCATGATTGGCATTACATCCACAAGCATCCACTCCCTCCACCACCAACGCTCAGTAGCAGCAGAATGTACTATCTACAAGATGCATTGCAGAAATTCTCCAAAGATCCTCAGACAGCATATTCCAAACCCATGACCACTTCCATCTAGAAGGGCAAAGGCAGCAGATATATGGGAACACCAGCACCTCACCACCTTCAAATTCCCCTCCAAGCTGCTTGTCATCCTGACTTGGAAATATATTGTTGTTCCCTCATTGTCACTGCGTCAAAATCCTGGAATTCCCTCCCTAATGGTTTTGTGGGTCAACCCATATCAGATGGACTGCAGCGGTTCAAGAAGGCAGCTTACCACCACTTTCGCAAGGGCAACCAGGGATGGGCAATAAATATTGCCCCAGCCCACATCTCACAAAATGAATTGTAAAAAAAAAACATGGTTCTGTCATTCTCACATTCCAATAATTTAATCTGAACTGTCAACATCCTTTCTCCCCCCAGCACTCCAACCCCAACAACCCATCATTATTGTGTAAATGCTCCCTCCTCCACATTTCGCATCAGCTTTGATGAAGAATCACCTAGACTCGAAACATTAGCTTGCTTTCTCTCCATGGATGTTGACTGTACGGCTGTGATCTCCAGTATATGTTGTTTTCGGTCCAGATTCCAGCATCTGACATAATTTGCTTCTATCCAGAACCCTGTGATGCCTGATCTGTGCCAAGGTTCAGAACTCTGGGCTGCCGAGGGACTTGAGGTGAGTGTGGGTCTAGTTGTCATGGTCCCCAGTGACATAAATAGGATTAGGAAATGCATTCAGAATAGGGAGTATGAACTGGAAGGGTCTAACTCAGAAAGCAGCACCCCAATGATCTGAGCCACAAGACCATGAGACATCGGAGCAGAAACTAGCTCATTCAGTTGAGTTTGATCCATCTTTCAATCACGGCTGATAATTTTCTCAACCCTATTCTCCCGCTTTAACACTTGATCCCCTTGACAATCAATAACCTATCTATCTCCATCTTAAATATATTCAATAACCTGACCTCCACAGCCTTCTGTGGCAGTGAATCCATTAGAGAGAGCCATTACAGAGACATGAATGTGTGGCTCAAACACTAGTGAGAGAGTGCTGAGTTTTACACAAATAGTTGGGCAACAGTATGTGAGGGGAGATGTGGTAAACTAAAGGGAAATGATAGGGCATTAGAGCAAAGTAACAACTTGAAGATTCAGCTTGTGACCAAACAATACAAAACATGTAAACACAAGATTACACCAATTGACAAGGGCAGAGCTTGCAAAATCATAAAAGATGGAGTTAAGGGGCAGCATGGTGGCTCAGTGGTTAGCACTGCTGCTTCATAGTGCCAGGGACCTAGATTCATTTCCAGCCTCGGGCAACTGTCTGAGTAGAGGTTGCAAATTCTCCGGCTGCACCAGTTCCCTCCCATAGTCCAAAGATGCACAGGTTAGGCAGATTGGCCATGCTAAATTGTCTGTGGTGCCCAGGGATGTGCAGGCTAGGTGGATTAGCCATGGGAAATACATGGATAAATAATGATTTGGAGATGCTGGTATTGGACTGGGGTGTACAAAGTTAAAAATCACACAAACCAGGTTATAGTCCAACATGTTTAATTGGAAGCACTAGCTTTCAGAGCGCTGCTCCTTCGTCAGGTGGTTGTGGAGTACACAATTGTAAGACACAGAATTTATAGCAAACGTTTATAGTGTGAAGTAACTGAAATTATACATTGAAAAATACCTTGATTGTTAAGTCTCTCATCTGTTAGAATGACCATGATAGTTTCATTTCTTTCATATGTAAATCACAAAACCTTTTTAAAAAGTTACATTCTCAGGTTAACTATAACAATTGGTGTCAGCCCAGATAAAATGTTAAGATGTTGAAGGTGTTTTGCTGTCTGTGCCATAACGTTTAGACTGATCCTAATCTAAAAAGTGAGTTAACAGAATCTTACATGGATTCATGCAGTTTTTGAGCAAAGTACAATGTAACTCTGCAAGTACAAATTCACCCCACAAATGTATATGTGTATGTGTGCATGTGGGTTTGTGCGCGCATGTGTGTGTGTGTGTCTGGGGTGGGGGGTTGTGAGTTTCTGTGAGAGAGAGTGTATATGTGTGTGTGAGTGTAAAGTGTCTGTGAGAGGATGCATGTGTGACTGTGGGAGTGTGCGTGTCTGTGTATAGGTGTGTCTGTGTGTATATAGGAGTGCGTGTGTGTGTATAGTGCAATGGTGGTCACCTCTGGTGTGACATGAACCCAAGGTTCCGGTTGAGGCCCTCCTATGGGTACCGAACTTAGCTATCAGCCTCTGCTCAGCCACTTTTCACTGCTGCCTGTCCCGAAATCCGCCTTGAAGGATGGTCACCCGAAGGTCCAAGGTTGAATGTCCTGGACCACTGAAGTGTTCTCCAACTGGGAGGGAACACTCCAGTCTGTTGATTGTTAGGCAGTGCCCATTCATTCATTGTCATAGCCTCTGCTCGGTTTCACCAATGTACCATGCCTCAGGGCATCCTTGCCTGCAGCGTATGAGATAGACAACGTTGGCTGAGTCGTATGAGTACCTGCCACGTACATGGTGGGAGGTGTCCCCACGCGTAATGGTGGTATCCATGTCCGCACTCTGACCCGTCTGGCTAAATAAGTAAGTTAAGAGTAGTATTAAATTGAAAGAATTGTTAAACAATTCTCTGAATATTACAGGCACGTCAGATGATTGGACAGATTTTAGAAAATATGCAAAGGACTGACTGAAAATTTGAGTCGAAGAGTGTGGCACTGGAAAATCACAGTAAGTCAGGCAGCACCCGAGGAGCAGGAGAATTGATGTTTCAGGCATAAGCCCTTCATCAAGAATGACTGAAAATTAGTGAAGGCAAAGATATTAAATATAAGAGAAAGTTAGCTCGAATATAAAATTAGATTGTAAGAGTTTTTGCAGTGCTTGTAAAGAAACAAGTATCTTTAACCAATGTTGGACATCTGGAGGGGGAGTCTAGGGAATTAATATGTAGAGGCACTGAATAGCGTTTTTGGGTCTGTCTTCACTGTTAAACCCCACAAAAACCTCCCAAAGATATTTGAAAATCAGGGCAAAAGTGAGGGGAAAAAAAAACAAGTGTGATCATCATGAAAACATGTTGGGAAAACTATTAAATCTAAAGATGGACAAGTATGTGAGATGATGGCAAAGTGGTAATAATATTGGATGAGTAATCCAAAAAAATAGAATATTATTTGGAGATGTGAGTTCAAAAAAGGATTGGTGCTGGGTCCACTGTTGGTTGTCATTTATATATATGTGATTTGGATGAGGATATAGAAAGCATAGTTTGTAGGTTTGCAGATAACACCAAAGTTGGTGGTAAAGTGGTCGGTGAAGAAGGTTATCTAAATGCACAATGGGATCTTGATCAGTTGGTCCAATGGGCCGAGGAGTGGCAGATGGAGTTTAATTTAGGTAATCACGAGATGTAGCATTTTGGTAAGCCAAGCCAGGGCAGGACTTACATAGTTAATGGTAGGGCCCTGGAGAGGGCTGTGGAACAGAGACCTCGGGGTAGAAATACATAGTTCCTTGAAAGTGGCATCACAGGTAGACAGGATGGTGAAGAAAGCATTTAGCACACTTGCCTTCATTGCTCAGAACATTAAGTATAGGAGTTGGGACATCATGTTGTGTCTGTATAGGACATTGGTGAGGCTGCCTTTGGAGTACGGTATATGGTTCCAGTCACCCTGCTATAGGAAGGATGTTGTTAAATTAGAAAGGGGGCAGAACAGATTTACAAGGATGTTACCAATCATTAATAATGTGGATAAAAAATAACTTTTCCCGAGTGTAGGTCAGTTCAAACTAGAGGGCGTAGGTTTTAGATGGGAGGGGAAAGATTTAAAAGGAACCTGAGGGGCAGCTTTTTCACACAAATGGTTGTGCGTATATAGTATGAACTGCCAGAGAAAATGGTAGTTGCTGTCTTAACGTTTAAAATACATTTGGACAGGTACATGAAGGGAAAGGTCTAAAGGTATATGGACCAAACGCTGGCAAATGGTTTTAGTTTAGTTTGGGAACCTTGGTCGGCATGGATGAGTTGGTTCAAAGAGTCTGTTTCCAGGCTGTATGAGACAATGAATCTCGCCATGGCAAAACTTAAGTACAATAAAAGTTCTGGAATTAAAATGTCACCTCATGGTGACTGTATTACCACTGTTGATAATCATAAATACACATAAGGTTCATAAATGACCCTTTAAGAAAGAAATCGACCATCCATACCAGGCGTCTGGCCTATATGTAACACCAGACTGAAAGTAATGTGGTTGTGTCTTAACTTCCTTCTGATCAATTAGAGATGGGCAATAAATAGCCAATGATTCCACATCCTGTAAATGAATAACAAAAGCCCCAAGGATCTCATAACCTATATCCTACAGTCTTTCCAAACTATAGAGGCAGCAAAGACACTGTTTGTAATGTCCCAAAACTTCTTAAATTTTCAAAGATACAAAGTGATTGGAAGTTAGCAAATAACATCCGTGTTCTAATTTGAAGGGATCCAGAAAGCAGGACATTTTGGGCCTAACGTTTCTCATATGGAAAATTTTGGAATCCATTAAAGTCAACATGGCTTTGTAAAAGTGAAATCATTTTAACGTGTTATGACAGCTCATTCAGCAAGTAACAAGCAAAGTGAATAAAGGAGAACTTGTAGATATGGTGCATGTGGAGTTCCACAAGGTTTTTGACAAGGTGCCAAATCAAAGGCTACTACACAAAATAGGAACCAATGAGCGAAGTGTTAATACATTAAGATGGATAAAGAATTGGTTAGCTGAGCAAAAGTTGGGTTGGCAAACTCTAATGGGAGTGCCACAAGGATCAGTGCTGAGGACTCAAATAATTAAACTCTATACCAAAGACTTCAATGAGGGGATCAAACATCTTGTTGCTAAATTTGCTAATGATGTAAGGTCAAAAAATAAGTTGTCTAGAGGATAACAATTCTTTACAAAACGTCATAGATAGATTAACTGAGTGGGCAAAAATGGAGCAAATGGAGTATAAGTTGGGAAAGTGTGAGCTTGACAGGAAGAGGAGAAAAGTGAAATCCCATTTATATGTAAAAGTAAAATCATTACAATCTTACCAGATCAAAGGGCTGCTCTCTCGTTAGTGTTTAACCTGAGGGCCACCAAGACTCACGTGAAGGGAGATGTTGAGAAGGAGAGTTCTTCATGGTACCTTGACCTGTGCAGGAATTGAAGCCACACTGTTGGCATCACTCTGCATCGCAAGCCAGCCATTCGGCAACTGAGCTAACCAACTACTCCCTATTTATATGTGGAGAGGCTGTGAAACTCTGCAGTACAGAGGGATCTGGGTATCCTGGCATCATGAATCACAAAATATTAATTACACAGGTTCAGGAAAAGATTATGAAGGCAAAAAGAAATGTTGTTTACTTGAGGGGAATTGGAACAGAAATGTAGAGAATTTTACTGCAGTTGTACCGGGCCTTGGTAAGATCACATCTGGTGTACTGTGTTCAGTTTTGACCTCCTTATCTGAAAAAGATATTAATGTTATAGAAGCAGTTCAGAGAAGGTTCACTTGACACGTTTCAGGGAAGAGGGTTTATCTCATGAAGAAACATTGAACAGGTTAGGCCTTTACATACTGGAGTTCAGAATAAGTAGTGACTTTTTTATAGGTCTTGAAGGAACTTGATTAGGTGGATCTTGAGAGATGTTTCCTCTTGTGGTATAGACTAAGTTAGGGGACACAAAGTAATGAATAATAAGTCTTGTTTCTAAGATTCCAGACAGAAGAGTTTGTTTTATCTCTCCATGGGTTATTATCCTATGAAACTCTCATCCTCAGAAAAAAGTGGGGGTTGAGTTACTGAAGTCATTTAAGGCTCTTTGATTTTCAATTGGCAATTGTGTCAACGCTGTTAGAGATGGGCAGGAAGGTAGAATTGAGGACACCAATCCTGTGGGACAAACAAATTTGCTCAGAGATAGAGTCATAGAGGCATACAGCACAGAAACAGGCCCTTCAGCCCAAGTTGCCCATGCCGACCATGTTTCCGAAACTGAACTCATCCCATATACCTGCCTTTAGCCAACATCTCTGTAAACCTTTCTTATCGATGTACCTGTCTAAATGTGTTTTAAACATTGTAATTGTACTCGCCTTTACCACTTCCTCCGGCAGCCCATCCATACACACACCACCCTCTGTGTGAAAAAGTTGCCCCTCAGGTCACTTTTAAATCTTTCCCCTGTCACCTGAAGCCTACGCCTTCTAGTTGTGGACTCCTCCACTCTGAGGAAAAGACCTTGGCTATTCACTTTATCTATGCCCCTCATGATTTTAAAAATGTCCATAAGGTCATAATGTCCACTCAGCCCCTGACACTCCAGGGAAAACAATGTCCCAGCCTATCCAGCCTCTCTTTGTAACTCAAACTCTCCAGTTCGAGTAGCATCCTTGTAAATCTTTTTTGTACCCTTTCCTGTTTAATAACATCTTTCCCACAGCAGGGTGACAAGAGTTGTACACAGTATTCCAAATGCAACCTCACCAACGTCTTATACAGCCGTAACATGACATTTCAACTTCTGTTCTCAATGCTCTGACCAATGAAGACAAGTGTGCGAAACGCCTTCTTCACCACCCTGTCTACCTGTGATGCCACTTTCAAGGAACTATGTCCCTGCACCTCGAGGTCTCTCTATTCAACAACAGTCCCCAAAGTCTGACCATTAATTGTGTAAATCCTGCCCTAGTTTCTCTTATCAAAATGCAACACCTCAAATTTATCTAAATTAAACTTCATCTGCCATTCCTCAGCTTATAGATCCAACTGATCAAGATCCCATTGTACACCTAGATAACCTTTTTCACTGTCCACTGTTTTGGTGTCGTTCGAAACTTACTAACCATACATCCTATATTCTCCTCCAAATCGTTTATATAAATGACAAAATGCACTGGACCCACCATCGATCCTTGTGGCACACCATTAGCAATATGTTTCCAGTCTCAACAACAACCCTACACCACCACCTCTGTCTCCTACCATCCAGCCATTTTTTTTTTAATCCAGTTGGCTGGCTCTCCTTGGATCTCATGTGAGATGACTTTACTTGCCAGTCTACCATGTGGAACCTTATCAAAGGTCTTGCAAAAGTCCACGTAGACAACATCTACCGCTCTGCCTTCATCTATCTGCTTGGCCACCCCTGCAAAAAGACTCAATAAAGTTAGTGAGCCATGATTTCCTGTGCTGAAAAATGTGTTGCTGTAAAAGCAGAGCAGGTCAGGCAGCATCCAAGGAGCATGAGAATCGATGTTTCGGGCATAAACCCTTCTTCAGGAATAATTTCCTCTGCACAATTTTAGGCTGACTATCCCTCATCAGTTCTTGTATTTCCAAACGCATGTAAATCCTGACCCTCAGAATTCCCTCCAACAACTTACCCATCACTGATATCAGGCTCACTGGTCTATAGTTCCCTGGCTTTTCCTTATCACCTTTCTTAAATGACCGAACATTAGCCCACCTTCAGTCTTCTAGCACCTCACCCATGGTTGTCGATGATACAAATTACTCTACAAGATGACCTGCAACTTCTTCCCTTACTTCCCACAATGTCCTGGGATACACATGATCAGGTCCAAGGGATTTATTGACCTTTTGGCATCTTAAGATATCCAGCACTTCCCCTTTTCAAGACATCACTATTTATTTCCCCAAATTCCTAGTCTCCTTCTTTCTCCACAATGAATATTGACATGAACTATCCATTTAGGATCCCATCCATCTCTTGTGGTTCCACACAAAGATGGTCTCATTGATCTTTAAGGGGTCCTATTCTCTCCACAGTTACTCTTATCTCTCTTAGTGTACTTGTAGAATCTATTTGTATCCTTCTTTACCCTATTGACCAAAGGTGTATCATGTCCCCCTTTTTGCCCCCAGATGTCCCTCTTAAGTGTATTCCTACAACACCTAAGGGATTCACTTAATGCCAGTTGTCTATACCTGACATACGACTACATAATTTTGTTGACCAGAGCGTCAATTTCTCCAGTCATCCTGTGTTCCCTACTCCAGCCAGCCTTGCTCTTCACATTGACAGGAACATGCTGGCCCTGAACTCATGTTATGTCACTTTTAAAAGCCTCCCACTTGCCAGACATCCTTTTACCTAAGAACAGCACCCCCTAAATAACTTTTGAAAGTTCCTGTCTAAAACCATCAAAATTGGCCTTGCTTCAGTTAGAACTTCAACTGGTGGATCAGGCCTAGCCTTTTCAATAATAATTTAAAAACTAATCAAATTATGGTCAAAGTGCTCCCCCACTAACACCCCAGTCATTTTCCCTGCCTTATTTCCCAAGACAAGGTCGAGTTTTGCCCTTTCTTTAGTAGGCTCATCCACATTTTGATTGAGAAAGTATTTTTCTAAATACTTAAATTCCTCCCCGTCCAAGTCCTTAACATCCGGCATTTATAGTGATTTGTATCTGCCGCTTCCAGTTGTCTGTTCCAGCTGTCCGCTGCAGTGGCCGGTATATTGGGTCCAGGTCAATGTGCTTATTGATTGAATCTGTGGATGAGTGCCATGCCTCTAGGAATTCCCTGGCTGTTCTCTGTTTGGCTTGGACAACAGGAGACGAAACGTCTGCAACAGAAATTCCCAGCTCGGTAAACTAGTCCCACCTGCTTATGCTTGGCCCACAACCCTCCAAACTTTTCCTATTCATAAAATTATCCAAATGCTTGTTAAATGTTGTAACTGTACCTGCTTACAATTACTTTCTCTGGCAGTTCATTCCATACACAAACAACCCTCTGTGTAAAAACGTAACCCCCATATCTTCTTAAATCTTTCTCCTCTCATCTTAGAAATATGCACCCGAAGTTTGAACCCACACACCCAAGGAAAACGACTCTTGTCATTCACCTTATCTTTGCTCCTCATGATTTTATAAACCTCAATAAGGTCACCCCTCAGCCTCCGATGCTCCAGGGAAAGCAGTCCCAGCCTATTCAGCCTTTCCCTATAGCTCAAATCCTCCAACCCCAGCAACATCCTTGTAAGTCTTTTCTGAACCCTTTCAAGTTTCACAACATCCTTCCAAGAGGAAGAAGAGCAGAATTGCAGAATTGCACAATATTCCAAAAGTGGCCTAACCAATGTCCTGCACAGGACCTCCCAACTCCTGCACTAAGTAATCTGACCAATAAAGGAAAACATACCAAATGCCTTCTTCACTATCATAGCTGCCTGTGACCTATTTTCAAGGAGCTATGAACCCGCACTCCAAGGTCTCTTTGTTCAGCAACACTTCCTAAGACCTTACTATTAATTGTATTAGTCCTGCAGAGTTTTGCTTTCCCAAAATGCAGCACCTCCCATTTATCTAAATTAAACTCCATCAGCCAATCCTCAGCCCATTGGCCCATTTGTTCAAGATCCTGTTGTAATCTGAAGTAACTTTCTTCACTGTCCACTACACCTCCGATTTTGGTGTCACCTGCAAACTTACTAACTATACCTCTTAGGCTCACATCCAAATCATTTATATAAATTATTAAAAGTAGTGCAGCCAGCACTGATCCTTGCGACACTCCACTGGTCACAGGCTTCCAGTCTGAAAATCAACCCTCCCCCACCTCCCTCTGTCTTCTACCCCCAAGACAGTTCTGTATCCAAATGGCTAGTTCTCCATGTATTCCATGAGATCTAACCTTGCTAACTAGTCTCCCATGGGGAACCTTGTCGAATGCCTTTTGAAGTTCATACAGATCATGTCTCCCACTCTGCCCTCATCAATCCTCTTTGTTACTTCTTCAAAAACCTCAGTCAAGTTCGTGAGACATGATTTCCCACGCACAAAGCCATGTTGACTATCCCTAATCAATCCTTGCCTTTCCAAATACATATGCATCCTGTCCCTCAGGATTCTCTCCAATAACATGCTCATGATCGACATCAGGGTCACCGGTCCCTGGCTTGCTCTTACCACCTTTCTTAAATAGTGGCGCCACATTAGCCAACCTCCAGTCTTCCAGCACCTCACCTGTGACTATTGATGATGCAAATATCTCAGCGAGATGCCCAGCAATCACTTCCCTAGCTTCCCACAGAGTTTGAGGGTACACCTGATCAGGTACTGGGGATTTATCCACTTCTATGCGTTTCCAAACATCCAGCACTGCCTCCTCTGTGATATGGACACTTTTCAAGATGTCACCATCTATTTCCCTACATTCTATATCTTCCATGTCCTTTTCCACAGTAAATACTGATGCAAAATACTCGCTTAGTGTCTCCCCCATCTCCTGTGGCTCCACTCAAAGGCTGCCTTGCCGATCTTTGAGGGACCCCATTCGTTCACTAGTTACCCTTTTGTTCTTAATGTATTTGTAAAAACCCTTTGGAATCTCCTTAACTCTATTTTGCAAAGGTATCTCAAGTCCCCTTTTTGCCCTTCTGATTTCCCTCTTAAGTATACTGCTACTGCCTTTATACTCTTTTCAGGATTCACTCGATCTATCCTGTCTATAGTTGACATATGTTTCCTTCTTTTTCTTAATCAAACCCTCAATTTCTTTAGTCATCCAGCATTCCCTACACCAACCAGCCTTTCCTTTCACCCTAACCGGAATATACTGTCTCCTGACTCTTGTTATCTCATTCTGAAGGCTTCTCATTTTCCAGCAATCCCCTTACCTGCGAACATCTGCCCCCAATCAGCTTTTGAAAGTTCTTGCCTGATACCATCAAAATTTACAAAACAAAACGTCTTCTCTCAAAACCAGGTGGAATTTAATTCTTCTATTTGGATCTTCCCGTGTCTTCTTCTTAGGGATTCTGTTTCACAGGTTATTGAATTATAAATGTACTTTTAAGAGAGCTATCTTTCAGGCAGTCTTTTCACATGCTGGTAGCTGGGCAGTTCTCCTCCCAACTGTTCAATTTCCCCTGGTCTTATACACCCCCCTCCTTCCCCAAAGCTTGGGATTGTGTCATTGGCTTTTAAGATTGTCAATGTACTAAATTCAAACTGGATTGGAGTTTAGCATTTTTCGAGGTATAATTTAAACTGATTGGCCTAATTCAAATCTTTTTTGTCCTTTCTAGGCAACTAGTTACCCTAGCTACCCCAGTAGCTGGAGCACCTGTTACATTGTATCTTATTGAGAACACTTGGTGTTGTCAGGTAGCTCTACCAGCTTTTAATTCACTGAAAGATACAGTACACCCACATCTTCATAACATCTCCCCCCTTAAGAAAAAAATGAACCATCATGATGGAAAGATGGCTTCATTTTTTTTCTTAACTTTTTAAACATTATCCTAAGATGCAGATAACTTTAATATAAGTTCACCTTAACTTCTTCCCATATACCTATATATATATTAAACATTAAATAGAGATAAATCTCATCTAAAAACACTGGGAGGGAGCAGAAGTTTGAACCTAGCATGAAGATAATTTGGGAAGCTTTCTCGTGGGTTGAGAAGACTAATAGTAAAGGTAAAGTGGCCATAGTCGCATCAGACCATTGGGCTGCTCTCTGGTGATGACTTAACCTGAGGGTGACTATGCCTCAGTTGAGGGGCGGGGTTGAGAAGGAGAATCATTATATTCCTCAAGCATGGAAGCAGTCCATTTGGCTCATCAAGTCCACACTGACCCTCCAAAGAGCAGCACACCCAGAAACACTTCACTACTCTTTCCCTGTAACTCCACGTTTCCCATGGTTAACCCACCTAGCCTGCACATCCCTGGACACTAGGGGACAATTTAGCATGGCCACTTCACCCAAAACTACAAGTCTTTGGAGTGTAGGAGGAAACCACAGCACCCAAACGAAACCCATGCAGACATAGAGAGAGTGTGCAAACTCCACCCAGTCACCCGAGGGTCGGAATAAAACCCGGGTCCCGAGCACTGTGAGGCAACAATACTAATCTCTGAGCCACTGCACTGCCCTTCATGGTAACTTCAGCTGGTGTGGGAATTGAACCCATGCTGTTGGCATCACTTTGCTTCAGAAACCAGCCATCCAGCCAATTTCCTGTATAGCCCTCTAGTACTCACCACTCCAATGCCGATCTTCAAAAAGAGGGAGTATGATGGAGGCGGTTAGTAATGATATAGAGGTAGGAGGTGTAGTAAGGTGCTTCCATTGAATGAGTAGGAAGTATAGTGGGCAGAAAGGATGAGTAGATTGGGAGGATAAAATCACGTGGAGTATTGTGAACAGTTTAAGTAATTTATTTAAGAAAGTATATACAATTGTATTGGAAGCAGTTTAGAAAAGGTAAATTAAACTAATTTCTAGATTGAGTGGATTGCCTTATGGCAAATGGTTGGTAAAACTGAACTTATATCTGTTGGAGTGTCGAGGAATAAGAAGCGACTTGATGGAAGAATAAGGCCCTGAGGGAACTTAATAAGATAGATATAGAGACAGAGCTCCATTTATAGGAGAATCGAGAAGTAGATGCTACTGCTTAATGGTTAAGGGTTGCCCATTTAAAAAGAAATGAGGCAAGTTTTTGAAGGTGTTGAAAGCACAATTCCTTATTTCTTTTTTTAAAAGCAGGTGTACAAAGATTCTTGTTTAGCAAGGGATGAGATGTTATCTGGATAGCTTGGAATGTAGATTTGGGGTTAAAATCAGATCAACCATGAATGGTGAAGCAGTCTTAAAGCTCTGAATAACCAACTCCTGCTCTTTTTCTATGTCTTTATGTATCTTAGGTACAGAAAAGCAGAAAGTGTGCTATGACTCTGTAATGAGACCATCAGCAGGCTGATGCACCAATGGTGAAGGGCACGACGCAAGGAAGCTGAGCAGTTCATTAGGACCTCCATCAGTAGTTGGCAATGGTGAGGGAGGGTAGCTGGGATAGTAGTGTGGACTCTCTCAGGAAATAAGGGTATCCTTGGTGGAGGGAAGGCCGATTGGAAGGTAGAGCAGACAGGCAAATGATTTCCTTAGCCTGATGAAATGTATCGGCTCTTTCCATGTAAATACTTGTCAATAGTTTCCCTTAATTTTCTTTTCACTTTGTAATGACCTGATGTCAGGGAAAGAAAGAATCTCTGCTTCATGATCTTTGGGCAGTCTGTGTTGAAACAATATGTTACATCTGTGGATCTCACAACCAACCACCTTCAGCTGCTTCATCAACAATCTTCACTCCATCCTAAATCCAGAGTTTGGGATATTCAATGATGATTCCACAATGTTCAGCACTATTTGTGACATCTCCAATACTGCAACAATCTTTGTGCAAACGTAGAGGGACCAAGACAGCATACAGCTTCAGGCTGATAAGTGGCAAGTAACATTTCTGTCATTCAAGTGCCAGGTGCTGGTGATCTCCAACAAGAGAGAATGTAACCACCGCCCTTGACAAATTGCACAATCTTTGCTGAATCCCTCACTCTCAAACTTCTCAGATTTCACTTTGACCAGAAAATGAACTGAACCAGTTGTATAAATAATAAGGTTGCAAGAGCAGGTCAAAATCTAGCAATTCTACTGCAAGTAACTCTCCTTCCTGTCTGTCCACCAGTCAGAAGTGAATTAAAAAACACTGCACTTAACTGGATGAGTACAGCCCTAAAAAAGATCAATATCACCCAGGACAAAACAGCTCACTTGATTGGCCTGTCAGCTACCATCTTTAGCATTCGGTACCTTCACCAGCAATGCACAGTAACAGCAGTGTGAATTCCAAATAAGATACTCTGCAGTAACTCTCCAAGGCTTCTTCTCCTCACCTTTCAATCCAACAAGCTCAAACGTCGAGGAGGAAAAGGTGAGCAGGTGCATGAGAACAGCACCATCTGAAAATTCCACTCCAAGCCGCACACCATCCTGACTTGGAATTATAGAACATAGAATAGTACAGCACAGAACAGGCCTTTCAGCCCACGATGTTGTGCCGACCACTGATCCTCATGTATGCACCCTCAAATTTCTGTGACCATATATATGTCGAGGAGTCTCTTAAATGTCCCCAATGACCCTGCCTCCACAACTGCTGCTGGCAACGCATTCCATGCTCTCACAACACTTTGTGTAAAGAACCCGCCTCTGACATCCCCTCTATACTTTCCTCCAACCAGCTTAAAACTATGACCCCTCATGTTAGTCATTTCTGCCCTGGGAAATAGTCTCTGGCTATCGACTCTATCTATGCCTCTCATTACTTTGTATACCTGAATTAGGTCCCCTCTTCTCCTCCTTTTCTCCAATGAAAAAAGTCTGAGCTCAGTCAACCTTATTAGATAAGCCCTCCAATTCAGACAGCATCCTGGTAAACCTCCTCTGAACCCGCTCCAAAGCATCCACATCTTTCTTATAATAGGGCGACCAGAACTTGACGCAGTATTCCAAGTGCGGTCTAACCAAAGTTTTATAGAGCTGCAACAAGATCTCACGACTCTTAAACTCAATCCCCCTGTTAATGAAAGCCAAAACACCATATGCTTTCTTAACAACCATGTCCACTTGGGTGGCCATTTTAAGGGATCTATGTACCTGCACCCCAAGATCCTTCTGTTCCTCCACACTACCAAGAATCCTATCCTTAATCCTGTACTCAGCTTTCAAATTCGACCTTCCAAAATGCATCACCTCGCATTTATCCAGGTTGAACTGGATTCGTTATATTCGTGTTCCTCACCGTCACGGGGTCAAATCCTAGGATTCCTGTCCCAACAGCATCATGTGTGTGTCTCTGCACCCTGAGGAGTTCAGTGTTTCAAGAACACAGTTCACCATCACCTCTCCCCAAGACAATTAGAGTTGGTCAATAAATTCTGGACTTGCCAGTGATGCACACTTGCACAAATGAACAAGAAAAAGAAATACCTGTCACTTTAAAACTGACTGTTTGGAAACAGTTATAACTAATAGCTGATCTGGAATGTTTGGATTGACGGTAGAAATCACCTGGGACCTTGCATCTAATAACATGTGTAAACAGGACTATTTTCCTTTTAATAAACTGACCACCAACTGCAGGTCATTGGACCTTGTACTGCTCTCAGCCCTGGTTCTGAGATGAAATTGTTACCCAATGCTGTTAGCAATTCACGTCAGAAAGGTTTACACAAAAGCTTCACAAGACGAATGCTTAAAGTGTAGTCAAGAATGGACAAGAACGAATTGGCTTTATCTCCGAATGAACAGCAAAAACACCCTCCTGAGGGCACTGTGATATTTGAGCAACGCAAGGCTGTAAATGTACGTGAAACTCTATATGCTTTTGGGATTCTGCTTGTGCTTTTCCATCTGTGGGGTTTAGTAGAGGGGGTGCTAATGGCTTATTAGGAACCGAGGGATTGGAGCAGTGTAGTCATCAGTGAAATCTTTAACTGAGCCACTCTATTTCCATCTGACTTGCAGATTTACAGACCAGCTTGGCTGGGTGGGTGGATGGGATGCATTTGTTTTAACTCCATTATTTATATTGACCATTTGTTCAGGTCAGAATTGGAACACTGCTGAAGTGTCATGGAAAGAGTCATGTAGCTGCCCTCCACATTCAGCCATTAAACAATGGCTGACATTTAGCGCGCTACAATATAGTCTAGACCAAAAATATATACTTTTAACAAATATCCAGTAAGGAAAATGGGTAACCATGACTAATAAAAGAAGTTAATGATTGTATTAAATCAAAGGAAGGACTGTATGAAGTATCCAAAATAGTTTGTAAGCCTATGAATTGGAAACATTTTGGAATTCAGCAAATGATGAATGACAGAAATACTAAGAATGGGAGAATAGAAGATGAGAGTACACTAGCTAGAGATATAAAGTTGGAGTATAAAAGCTTCTACAGGGATGTAAAAATAAAACAAAAACAATATCAAAAGGGTGCCCATTTCAAGAAAAAACAGAATTTTAAAAAAGAGGCAAGGAGAAAGTGAGGACTGCAGATGCTGGAGATCAGAGCTGAAAAACATGTTGCTGGAAAAGCACAGTAGGTCAGGCAGCATCCAAGGAGCAGGAGAATCGACGTTTTGGGCATAAGCTTTTCCAGCCACACATTTTTCAGCTTTAAAAAAGAGGGTAAGGATACTGCAGCAAAACTAAACCAATATTTTGCATTTATCCCCATAGAAGAAACTGAAAATATCCCAGAAAAAAATAAGAATCTATGGACTAATACAATTAGAAATTCGGTTTCAAAAATGTCAATATTGGCAAACAAAAGTATGAGAAAATTTAATCCAATTTAAAGTAAGTAAATCTTCTGAACATGAGTTACATTTGGGTGGCACAGTGGTAGCACTGCTACCTCACAGTGCCAGGGACCTAGGTTCAATTCCACTCACAGCTGATTATGTGTGTGGAGATTGCACATTCTCCCCATGTCTGCGTGGGTTTCCTTCAGTTACTCGGCTTTCCTCCCACAGTCCAAAGATGTACAGGTTAAGTGGATTGGCTGTGCTAAATCGTTCAGAGATGTGCAGGCTAATGCATTAGCCATAGGAAGCCATATGGGAATAGGATAAAGGAGTGGTTCAGGTTGGGATCCTCTTTGGAGGGTTGATGCGGACTTGATGGGCTGAATGACTAGATTCCAGACTGTGGGGATCCTGTGATGAACTCAGAATGATCGAAAAGGTGGATATAGCGATAATGAATGCATTTGTGGTCACAATTAAAAATTCTATGTCCTTTGGAATAGTAACTACAGATTAAAAGTTAACAATGCAACTTCACTATTTACAAAAGCAAGGTCCAAAAACAAAGAACTACAGACCTGTTAATGTAAACACTCATGGAAATTTATGAAAAAAGGGATCATGTTTAAAAACTGTTTTAATTTTTTGAGGACGTAACTTAGTAGATTTTCTCTGGGTGGGATGGGGAAGGGGAAGGGGTGTGGTTAGGTGGAGAGGACCAATGGATCTTGCATATTTAGCTTTTGACAAGGTTCCACACACAACGTGAGGAAACAAAAACAACATATGGATCTAAAGAAGTATGTATTCACTGTTTAAGAACTGGTTAACGGGCAGAAAACAGAAAGTAGGTACAAATGTATCATTCTTAATTGGAAGAAGTGTCATATCAAACTCAAACGGTTGACTCCATTTCTCACTGCACAGATGCTGCCAGACTTGCTGAGTTGGGTTGGTGACGATTCGCTGCCGCCGATTAGCCACTGACGGTTCGCCACCAACGTTTCTCCACTGGGGTCGTTTGACCTCTGGAGACTATTCCCCACCGGAAATATATATATGTAGTGATTGTTTTACCTCCCGCCTGTTCTTTCAAACTTCTCAGTCCCCTTTATTTATACAACAACATCGTACATATTGATAAAAAAAGAGGTGAAATATCATTTTATTGGTTTATACATAAAAATGAGCTACAAACACTTGCAGTGGCGATTTGTCCTCAGCACTGAAAGGGCAGTGGCTAATCGGTGGCGGTGAATGGTCCCATCCAGGCTGAGTTTCCTCAGCATTCTATCTTATAAGATTTCCAGTATCCACAGTTAATGCTTTTATTTGAGTGTAAATGTGAGTTATGAGGAAAGTGCAAAGATGCTTTTTGGCTTTGGAGAGGCTATCTGAGTGGGCAAAGAATTGTCAGATGGAATACAGTGTGGAGAAATATGATACAATGTACTTGGGTTGGAAAAACAGAAATACAGCATACTTCTTTAACAGTAAAAGATTGGGAAGTGTTGAACTTCAAAGAATTGGTTTCCTTGGTTCACCAGACACTGAAATTTAACACATTGTGACTGCAAGCAATTAAGAAGACTTTCTCCCACAGTCCAAAGATGTGCAGGTTAGGTGGATTAGCCACGGGAAATGCAGGGTAACAGGGATGGGAAGGGTTTGGGTGGGCTGTTCTTCAAAAGATTGATTTGGACTCAATGACCCAAATGACGTCCTTCCACATTGTAGGGATTCTATGATTTTGGTGATAAAGATTGTGGTTTGATTGCTGAAACCTCACTCAGCTTCTGCACTGCATCCCAGGGAGTGCATGTTTAGCAGCTTAGGGAAACTGTTTAGGCCTGGACACTGTCAAGTTACTTCAACACTATATCCACTCAGGTACTTGACGTTTCCCCCATACATTCCTGAATTGTGCCTTGCAGGTAGTCAAGAAAAACTGAGGAGTCAGCAGATGAACCACGTAGCAGAATATCCAGCTGCAAGTTTTGATCAGTGTGTTGATCACAGGGACTCACCAACTGTAATACTGCTGTATGCAAAGTGAAGATGATTATTTTGGACTTGGAGTGCTCATTGTTATGGACCAGACCAAACCCCCTCAAAATATTCAGAAGATAGTCTAAACCCGAATGTTTTGTGATTTTAAAGTTAAATGTAAAATGATGCATTCTGGATGCCATTCAATTGGTCAAACTATCAGATTTAAAGCAAAACACATTGTATTCATACACTATAGTTAAAATAAAGAAGGAATTGAATAACTGAACTGTATTGGAAGACTTACCAGAATAGAAACAGCTGATACAGTAACTATTCCTAATTAACTGTTCCAATACAGTAGCATCCCATAAACACACCCTTGGCAAAAAGCAAATTCATAAAACAGATTGTCTCATATGCAACTCCCATAGCATAAAGACAATCCAAGCTTTTGGCTGTAACCATGAGAGGGAGAAAATAGCTTTCACTTCTTCAAGATCCCAACAGCAACTGCTGAAATCTAAACTAAAAATCCTGGTTCTGTGGGAGTTCAACCACACCCATTCAGGCTGCCTCTATTATTTCAAATTTAAAACAAAACCAAGGCTTCACAAGTGGTTTATTTTCTCAATCTGCTCGACACCTGTCCCCCATTCTGTTTCTAAGCCGCAGCATCATCACATGAATTGCCTGGAAATTGTTTGGCACAAACAACATTTGTTACCCATCAAGTATTTCTTTGACATTGTCCAGTTCTTGCTGCATGTGGGTTTGGATTGCTTTCTGTTTGGAGGTGTTAAGAATGGAGTGTGAACTCTGTGCTAGCATCAGTGAGAACAGGAAATTGAATCAACATTTTCAGAAGGAGAATGATGACAGAAATTCAATAATGAACCAAATCCCTTTGTATTTCATCTTTTAGCTATTCCTGCACCAACGGTACCCACTAAGTACTTGTTTCCTTCTAATCTGTAATATTTTCTGGTTATCCACAATGAGTTTATCAGTCACGGATATAATGATTTTCTGATAGGCTCTGATTCCTTTAGTGGGTTACATTGATTGCCTGAAGACAACTAACCTCCTATTTCGTATCTTCCATGGATTTCATCAGGGGTTTGGTTCACTGAGATGGCCAGGAGGTGATGTGAAATGGTGCCAATGGCATGGAATCAATTCCTATCGTCCATTTATGGAGGTCCTGCTTCACTGGATGAGCTGCACTTGAGGCAGCACTCAAGATTTTAGTAACAAAATGATCTCTCTCTCTCTAATAGAGAAAGATATGTGTGGTCTATTGTGACCATGGATTAATGATGATGAATTTTATACCTCCTCCCATCCCTCCTTGGATCATGACCCATCACGGAACATCAGGCCATTGCATCAACTATGGTCACTAACCTCATTACACTTGGTTTCATGTAGGTCATGAACATTGGAACTCAGCACTATCTTTTTGTGATATGCCACTCAGCAGTTCACTAACTTCCTGATGCCACCTTCCTACTCTTTTCTACCTTCAGTCACGTTCACACTCATAGCTCTGAAGGATTAGAGGTCTGATCTCAGGAGCAGACATCCGTTTTTTAACCTTCATCCTGCTTTTCTTGGTAATCCATTGGCATTTCCTTGTTAGCCGAGAGCTAGAGATGTGATGTTTCTTGTGATGTTGAACACTAATGTTAAGGTATCCCTCATTTCTCCAAGTTTAGAATCTGAGTGTTCAGATCATTGGAGGGAACCAGTATATTCTCAATGACCCACTCTCCAACATTGACTATTCTGTACTCAGCAAAGATGAGTCCCCTCTGCGTCTCCACCTTAATAAATTTCATGTTGTTGAATCCTTCTTTCATCATCTTTGCCTCTGTGCCCATTTCTTTGGGCAGGAGTCCTCTCCCCATCCCAAGGACCCCTTTGCCCATCTCCAACACTCTCCCTCCATCTGGACCCGTCCCTCTGGCATTCTGCCTGTACTTGACCTGTTCGTTGAGAATTGTCGATGTGACATTGCTCACCTCAATTTCTCTGCCCCCTTCACCTATTAAAACCTGTCTCTCCCTGAACTGACTGCACTCCCTGCACTCAGATCCAACCCTGACCTTTTTTATTAAGCCTGCTGATCAGGGCGGTGCTGTTGTAGTCGGGGATACTGGTCTCTACATTGCAGAGGCTGAGTGCCAGTTCTCAGATGCCTCCTCCTGTCTCCCTCTGGACTAATGACCCCACCATGGACCATCAGGCAATTGTATCAAATATGGTCAGTAACCTCATTTCATTTGGTGATCACCACCCACCCCCCCGCCCCACACCTCCAAGCTGACAGTAATCCAACCCCACACAGCTTGCTTCTACCTCCTTCTGGAAATCCACAAACAGAACTGCACAAGCAGATCCATTGTTTCTGCCTGCTCCTACCAGGAATTCATTTCTTCCTACCTTGATTTGGTCTTTTCTCCCCTGATCCGGTCCCTGTGCACTTAACATTTGCGATTCCTCTAATGCTTCAAGCCACTTTTGGAATATCCAATTTGCAAGCTCCAGCCGCCTCCTATTCACCATGGACATGCAATCCCTGTACACGTCTATTCCCCATCAGGATGGTCTCAGGGCTCTCTGCTTCTTCCTGGATGGGGTAAGTGGAACATTCCTTGTTCCAGTCCTATTCTGGCCCCCACTCATCACATTTTCTCCAATATATCAACGATGTCATTAGTGCTGCTTCCCTTTCTCAGCCAGAACCGAAATGATTTATTGATTTTGCTTCCAATTTCCACCCCACGCTCACTTTCATCCGGTCCACCTCTAACTCATCCCTCCAAATTCACCTAACTCCTCTTTCAAAAATCACTGGAGTCAGGGAAAGTCCCAAACGATTGGAAAATTGCTGTTGTAACCCCCTTGTTCAAGAAAAGATCAAGACAAAAGATGGAAAATTATAGGCCGATTTGCCTAACCTCGATTGTGGGTAAAATTCGAGAAACCATCGTTAAGGATGAGATTTCTAAATTCTTGGAAGTGCAGGGTCGGATTAGAACAAGTGATCATGCATTTAGTAAGGGGAGGTCGTGCCTGACAAACCTCTTAGAATTCTTTGAAGAGATAATAAGTAGATTAGACAAGGGAAACCCAGTGGATGTTATCTGCCTAGACTTCCAAAAGGCCTTTGATAAGGTACCTCACAGGAGGCTGCTGAATAAGGTGAGGGCCCATGGTGTTTGAGGTGAGCTACTGGCATGGTTTGAGGATTGGCTGTCTGACAGAAGGCAGAGAGTTGGGATAAAAGGTTATTTTTTGGAATGGCAGCTGGTGACAAGTGGTGTCCCGCAGGGTTCAGTGTTGGGGCTGCAGCTGTTCACATTACATATTAATGATCGAGATGAAGGGACTGGGGGTATTCTGGCCAGGTATGCCAATGATGCGAAGTTAGGTGGACAGGCAGGTAGTTCTGAGGAGGTGGGGAGACTGCAGAAAGATTTAGACAGTTTAGGAGAGTGGTCCAAGAAATGGCTGATGAAATTCAATGTGAGCAAATGCGAGACTTTGCACTTTGGAAAAAAAACATAGGCATGGACTATTTTCTGAACGGTGAGAAAATTCATAAAGCCAAAGTACAAAGGGATCTCGGAGTCCTAGTACAGGATTCTCTAAAGGTTGTTTTGCAGGTTGAGTCTGTGATTAAGAAAGCAAATGTAATGTTGTCATTTATCTCAAGAGGGTTGGAATGTAAAAGCAGTGATATGCTACTGAGACTTTATAAAGCCCTAGTTCAGCCCCATTTGGAACACTGTGTCCAGTTTTGGGCCCCACACCTCAGGAAGGACATACTGGCACTGGAGTGTTTCCAGTAGAGATTCACATGGATGATCCCTGGAATGGTAGGCCTATTACACGATGAACGGCTGAGGTTCATGGGATTGTATTCATTAGAGTTCAGAAGATTGAGGGGAGATCTAATAAAAACTTACTTCATGGCTTGGAAAGGGTGGACTCTGGGAAATTATTTCCAAAAGGTGGTTAAACTAGGACCCATGGGTGTAACCTTAAAATTAGAGGGGGGTCAATTTAGAACAGAAATAAGGAGACATTTCTTCAGCCAGAGAGTCGTGGGCCTCTGGAATTCATTGCCATGCAGCGCAGTGGAGGCCGGGACGTTAAATGTCTTCAAGGCAGAGATTGATAAATTCTTAATCTCACAAGGAATTAAGGGATGCAGGGAGAGTGTGGGTAAGTGGTGTTGAAATGCCCATCAGCCATGATTGAATGGCGGAGTGGACTCAATGGGCTGAATGGCCTTACCGCAACTCAGATTTCTTATGGTCTTATGGTTCCCTTCCTCGACATCTCTGTTTCTATTTCCAGGGATTCACTAGCCACTACTATCCACTATAAGCCCACTTACTCCTACAGTCACTCACAATATACATCCTTGCACTTTGTTTCCTGTAAAATCTATATTCCATTCTCACATTTCCTCTATCTCCATCGCCTATGTTCTAATGAGGCCAACTTCGACAAGGGACCCTTAGAAATGTCTACCTTCTTGCTGAACCAAGGATTCCCCAACACCATTGTCGACAGGGCCCTCAAATGGATCCGACCCATCTCCTGCACTTCCTCCCTCACCCCCACTCTTGTTTCCCACATGAGCAATAAGGTTCCCCTTATCCTTACCTACCATCCCATCAGAAGATCATCAGTGCCATTTCTGCCACCCTCAGTGAGATGCCACTATCAGACACATATTCCCTCCCCTTGTCTACCTTCTGCAGGGATCATTTCCTCCAGGTCCATTCTTCCTTCTCACCCAACACCCTCCCACAGCCCCATGGCACCTTCCCCTGCAACAGTCGAAGGTGTAACATCTGCCCATTTACCTTGTCCCTCCAGTATCCAAGGGCCCAAACATATCTTCCAGACAAAGCAGCACTTGCACCTCTCACAATCTAGTCTACTGCATTTGCTGCTCAAAAACAGTCTCCTCTATATGAGGAAACAAAGTGTAGACTGGGCGGAAGCTTTGCAGAACGTCTACATTCTCCCTGCAAAAATGACCTTGAGTTGCGTGCCACTTTAACACACCACCTTGTTCCCTGGCTAACTCTGATTTCTCTCCATAGATGCTGCCTGACCCGCTGAGCATTTCCAGTAATTTCTGTTTTGTACCCTCAGTTACCTGTTGTCTTGGATGCTCCATGCAGATTAAACCAGTAAGGCCTGAGACATCACGCCAATCATTTCAGAGATGAACCCTTTCAATCTCTCTGGTGGTGTACAGTGCAGCCAGAAAGGTTGTCAAAACTTCGAATGAGTCTCTACATCTACACTGATGAGCAGAACCTGGAGAGGCCTGGACCCTCTCATGGGGACCCTTCACTACTGTCCCTCTGTCCAACACCCCTTCTTGCTCATTTGTGATGTGTGACTCATTAGATCATAAGCCAACACCTTTCCTTGTTGGTCTCACTGAGCTGTGTGTATTTGAGGTGGTGGATGGTGTGTATAAGTCCTCTGCTGCATGTTGGAGCCCAGTGATCACCAGCTCCAGTTATTGGCTTGTACAGAGAGGACAAGAGTCAATTCTCTCATAACTCACAAGTCACTTTATTAATGTTGTTAGACAATAAGTGTGTATAGCTGAAACACCTGTTAGCATAAACCAAAAGCTAGAACTTGTTTGTAACTCACTAGGGTCCTCTGATACTCCTTGAGTAGTCACAAAATATAAAAGCTAATACCCAAGCAGGATAGCTGCTGATGATGACAAGGGCTGAAGCTGGCCAGGTGCTTCTTTCCCCGCCTCTCTGTCAATGTTGGCACCGTGTTTTTGACATAGGGTTCACTGCTGTGATGGTCAGTCTCTGCAGTTTTTACTGGCTCCACATCCAAGAGTCGTCTTCTTATTTCTTTCCTTTCGAAATGTCTGTCTCTGCACCATTGGCTCAGGCTTATCATATGCCTCAGGCTTATCATATGCCTTTACCTTATTGGCTCTGGCCCACGACTTGGGCAGCTTGTCCAATTAAGATTTTTGCATTACTTTATCTTCCTTTGGCATTACTTCATCTTTCCAGAGAACTTAGCTAGTATAAACCAGTTTCAACTTCACACCATTTCCTGGACTCAGGCCATTTTAGTTCACAAGCCGCTTCTTCCTACACACCAGTAATTCTGCAATGTGTAGGCAGCTTGTATCCCTCTCTCTCTTTTCCTGCAGCCACTGGCTAACATCTCTCCCCTTTTTATCCAAAGCAACTTATTTTAGGATCATTTTGTGTCTCTTTCTGTGGACCACTCCTGGAATTGTCAGTATCCCACAAAGAATGTGTTGTATGTGTTGTGTAATATTGTTATAGCAAAATAGAGAAAATAACATAAACAGAACACTAAAGAAAAATATAATAATATGAAGAGAACATGCAATACAAGTATGAAGAAATAATGTGTATATAACTTAAGTCAGTGTTTTCATAATATTCCTTCTGTTTCATTACAGCCGCAACCTTCAATCTCTGCACAATTTCATTTGTCTACCTCCTAAGCTGACATACATTGGGTATGACAACTATTAATGCACATAGACTCACTACCACAGCAACATGTGACAGAATTCTGATCCACAGATGTATTTGAACATTGGATCCCCTATTCCAGAAACTGTCCCACAACCCGGGGTCCTGCAACAACTCCTTTGCTTTATCAGGAAGAGTTCTAATTATTTTAGTGTGTTTGGTCCGTTGATGGATTATCTCTTTTGCCTCTCTGTTTTCAGGCCCCGTCTTACCCCCTCCAATTGTTTTGATACAAATGGGCCCTTGGGATCATTTACTGCTGTCAATTGACACTTGTGTTTTCGTCCCTGGTGTGTGAAGTTGTCTGCTAACATAGTGATGGTTTTTACCCCTTTCAGAGGTGATATTCCTTTCCTGTAGCAACAGTGTCCATCGAGCGATTCTGTTTCAGCTAACTGAACCATCGTTAATCCTTCTGTCTAATAGTCGCTGTGCTGAGGTATGTTCTGTTAATAATTGTAAGTGGGTTCAGTCGTACTATGTAGATAAAATGCTGCACTGCCCAGAAACAGCCAACAAATTTTTCACATACTGTGTACTCTGCTCGACCAGTGACAGTATGTGTGAGTTGTCTGCTACCGATCTTAACTTCCTTTGCGTCTCCTGTAACAGAACCTGTGAAAAGGGTGGTACCTGTGGTGGCGACCTCCAATGAAAACAGCTCAGTTGGATTTGGGATTTTCAGAACAGGCATGGCAGATAGTGCTTGCTTTAGAGCTGCAATGGCTTGTCTGTGTTCCATTTTCCACTCGCACGCCACAATCTATTTTAATAACTAAATAGCGGGGCTGGTTTTGTGGTCAATGTGGTCTCTGCAAGACCCCACTAAGCCTTGGAAGGATCTCAACCCTTTGACATCCCACAGAACAGGGAATCTGCTGATCGTCTCATCCATTTCTCTTTTCCCCGATGACAGAATCATTCCCAGATAAGTAATGTCCTGCTTCATACCTGCGCTTTCTTAGGGTTCACTTTCAGGCCCAACTCATGCAACAATTGCAGTAATTCAATTAGCAGCTGATAGTGTTCCTTTTCAGTTTCGGTTTGTAGAAGCAAGTTGTCTACACTAAACATTAATGTCTTGAGAATCTTTTACCTTCCCTTAGACCTTGTTGAAATATGGACGGGGAATTAGGAAATCACTGTGGCAGGGCAGTCAATGGATATTGCTGGTCTTGGAAAGTAAATGCAGATTTATATTGGTACTCTTTCTCCAGTGGAATTGACCAAAACACATTAGTTCCGTCCAAAACAGTGACCCATTTTGCTTGACTACGATCTCTGGGTTAGTTGCTATGGTGGAGGCTGTAAACGGGGTGGCCTTGTTCAATGTTTGGTTGTCTATCACTATTTGCCAGCTACTGTCTGGTTTCGTTATCGGACAAATACGTGAGTTGTTAGTGGAAGCTACAGGTCTCAGTATCCTTTGTTGCAGCAAACTCTGTATCACTTTCCCTACCTCTTCTTCTGCCTGTTTCAGAAAACCACACTGCTTCGGTGTCTGGACCCTATATAAACACACTCTTGGCCATTCTCCCGCAGTCATTTATTTGTCGGGCAAATACTGCTGAGTGCCATACAATGATTCGTTGCACTTCATAACTGTCACTCATCTCCCCTGGTTTTATCGACATTTCCCTGACCGTGCATATCCTATCCTGAAAAACCCCACGGGGATGAGTGCGCAGTTTACACTACTGGCAAATCATGCAATTAACGGGATCAAAACAGAGTTCCACTTTGACCACATAGTTGCTCCCTAAAACATGTTTTTGTTCTTGAGATAATTTAATAAGCACTACTGAATGCTTTAATACTACTCCTCCCACACTGACTTCCAACAGTACCTTCACATGTCCCAATTGTGAATGCCCCATAAATCCACTTAGAATGATTTTACTTTGAATTTTCCAATCTGCATCATTGATATGGGTAATATGAACAGTGTTTCGGGATCCCCCAGTGTCCCAAAGGAACCTAAAAGGGTGATCTCCGATCCTACTATTCACTATGGGTCTCCCTGTTTTATCCCACCGCACATCACACACCCATGACTGAGAGACCTGCGACCATCACTAAAGTTCTGAGTACATCCCGAAGAGATGGTAATATCTCCACCATATCACATTGAAGGTTGGGTCTGTTCAGTCCTTCCATGGGTAGGGGCTGGCCTCCCATCCAGCCTGCATTCTCATGTCTCTGGTTCGGGCATTTTTTTGGTGAAATGTCCATCTTGGCCACAGTTACAGCACTTGGACGCCCTGCTTTGAACGTGACCTGTTCCTGAGATGGTTCCTCTACCTGTATATCTTCTTCTTCCCAGTGTCTTCCTTCTGAGCAGGGCCATCCCCTTCATTTCTCCAGGCTGTTGCCTGATCTTTGACGGACATCATCCTAACCCAAGAGGCCTTGTGTAATTTTGTTTTCCTTTTCCCATGCTCTAACCATCTTCCTGATCACCCAGACCTCTGTATGCATATTATCAATGAAATCAAACTGTTCTAACACCCTCCTTGACTCTTCAATACCAGAGTTCTCAGCCCATCGGTTCCTAAGCGGTTCCAGATGCTTCCTATGTGCCATAGAAACCCTGAAACACTGCCCAAAGGTGTGCCGTGAACATGGTGGGGTGATCACCTTTCCTTTGATGGCACTTTGTTAGCACCTCATAACATAAGAACATAATAACTAGGAGCAGGAGTAGGCCATCAGACACTTTGAGCCTGCTCCACCATTCAATAAGATCACAGCTGATCTTTTTGTGGACTCAGATCCACTTAGCCTTGCTCTTTCCACATCCCTTAATTCCTTTATTGTTCAAAAAAACCTAACTTAGCTTCAAAAACATTTACTGAACTAGCATCAACTACTTCACTGGGCAAGGAATTCCATAGATTAACAACCCTCTGGGTGAAGGAGTTCCATCTGAATTCAGTCCTAAACCCGCTCCCTCTAATCTTGAGGCTATGCCCTCTAGTCCTCACTTCACCTGCCAGTGGAAGCATGCTCTCTACTTCTATCTTATCTATTCCCTTCATAATTTTACATGTTTCTATAAGATCCCCTCCTCATTCTCCTGAATTCCAATGAATACAATCCCAATCTACTCAGTCTCCCCTCATAAGCCAACCCCCACCCCAACTCCAGAATCAACCTCCTCTGCATCCCTTCCAGTGCCATTACATCCTTCCTCAAGTAAGGAAACCAAAACTGCACGCAGTACTCCAGGTGTGGCCTCATTAGCACCTTGTACAGGTTGTACAACATAACCTCCCTGCTCTTAAATGCAATCCCTTTAGCAATGAAAGACAAAATTCCATTTGCCTTCTTAATATCTGGAGGACCTGCAGACCAACCTTGTGATACATGCACAAGGACACCCAGCTCCCTCTGCATAGCAGCATGCTGCAACTTTTTACCACTCAAGTAATAATTCTTTTTACTGTTACTTCTACCAAAATGTATGACATCACATTTATTAAAATTCCATCTGCCAGATCTTTACCCACTCACTCAATGTATCTATGTTCCTCTGCAAAGTTTCACAATCCTCTGCACATTTTGCTCTGCAACTCATCTTAGTATAATCTGCAAATCTGACACCCTAAACATGGTCCCCAACTCCAAACCATCTATATAAATTGTAAATAATTGCAGTCCCAACACTGATCCCTGAGGCACACCACTGGTCACTGATTGCCAGCCAGAATAGCACTCATTTATCCCCATGCTTTGCTTCCTGTTAGTCAACCAATCCTCTATCCATGCTAAATACTTTACCTCTATTACCTTATCTTATGCGGCAGCCTCTTATGCGGCACCTTGTCGAAGGCCTTTTGTAAATCTAGGTACACCACATCCAGTGGGTCCCCATTGTCCACCTTGCTCGTAATGTCTTCACAGAATTCCAAAGGATTTGTCAAGCATGACCTGCCCTTCATGATTCCATGCTGTGTCTGTTCAATGGGACAAGTTCTGTCGAGATGCTCTGCTATTTCTTCCTTACTAATAGACTCAAGCATCTTCCCCACTAGAGGTTAAGCTAACCGGTCTATAATTCCCCATCTTTTGTCTATCTTCCTTTTTAAACAGTGGCGTCACATTTTCTGTTTTCCAATCTGCTGGGACTGCTCCAGAGTCCAGCGAATTTTGGAATATTACCGCCAGTGCACCTGGTATTTTCTCCCACCATCTCTTTTTAGTACCTTGGGATGCATTCCATCTGAGCCAGGAGACTTACCTATCCTTAACTCCATTAGCTTGCCCAACACTACCTCTTCTGTAATAATGATTCTTTCCACCCCCTCGCATGCATTCATCACTTTGTCAATTATTGACATATTATTAGTGTCCTCTACTATGAAGACCGATACAAAATATCTGTTCATGCCTCTGCCATTTCATCACCTCCCATAACTAAATGCCCCATTCTCATCCTCTAAGGGACCAAAGTTTACTTTAACCACTCTTTCATTTTATACATTCATAGAAACTTTTGCTAACTGTCTCTATATTCTGTGCTAGTTTTTTCTCATCTTCAAACTTACTTTTCTTTATGGCTCTTTCTGTGGCTTTCTGTTGACCTTTAAAGTTTTCCCAATCTTCTTTTTTCATGCTGTCTTTGGCCACTTTGTATGACTTCTCTTTCAACTGGATAGCCTCCCTTATTTCCGAAGACACCCATGGCAGATTACCCCTTTTCTTACAGTCCTTCCTTTTCACTAGAATACATTTTTGCTGAGCACTTTTTAAAATTCTTTCAAAGTCCTCCACTACTCATCAACTGTGCCACCATAAAATCTTTGTTTCCAGTCTACTTTAGCCAAGTCCTCCCTCTTCTATTATAGTCCCCCTTGTTCAGGTAGAGGATCCTGCCATTGGATTTGATCTTCACACACTCCATCTGTATTTTAAATTAAACCATACTATGATCACTCCTTCCAAGAAGATCCCTAACTATGAGGTCATTAATTATTCCTGTCTCAATACACAGGACCAGATCTAGGATAGCTTGCTCTCTTCGTCTGTTTCATTACATACTGTTCCAGAAAACAATTGCAGATACACTCAACGAACTCGTCCTCAAGGCTACACTCACTGAGCTGGTTTGACCAATCTATATGTCAATTAAAATCCCCCTTGATAATTGCAGTACCATTTTTACAGGCATTACTTATTACTTTGTTTATTGCCTGCCCCAATTTGATATTATTTGGTGGCCTCTCGATGGCACATGTGCTAACCTGCTGTTTACCTTTATATTTACCATCATACTCCCTTTCCCTTCCCCCCCCCCCCCCCCCCCCCCGACCTCACTAGTTTAAAAGTCCTAGTGATGACCCTATTTATCTTTTTTTGCTGGAACAAGTAGGGACCCTCCCATTGGTACAGATCCCTCAGGTTTCAAAACTGATGCTAATACCCCATGAAATGGAACCTCTTTTTCTCACACCACTCCCTTAGGCATGTATTTACTTCCCTAATTTTCTTATCCCTCAGCCAATTTGCATGTGCCTCGGGCAGTAATCCAGAGATTATGACCCTTGAGCACCTGTTCCTTAATTTCGATCCTAGTGCTTGATAATCTCCAAACAGGTCCTCCATCCTAGCATGCTTAATGTTGTTAGTCCCAACATGGACCACAACAATTGGATCCTCCTCCTCCCGCTTCAATATGCTTGCAAGCCAGTCAGAGATGTCCTGGACCCTGGAACCAGGTAGGCAACACATCATCTGGCTTTCAAAGGATACTATCTGTCTCCCTAATTATAGAATCCCCTATAACTACCACTTATCTTTTTTCTCCCCCCTCTTGAATGGCCTTCTACGCCATGGTGCCATGGTCATCCTCCCCGCAGCCCTTTTCCTCATCCATACAGGGAGCAAGAATTTCGTGTCTGTTGGATAAGGTCAAAAGCTGAGAGTCCTCCTTTCCTGAACTCAGGATCCTCCTACTTGCCTCACTTCCAATCACATCCTGTTGACACTGACCACTGACTGAATTTAAATTACTTTATCTACTAGGTGTGACTGCCTCCTGAAACAAAGCATCCAGGTAAATCTGCCCCTCTCAGATGTGCCACAGTGTTTGAAGCTCAGATTCCAGATCATCAACTCTGAGCCGGAGTTCTTGCGGCAACCAACACTTGCTGCAGATGTGGTCACTGCCGTACATGATGGGATCAGGCAGCTCCCAATTCATACAGCTACAGTACATCACCTGCCAAGCCATCTCAACTTAATGAATTACTGTATATAAACTTAGGAGTTAAATCATTTCTAACACTTCTCTGCTATGGTCTTTTTCAAATAACTATCTAGTAGTTAAATAACAACAAACCAAAGTAAATTTTAACCAATCACACAGTACAGAAGAAATAGAAAAGCCTGACCCATATCAACACACCATAAAGTCTTTTTTTTTGGTTAGAGTAGGGGCACGGGTGGGAGACACTACACGTGGAGTGATATATGAGTCCCCTACATCAAAGACATCTCGGAAATGACTGCCAGACTACACATGATACCCCTTGGGATCATGGTAACCCACAAACTCGCCAGCACACTAAAACTGCAGCTAATGAACTTGAAATACCCGATACAGACACCAAGAAAAACTAATGTCATTTACAAAATACCACATAAGAACTGTAAGAAACACTACATTGGACAAACAGGCAAAACTCTAGCCACCAGGATATGAACACCAACTAGCCACAAAACAACATGACCCTCTCTCACTAGTATCCTTACATACAGATAAGGAAGGACACCACTTCGACTGGGACAACACATCCATCCTAGGACAAGCCAAACAGAGACACGCAAGAGAATTCCTAGAAGCATAGAGATCCGGTCAGAATGCCATCATCAAAAACATAGAGTTAGACCCCATCTACCACTCCCTGAGAAAAAGAACAGGAAATTACATTACCACAGGAAATATCACCACCACAGGAAATGACAACACCAACCCAAAGAAACCCAAACATATTAATAGAAAGCAGAAATCATGTACAGTGCTTTGTCTGAGGCCTACTGAAGATGTTACCTATTAGGGTGACAAAAAGTCTGGAAATAAACCTTCCAGCTCAGTGAGCAAATCTACATCCACAACCTCAACCTGAGCTACAAATCTTCTCAAAACCCTCCAATAGATCGCTACTGCCTTCTGTACAGTTTTAAATTTCTTGTCTGAGATCTTCATTTGGGCAACCTTCCGCAGCGGGTTTTCTAGGGTGACCTGCATACTCTTTGTACTGCAGCCACTTCCTATTACATATTCCTGAAGGAGTCCCATCCAATCAGGGCAGTCCACTCCTTCCTGATTGATCATATATTAGTAGCTACGAATTAACCCCAACCTCCTGTTCGGTCTGATTCAAGTCTCCCGTTAACTCAGCTGAGAGATGTTCCCTCAAAACCCAAGCTCCTCTTCTTGCCAATTTGGTTTGACTTGAGTCTTCCACTGACTCAGTGGAGAGACTTACCCTCTTGCCCATACAGGGATGACAAAACATGTTGGAGCCTGGCAAATGTGGGCTCCCGTTACTGGCTTGTACAAATGGGACACAAGTCAATTCTCTTGTAACTCACAAGTCACTATATTACTGTCTTCGACAATACATGTGTGTACCTTATACATTTGTTGGCAGAAAGCAAAAGCTATAACCTAATTGTACACCCTCTCGGCTACTCTGGCACTCTCTAACTAGTCACAGTATACAAAAGGTAATACCCGAGCAGAATAGCTGCTGATGCTGCTGAGGACAGACGCTGACCAGGCACTCTGATCCCTCACTCTCTCTCTCTCTCAATGTCATCATCGTGTTCTTGATGTCGGCACTTTACTTCTGCAATGGCCGATCTCTGAGGTTCTCCCTGACTCCACAGCCAAGAGTCATCTTCTTATTCTTTTCCTTATCTCTTTCAAAATGTCTATCTCTTCTCCATTGGCTCAGGCTCATTCATATATCGCATGCCTATACCTTAACAGCCCTGGCCCATTACTCCTTGTCAAATAGGCTTTTGCATTACTTCATTTTCCTTGCTTTGAGCAGAATTTGGTTAGTACAAAATGGTTTCAACTGGCTCAGACCAGTACTTGGAATCAGGCAAATTTAGTTCATAAACTACTTCTTCCTAATGCATTCAGTATTTTTCTATAGTGTGTCAGCAGCTTGTGTCCCCCTTTCTCTTTTCCTGCAGCCGGTCTCCTGTCTGTTTCCTCAGAGTGAGTGACCTCCTTTCAAAAATCTTCATAGACCAGAGCACCAACTCCTGTGGCAGGCTGGAACGTTGTCCAGGAGATGATGCAAGAATTAGGAGAAGCAACAAGGATTCCGAGACATCATATTTCAATGACTTTTGAAAGTAACTCAATACGAGTGAGTACTGTTTGCCACTAACTGGTGCTGTGGCACAAAGTGCAAAACTTGTGTGCAATTTGGCACTTTACTTAAAGTTAGCATTTTTAATCTCTTAGATATGGCCATTAGACCATAAGATATATTAGCAGTATCAGGCCATTCAGCCCATTGAATCTACTCTTCCATTCAATCATGGCAGGGCAAGTCAACCAAATTAAGACCACTGCTGCACAGCAAATGAGACTAGCCAATTAAGTAATAGACTGGTCTGTTTCCATTCTGTATGACTCTGACTTAACTGGTTTGCATAAGTGCTTAATAAGAGACTGATCTGAACCCCAATAGAATAAATAAGACAAGTTAATGGAATGGAATGCTCTAATGCAGAGCAGAAACACTGAGTTAGGCAGTGGGGATCCCCAGTGGAGGACTCTCTATGCGGGAGTCCTCCCCCATTCTCTCAGGGATCTGGAGTGAAGGGTGCTGCATGCAGCACTCCCCTGAAACTGCAGATTGCAGTGGTTCACGGACTCCCGGCCCAAATGCTTGTTCTGTGGTGCTGTGGAGTCCGTGGACCATGTATAAATTGGGTGTGGGCATTTGCACTCCCTTTTTGATTTTCTTTAAAACCCCGTCCTCTGCTTTTGGTTGCACTTCAGTCCCACGCTCCTGACGTTTGGGCACCCAGTACGGAGGAGGGAGGGCAGGTCTGAAGACCTCCTCGTGGGTCTGCTCCTGAGCCTGGCCAAACTGGCCATAACCCGGTCCAGTCAGCGGGCTGTGGAGGGGGTCGTAAGGGCTGATTGCCTTCCTGTCTTCCACAGTTATGTCAGAGCCTGGGTTTCTCTGGAGAAGGAGCACATGGTGTCCACCAACATCCTTGAGCTGTTCAGGGAGAGGTGGGCACCACAGGGAGTGGAGTGTATTATTTCCCCTTCCAACTCTATATTTATTTAATCCCTACCATCCCCTTCACTGTTTGATCAC